>NC_135235.1:24835565-25142350 GCF_051348905.1 Ranitomeya variabilis
ATTAGGGCTCATTCAGATGTCCGTGCACATTAGTCTACAATGATAGCAATGATCATCTAGATAAGCTTGAACAATGGGCAGCGATTAATAGAATGGTATTTAACAGGAAGAAAAAAAATAACATTCTACATATGGGCAAGAAAAATGAAAATTACATCTACAGAATGGGAGGAATGGAACTAAGCAACAGCAAGTGTGAAAAAGACTTGGGTATACTAATAGATCACAGACTTCACATGAGTCAACAGTGTGATGCAGCAGCAAAAAAGGCAAACACAGTTCTAGAATGTATTAAGAGAAGCATAGAGTCTAGATCACGTGAAGTAATTATCCCCCTCTACTCCTCCTTGGTCAGGCCTCATCTGGAATACTGGGTCCAGTTCTCGACATATTTTAAAAAAGACATTGAAAAACTGGAGCAAGTTCAGACAAGAGCGACCAGGATGGTGAGCGGACTGCAGAGTATGTCCTAAGAGGAACGGTTAAAGGATCTGGGAATGTTTAGCTTGAAAAAAAGAAGACTGAGAGGAGACTTAATAGCCATCTACAAATATTAGATGGGCTGTCACAGTATAGAGGGATCATCATTATTCTCATTTGCACATGGAAACACAGATAAGAGAAGATACAGATTAGATATTAGAAAAAACTTTTTGACAGTGAGGGTGATCAGTGAGTGGAACAGGCTACCACGAGAGGTGGTGAGTTCTCCTTCAATGGAAGTCTTCAACCAGAGGCTGGACAGACATCTGTCTGAGATGGTTTAGAGACTCCTGCATTGAGCAGGGGTTTGGACACGATGACCACTGAGGACCATTTCAACTCTAACATTCCATGATTCTATGCTAGACCGCGGCAGCTAGACTGACCGCGGCGCTCTGACCTGAACGAAGCAGCTTCATGTATTTCTATCAGGCTGTTACTCCCGGGTCAGGAGAGCCGCCGCCAGTCCATGGATTGCAGTCCAATATCGAACTGATGTGCACAGCCATCTTAATGAGCCCTTATTGGAATCAGGATCCCCCCTGCAATCATAGCCCACCCAATTACATGAATGGTAGAATGACTAGTTACACTTGTAATGAGTCCAGGCACCATTCATAAGGGAAGGTCTAAAGAAAGATTAAGGCTAAAAAAATGAATAAGTAATAAATGGAGCAAAAATGGTGGCAAAATGGAATGTGTTCTTTTATCTATTCTTTAAAAAAAATGGATTTGTTTGAAAATTGATGAGATAGTTTCCATTGTGCATCAGTTTTTATTCTGATTTTATGAGTCTCTGAACACTTCTATTGTTCTGTGCATTGCTTATAAAACAGATGCACTAATGGATGATATAATGGATGACCCTTCCGTTATGATCCGTGAAAAGATCTGTTTTTAGGGTTGGACAAAACCAAAAAAGTTGAGCAGACCACATTTTATGTTTCATGGTTCTAAGGTTTGGCCGTACATGCTTGTAATGTCACTAGGATGAGGGGAGTAAGATTGATGGCTCATTGTTCTCAAAGGCAAAGGATGGAACATGCTGAAATTCAGCATGCCCAAGCACTTCTTCACCGGATATATGCAAAACTAAACAATCAATAGTGCACCTGAAAATAAGCTGAGAAATCCACTTCTTTCTCCTCCTGGACTGATAATTCATTTTCAGTTCAGGGTAAGATCTGTAAAATGTGTATTCAATGAAGGCACAATTTCCCATTAATGAGATAACAGTTGGTACTTTTAAAATTCTATGGAGGAGACATTCCACTGCACGTTCTCCTAAAACAACAGTTCCAGTTTTCCATGGAGCTTTATGAGCACCAACTGTCATCTCTTATCTCAGTAATAGGAAAGTCTGTATTCACTGAAGTCACATTTTACCCATAAATACGATCAGCGCAAGAGGAGAGAAAATGAAATTTCTCTGATAAGATCTATTACAGTTTCTTATTTTCATGTGCACTATTGATTTTTGTAAAAGAAAATTAAACCGACAATTACTCTTTAACACTTGCTGTAGATTTGCTAAATATTACTGCTAGATACACAAGGGCCCTTCTAGCAAACAGGGATCATTCAAAGTGGACAATCCCTTTTATTTCAATCTATAATGTAGCCGTGTCTCTGAGATAAGGGAAGGGGGGGAGATGTTTCTGCAGAATCGTGTGAGCCGGACAAGATAGAATAGCAAATATATAAAAATATCTTCTTGAATACACTTTAAATAAATAAACTAGACGAAAAGTTCTTGATGGTCCTGGTCCTGATCATTTGTACCAGGAGGAACAAGGCTCTCCATTCTTATAATACTATACACTATATGCAGTAAATCTGGTTCTGATGGATCCAGGGCCGCTCACATCTGCAGAATGATGCAACTTTTTCCAAGACTTCCATGTAATCCTTGCAAAAAAAAATAAACTTTCCTGAGATGTTTCAGTTCATGGTCTGATCGTGTTTGGAGCAGAAGAGGTGGAGCGTGGTGGACATCTACCATCGCCTCATGTTCTGCTTACTCCAGAGGATCCTGCGGCACCTTAACACCGGTCAGTTCTACGCTGTTGCGCTTCCTGGCAGGTTCTAGACGACTCTTTTTCTGAAATTCCTGGGCTATGTCTTCAAATGTCCGACCCCTTGTTTCAGGGACTTTGAAGAAAGTGAAGATGAAGAAGATGATCAAAAAGCCCATGAATATGAGGAAGACAAAAGGACCGCATCCTTTCTGTAGTTTGGAAAGAGGTGGGTAGAGGAAGAAAAAAGGAGATTTATTAAGTTGAGAGAACACGATTATGGAGCTCGTTCTTTAAAGAAGTTTTCTGCCAAGAGCTGAGACTTTCAATTAGGTCCTACTCTGAGACAAGTAACGGGGCTGACAACCCATGTCCAAAAAAATCTATTCCGAAAAGCAAAAAGATTTCTGGTACCTAGCTCCGATCTCTGGTTTGTTGAGGTTGGGTTTCACTTCTTTGGCCAGCTTGGCATCTCCTGGCACCACTGTTGTTTCCATGTCATGATGTTGACCGGGGTATGCACAGACATCATATAATGACCTGGAGCCTAGGAAATGACCAAGGCTCCCTGGATGCCGGACCAAGGACGCCGGCAAAAGAAGTCCAACTGGCTACAAGTGGACCGGACCAGAGGTCAGAACTGGGTAACGTAAATCTTTTTGCTCACCCCTATGATCCAGTCCTGTCCTAAGTGTGGACAGGATATTGGATATGGTCCACCCACTTCTTGGTGAATATCCCCTTCCGATATCTATACCACCTTTCCAACTCACCAGTGCATAGGGAAACAACATGCCCACTAGAAAGTTTGCCGTCCAGTTGGAACATCCAGATACAGCCATGGCTGCCGGCCGAGGACCTTGACTGAAGAGCTCAGCTACGATGAACCAAGGAATGGGTCCTGGGCCGATCTCAAACAAAGCCACAAACCCAAAGACTGCTGCTATGCTGACGTAACTCCATCCTATTACCTGGCCATCATTCTGGAACAACAGGAGGAAAAATAAAAACGTTATCACTGTCATCAAGGGATCACGCTACCTTCCTCAGGAGGAATGGACATCACTATAATTGGATGGTGTTAGACTGGTGGCGGAGGTATTACTACATGGGTACTGTCATTATAGCATATGTTGGCAATATTATTTCGGGCAATATACAGTGATGCAATTTGGGAACTAAGATATTATGATTAAACCACTGTATGGTGGTCTTATTTGGGCACTATATGGCGGTATTAAGTTAGCACTTTATGGTGGAGTTCTTTAACAATCTTAGGGCAATATTATGTATTTGTGTTATTATTAGTTATGCTATTAATACCCTCTTTATAATTTTTTTAGCACTCTTTACTGGTATTATGTAAGTACTATATAGTAGTGTACGGTGATATTATGTATTTGTTAACACCTTGGCATCGCAGACAGTTTTCACATTTTTGTTTTGCATAACTTTTTGCCATTTTACTATCGATATAGCCATATTTATTTTTTGTGGGACAAGTTGTATTTTTTGTTGGCACAATTTAAGTGACCATATAAAGTAGTGCAAACCATTTTTGCGGTATTTATTTTGCGAGTCAGCAATATAATGACAATATAAAAAAAAATTATGTTTTTTATAAAGTTAGTTAAACTTTTACAAGTTGGTTAGCGTTGCTATCTTTTTGGCTCAAAACTTTTTTATGTTCTTTGTGAGTTATAAATTGGTCTACGACGAGCTGTACTTGTTCTAGCTATTATTTTCACCTTCATATGGCTTTTTACTCAGTTTTTATTCTATTAATTGGGGGGGGGGGGTGAAGTCACTAAAAAGCAGCAATTTTTTTTATCTAGTGCTATCTTGGGACACAGAACAAGGGATATATTGACCACAGGTACAACAATATAGTGCAATACAGACAGACTACCTTAATTGGAGCATTAGCTTAGCAGATGCAGTACTTTCTCAGTTGCCTGTAATTAATTATTTTCCTATATGCTGTGAGCTCCCCCTGGTGGTGGCAGCAGGTAATGGAGTCCATCCCAAATATTGCTGTTGGGCCCCATGACTGTGGAGTGAGCCCCTGTTTTAAGGAGATAAATGGCTAGGAGGGAGTCATGGTCTTACGTTTAGTTTCAAGGAAATTGTCATTATTACTGCAAACACTGCCATTCCACCAAGACCAACTAGGTGCAGAGTCCGACGTCCGGCGCGTTCTACAACCAAGAGCTGGAAGAAATGAGAATATCATTCACATTTGCACATATATTAGTATATGAAGTAGTGAGGAGCAAATCTTCTGCAGTGAAAATTAGGAAATTTGCTCCCATTTGGTCAAAAAATTCAACAACAAATTTATTTTGATACAAATCAAATGTAGATTATTTTGGTTTGATCTCCAGACCCCTGCCCATAATAAACATACATAAAAACAAATAAAATAATTATACTTGCCTTCACCTGTCCAGTTGTCTTCTTTGGTCAAGTCGCCGGTGTGGTCTGCATTGGGCCATCCTTGATGGCAAAGATGGCCCAGTGCAGACCACACCGGTGATTGGATCAAAGAAGACAAGTGAAGTCCAGGTGAATATTATGTTTCTATCATTTTTTACTCTCCCTACACTTTTTAATCCAACCAAAAGGTGGCTGATCAGCCACCTTTTTAGTGGATTCACGTGTTTCAAATCACAAAAAAATCCCGCATTTTGTCAAAGCCAATTATTTTGTGAAATTCGAGTTGAACTCAATGAGTCTCAAAGTGATTGGCTCATCTCTATGGGGATATTACTAATATGATGAACTAAGCTCACACTGTGGGTCAATACTCACCGACACTACCGTAAAAACAGTGTTCACCACACCAGCACCAATGGTTGCATAAACCGGATTCGGAACATTTGCAGTCTTGAAGATACTTGTGGAATAGTAAAACACCTGTAAAGAAAACCAAAGCAGTCAATCAGAGGCTAATAGTGAAAAAAAAATGAAAAAAAAGAACAAAGGCTGAAAAATAAGATGACTTACTGCATTAATGCCAGATAGCTGCTGCGAAAGCTGCAGAACGATGGCGATAATAATGGGCTGCCGGTACTGACTGAAGCGGAACAGTTCTATAAAGGACACGGGTTTCTCCTGTGCCATGCGGTGACCTTCTTCCTTCATCTCTTCTAGGTCAGAGGCCACGTCCTGAGTGCCCCGAAGTTTCTGAAGAACTAAAATCACATATGAAGTCCCTCAGTATTAAACAAAAAGTATTCTACTAATACTCCATTACTAGTGCCTCTCCTACAACTGCTATGACTTCTTCTACTAATACTCTATTACTAGTCCCTCCCCTACCACTGCTATGACTTCTACTAATACTCCATTACTAGTCCCTCTTCTACCACTGCTATGACTTCTTCTACTAATACTCCATTACTAGTCCCTCTCCTACCACTACTACGTCTTCGTCTACTAATTCTCCATTACTAGTCCCTCTCCTACCACTACTACATCTTCTACTAATACTCCATTACTAGTCCCTCTCCTACCACTACTACATCTTCTACTAATACTCCATTACTTGTCCCTCTCCTACCACTACATCTTCTTCTACTAATACTCCATTACTAGTCCCTCTCCTACCACTACTACATCTTCTTCTACTAATACTCCATTATTAGTCCCTCTCCTACCACTACTACGTCTTCTACTAATACTCCATTACTTGTCCCTCTCCTACCACTACATCTTCTTCTACTAATACTCCATTACTAGTCCCTCTCCTACCACTACTACATCTTCTACTAATACTCCATTACTTGTCCCTCTCCTACCACTACATCTTCTTCTACTAATACTCCATTACTAGTCCCTCTCCTACCACTACTACATCTTCTTCTACTAATACTCCATTATTAGTCCCTCTCCTACCACTACTACATCTTCTACTAATACTCCATTACTAGTCCCTCTCCTACCACTACTACATCTTCTTCTACTAATACTCCATTACTAGTCCCTCTCCTACCACTACTACATCTTCTACTAATACTCCATTACTAGTCCCTCTCCTACCACTACTACATCTTCTACTAATACTCCATTACTTGTCCCTCTCCTACCACTACTACATCTTCTTCTACTAATACTCCATTATTAGTCCCTCTCCTACCACTACTACGTCTTCTTTTATTAATGCTCCATTACTAGTCCCTCTCCTACCACTACTGCATCTTCTTCTACTAATACTCCATTATTAGTCCCTCTCCTACCACTACTACGTCTTCTTCAACTAATTCTCCATTACTAGTCCCTCTCCTACTACTACCACCATCATATTCTCCTGACACTCACTGGTCTCAGCTTGTTCATGCTCCTTCTTTACAATCAGTAGATATCGGGGGCTCTCCGGGCAGAACGGCAGCAGCCCGCACTGAAGGACCGACAGGAGAACCGTGATCCCCAGTAAGAGAGGCCATAGGGTGGCCGACCCCAGGATGACTTCCAGCCCGAAAATCTAAAAGAGAGAAAACAAAGACCAATCAGGATGTGAGATACTTAGTAGACAACGCAATCTCATTGATCCATGTCCTATGTTATGGGCACACCTGATATCGGCCAACTTTAGTCCAATGTGTATGGGGGCCTTTAGAGGTGAGATGAGGTCCTGAAGGGTAAATCAGGCTTCTCATAGCCATAAATGTTACGAATAATTGTATAACACAGTTATTCGATTATGGTATGGATGGAGGCCATGCTATTTGAGCACTATATGGCGGTATTTACACACTACAGAATAACAATTAAGAAGTGTATATTGGCCTCCATGGGAAATGCCAGCTGAAATCACAGTACCGCACAGGTCTAACATAACACTTGGCACCCACTGTCATTAAGCTAGGGATGGATTATGGCATGAACCGCGTGGGAGTATTTTCTATGGATGTATTATGAAGATGCCATAACCAGTTGGTTGGAAGCCAACTCTGACTCTGCAACTGATCATCTGATTGAGGGTGCTGCAGAGCTCCATCCATGGTGTTATGGCCATGAAAGGTACTGCAGACTCTCCTTCATTCATTTCTACATGCAGTACCATTCATGGCCACTACAAAATGTGCGGCGCTATTGGCTCTTCAGGTGCACTGTAGCACCTCCAATCACTTGCTCAGACGGGGTCTCTTTAGGATTAGGATATACACCGATCTTATTGCACCCTCAAGCCAACCAACCTGCGCTATCAATATTCCCACTACGATGCCAAGCTGGTTCAGAGTGCCCAGAGCGCCTCGGTAAGCAGTCGGTGCCAGCTCCCCGATATACATAGGTATGAGACCGGTGCAGAATCCAGAAAATACTCCAATGATGAATCTTCCAATAATAAGCATCTCAAAGGACCAAGCAAGCTTCGAGAGAGCCATAAGTGCTCCCCCCACCAAGGCGGCGATATTGACCAACAGCATCGAATTCCTCCTGGTAAAGAGAATGTGATCAGATCAATCGATGGCTTCACAATGAACTGGAGTCAATCATATTATTCTGCATGAACGCAGAGTCGATTGACACCAAAACGTCACAAACCTACTGAAACTGGAGATGTTTTTGTACCAGAGAGTCAGGTCAATTGGCCCCGAAATGCGTTGTCATCTAATAGAACCTTATTGTGTAATTATGACTGAGGATTTCATAATTTGGTCCCGAAGAGCGCTGCAATTAACAGGAACTGGATCGGATTGTGTAATTAGGCCTGAAGAGTGTTTTAATTAGCTTCAGAATGTGTGGCAGTCTAGTAACGTGGCACAGGTCCCGTCTAAAGCCTGGAAAACCGTCCCGAAACGCGCTTCAATCAACTGTGAGTGTTTTATATAAAAAAGTGTTAATTAAAAAGTTATGCAAGTCGCGAATGGGTTATTCCAAAAATGACACGTTATCCCCTATTCATAGGATGAGGGATAACTTACTAATCGCTCAGGGGCCGACTAATTGGGACTGTAGGACCCTGAGAACCGGGTTCTGCTGCTCTTTCCTTCTAGAAGGGAGCTGAGGTGCACATGCTTCATCTCTGCTCCATTCTCTGCCTGTGTGACTGCCAGAAATAGCTGGATGCTGTGCTTTTCTTTTCTCCAGCAGCCCCGTTAACCAAGAATGGAGTGGAGACCAAGCATGCGCACCTCAGCTTATTCGGGTCAGGGTTCCAATGGTCCCGGATGACCAAAGGATCCCCAGCGATCTGCACGTTATCTCATATCTTATCTATTTTTGAAAAAACCCTTTAATAAACTAATTTTCATTCATTTTATTTACACCTTTGCTCGACAAGGCAAGTGATAATAAAAGAATTGTGGCTTGAAATGTACCAACAGTGACAGTGACAGTATCCCCGCTCTCACCTCCCAAATCGGTTGGCAACATATCCAACAGAAAGAGATCCAAACATCCCCCCGACGGAGAAGATAGCCACGGAGAGGGACCACAGTGAGGTGAGCAGGCTCTCCGACATCGGCGTCCGGTATCGATGGATGTACGCGTCATTATAGAAGGCTCTGATGATCTATGAAAAAACAAGAAACCATCCCTTTTTAGAAAGACAGAATGATAAAATCACCTATTTCAGAAAAAAAAAATCATATAATCTCTGTTACATCTTTCTTTTTGTCAACTGCCAGTAGCTCACCTACTATCAACACCATCAACTATCAATGTCTACTTGCTAACGCTTTCGAGTTTTCTATCATTTCTTAGTTTTTCTTGAAAAAACAAGAAAATTAGACTATATAGCATTGGGTCAAGCATGAGAGAAAACAGCCATATACAGTGTCACCTAAAGTATAATTAGATATTGCTGCCATACTGTACAAATAAATAATGACGTAAACAGTACAGCATCCACAATTAATAGTAACATACACCGTGCAATCAAATATATCTCTACACATTTAAAGCTAATATATACTGTGCACACAAAGAAAGTCTTCAGGTACAATACACGTACTATATAATGTGTGCATATAAATAATACTACTATATAGTGCAGATAAATTATACTGTAATATACTGTCTTACTCTTTATATGATGATATATAATTGTGCTACACTGTACAAAATGCAAAGTAGCACATACAGTATTCACGTGTGTATGTTAAAGGTCTCCGTTTCATGTACAAAGTCAGGTCCAGAAAAGTTGTGTCGCTGTGTAAAATGTAAAGAAAACAATAATGCAATGATTTGAAAATCTATTATAGCCATATTTTCTTCAGAACATAGGATAGAGATAAGGAAGGTGAGATAAAGTGATAAAGCAGTTGAACGTCGGTAATTTTTCCATTTTATTTTAAAAAAATAACTCATTTAGAAATTGATGACAGCAACACATCTCAAAGAAGTCAGGGCCGAGATAGTAAAAGGCTGGAAAAGTAAGAGGAATTAAGGAAAAACAGTCGGAGGGTCAATTTATAACTAAGTCACATGACTAGATTAAAAGAGCATGTTAGAGAGGCAGAGTCTCACAGTAGCAAAGATAGTCGGAGATGACCAGTGTGTGAATGACTGTGTCTACAGATTGTGGAACAATTTCAGAAAATATATATATACACGCACACAGTGGTATGAAAAAGTGTTTGCCCCCTTCCTGGTTTCCTTTTTTTTGCATATTCGTCACACTTAAATGTTTCAGCTCGCCCAAAAAATATAAATATTAGATAGAGATAACACAGGTAAACACAAAATGCAGTTACACCTATATGTCTGGCCACTTAACTAACAATATTTTCTATTCCGTTTCTTATAAACATCTTGTCGATCTTATTACAGGCTTTCGATACTGCAGTACAGTCACTATTTTTTCTGCTTGTTTTGATTTTTGTCGTTCCTAAGAAACTAAACTTTTTATGTAACATACACTAGTCACAAAAAGTTAGGGATATTTGGCTTTAGCGTGAAATTTCAAGATGAATCAAAAATGCCCTCCAACCTTTTCAGATGAACTTAATGTGACCTCCTCTAACCTTCTGAATGCACAAGTCCAACTGTTCAATGTCTCAGGACTTTTTGCACAACTTGCTGTTTTCTAACAAGGAGCTTAATGGCAAAATTCACAACAAGTGTTTGATCCATTAATCGGCCAATACAATTTGGCGGTCAATTAGAATTAGTATTAAGCAGTCGTCCACATCACGCTCTTCACATTTTGACATCATGAGACCAAGATGACAGCTAACAATTGATGAACGGTACCTCGTCACTGCGAGGCTTCAAGCAGGATGTTCTCAGGTGGCCACTGAGCTTAGAGGGTCACAGAGTCATCAGCAATACCGAGAGACTGGAAGAGTCACAAAAAGGCACCGAAGTGGACGTCCTATGGCCACATCCCACTCTGATGACCGCTTCATTCTGATGAATGACCTTCGAAACCGGATGATGAATGTCACAACTTCAGGCACATTTAAGAGAGGTGAGAGGCGCCCAAATGTCTCCTCAGACTATTCGAAACTGGCCTCAAAATGAGGACATATATATTAAAGACTGGTCATGTCAAAGGTACAAAAATACATCTTTATTAATCAATAAATATGCATGAACAAGACAGTAATAATGGGAATAAATCCATACATCGATTTAAACAGGCGGGCAGCAGTGCAACCACGAGGCAGCAGAAGGCAATTAGTACAGTGCCTTGCGAAAGTATTCCACTCCCTGTAACTTTTCAACCTTTTCCCACATATCATGCTTCAAACATAAAGATACCAAATGTAAATTTTTGGTGAAGAATCAGCAACAAGTGGAACACAATTGTGAAGTTGAACGAAATTTATTGGTTATTTTAAATTTTTTGGGAAATTCAAAAATTGAAAAGTGGGGCGTGCAATATTATTCGGCCCCTTTACTTTCAGTGCAGCAAACTCACTACAGAAGTTCATTGTGGATCTCTGAATGATCCAATGTTGTCCTAAATGCCTAATGATGATAAATATAATCTACCTGTGTGTAAGCAAGTCTCCGTATAAATTCAACTGCTCTGTGATAGTCTCAGGGTTCTGTTTGAAGCACAGAGAGCATCATGAAGACCAAGGAACACAACAGGCAGGTCCGTGATACTGTTGTGGAGAAGTTTAAAGCCGGATTTGGATACAAAATGATTTCCAAAACTTTAAACATCCAAGGAGCACTGTGCAAGCGATCATATTGAAATGGAAGGAGTATCTTACCACTGCAAATCTACCAAGACCCGGCCGTCCCTCTAAACTTTCATCTCAAACAAGGAGAAGACTGATCAGAGATGCAGCCAAGAGGCCCATGATCACTCTGGATGAACTGCAGAGATCTACAGCTGAGGTGGGACAGTCTGTCCATAGGACAACAATCAGTCGTACACTGCACAAATCTGGCCTTTATGGAAGAGTGGCAAGAAGAAAGCCATTTCTCAAAGATATCCATAAAAAGTGTTGTTTAAAGTTCTCAACAAGCCACCTGGGAGACACACCAAATATGTGGAAGAAGGTGATCTGGTCAGATGAAACCAAATTCGAACATTTTGGCAACAATGCCAAACGATATGTTTGGCGTAAAGGCAACAAAGCTCGTCACCCTGAACACACCATCCCCACTGTCAAACATGGTGGCAGCATCATGGTTTGGGCCTGCTTTTCTTCAGCAGGGACAGGGAAGATGGTTAAAATTGATGGGAAGATGGATGGAGCCAAATACAGGACCATTCTTGAAGCAACCTGTTGGAGTCTGCAAAAGACTTGAGACCGGGATGGAGATTTGTCTTCCAACAAGACAATGATCCCAAACATAAAGCAAAATCTACAACGGAATGGTTCACAAATAAACGTATCCAGGTGTTAGTATGACCAAGTCAAAGTCCAGACCTCAATCCAATCGAGAATCTGTGGAAAGAGCGGAAAACTGCTTTTCACAAACGATCTCCATCAACCTCACTGAGCTCGAGCTGTTTGCTAAGGAAGAATGGGCAAGAATTTCAGTCTCTCGTTGTACAAAACTGATAGAGACATTCCCCAAGAGACTTGTAATCGCAGCAAAAGGTGGCGCAACAAAGTATTAAGTTACAGGGGCCGAATAATATTGCACACCCCACTTTTCAGTTTTTGAATTTCCACAAAAATTTTAAAAAACCAATAAATTTCGTTCAACTTCACAATTGTGTTCCACTTGTTGATTCTTCACCAAAAATTTACATTTGGTATCTTTATGTTTGAAGCATGATATGTGGGAAAAGGTTGATAAGTTCCAGGGAGCCGAATACGTTCATAAGGCACTATATCATAGAATAAGTGGGGAGACCATAGAAACTCGGGTCAAAATTGTTATCATATATATTAATCATTATGAGAAACATACATAATAAGGTTTCCCCGCAAAAAAATTCATTCCTAAACTGGGAAGAGAAATTGTGTCAAACAAAAGAATTTGGCCATTCCAATTCTTTGAATCGTAGCGGATGCAATGTATGAGTATATGAAAAAATGCCAAACAGCTTCATTGTGATATAACGATTATATAATGACGTACAGACAACACGGGCCCAATTTCACCTACATAGACGACCATGCTCCAACTCATTGAGGTCGCATTGAGGGAACGGCTGCTGGAGACTGGGGGTCCTCACATGGAGCCGCTTGCACTTTCTCCACACCTGAAACCCATAGAAATACCCATGCCGTGTAAAGGCTCGTAACTCTGTACCCTAAAACCTCAATGACCTGAGGACCACCCTTCAAGAAGAGTGAGATGCCATGCCTCAGCAGACAAAAGGGCCTAGCTGCACCCTGTGAAAATGGAAAAATGTGCAATAAAAAATGAAAAATAATGTATATGATAAATACATTACATGAGGTATTGGTCGATATTTTGGCCAAAATACATAAGCTGGTGACCCACGTCAAGGGTCCTCATGCTTGCGAGTCCCAACACAAAAATCAGAAATGACAATGATCCAGCACATCGAGGTCGCATAATAAGGGAATGGCTACTGGAGACTGAGGGTCCTCCAGACCAGAATCCCATAGAAAACCCATGCCGTTTAGAGGCTCATAACTGTGTACCCCAGAACCTCAATGACCTGAGGACCGCCCTTCAAGAAGAGTGGGACGCCGTGCCTCAGCAGACAATAGCTCCACTTGTGAGCAGCAGGAGACATCGTTATCAGCTGTGATTGATGCTGAAGGCCACATGACAAGTTATTGAGACAGTGACATGTCTTGTTGGGGTACACCCACCGCTGGTGTTGGCTTTTGACTCAATACATCGTTTGAGATGAGGAAATCACAATTGCTGCTTCTACTTAATGCCCGACTGTCATGATAAAATATCACTGTAGCAGGAACTTTTTTTCCCAGAAGTTTCACCCAAAAGCCGAATATCCGGAACGTTTTGTGAGTCGTGTATTTGATGTGTGGTCTCCTACCGTTGTACAGAACTATGTGCAAAGACTCAGCAGCCCGGGGGCAAAGCAATAAAACCAACGAGTTCATAGCACGTAAGAGAATCTGCACTGATCATGGGGAGAAAACGTCAACTCAGACGATGGTTACAAGCCATCATGTCTAAACCCCGTTCTGGGGAGCGGAATTCCAAGTTACCCTCCATTTGTGATGTATCTCCAAACGTTCATGCTTTTGTCTAGTGTCAGTAGTTTTCCTGTGTTGGTAAATTCCAGGACATTCTGTGATTATCGGTCAGGACTCATCAAGAATCCAAACAAAAATGTAACTGTAACAAGTTGAATCATGAAACCTATTCATTCCACATACAGGCAGCCGGCAGGAAGAGTAGGCAGAAAGATATATGACCGTCAGGTCAGGAAGGGTCACAGGAAGCATACAGCATCAGTATCATGGTGGTTAAATGAGGTGGTACTATAGCAGTAATATTATTGTATATAGATGGCAGTATGTAACTACATGCTTGTACAGTTTTATAGTGGTTATATTCTTGTACATAGGGGCAGTATTATAGTAGTTATATTCTTGTACATAGGAGCAGTATTATAGTAGTTATATTCTTGTACATAGGAGCAGTATTATACTAGTTATATTCTTGTATATAGGGAGCAGTATTATAGTAGTTATATTCTTGTACATAGGAGCAGTATTATAGTAGTTATATTCTTGTACATAGGAGGCATTATTATAGTAGTTATATTCTTGTATATAGGAGCAGTATTATAGTAGTTATATTCTTGTACATAGTGGCAGTATTATAGTAGTTATATTCTTGTACATAGGAGGCATTATTATAGTAGTTATATTCTTGTATATAGGAGCAGTATTATAGTAGTTATATTCTTGTACATAGGGGGCAGTATTATAGTAGTTATATTCCTGTACATAAGAGCAGTATTATAGTAGTTATATTCTTGTACATAGGGGGCAGTATTATAGTAGTTATATTCTTGTACATAGGAGCAGTATTATAGTAGTTATATTCTTGTACATAGGAGCAGTATTATAGTAGTTATATTCTTGTACATAGGAGCAGTATTATAGTAGTTATATTCTTGTACATAGGGGGCAGTATTATAGTAGTTATATTCTTGTACATAGGAGCAGTATTATAGTAGTTATATTCTTGTACATAGTGGCAGTATTATAGTAGTTATATTCTTGTACATAGGAGGCATTATTATAGTAGTTATATTCTTGTACATAGGAGCAGTATTATAGTAGTAATATTCTTGTACATAGTGGAAGTATTGTAGTTATTTTCTTGTACATAGGGGCAGTATTATAGTAGTTATATCCTTGTACATAGGTGCAGTATTATAGTAGTTATATTCTTGTACATAGGGGGCAGTATTATAGTAGTTATATTCTTGTACATAGGAGCAGTATTATAGTAGTTATATTCTTGTACATAGGAGGCATTATTATAGTAGTTATATTCTTGTACATTGGGGGCAGTATTATACTAGTTATATTCTTGTACATAGGAGCAGTATTATAGTAGTTATATTCTTGTACATAGGAGGCATTATTATAGTAGTTATATTCTTGTACATAGGAGCAGTATTATAGTAGTTATATTCTTGTACATAGTGGCAGTATTATAGTAGTTATATTCTTGTACATAGGAGGCATTATTATAGTAGTTATATTCTTGTACATAGGAGCAGTATTATAGTAGTAATATTCTTGTACATAGTGGAAGTATTGTAGTTATTTTCTTGTACATAGGGGCAGTATTATAGTAGTTATATCCTTGTACATAGGTGCAGTATTATAGTAGTTATATTCTTGTACATAGGGGGCAGTATTATAGTAGTTATATTCTTGTACATAGGGGGCAGTATTATAGTAGTTATATTCTTGTACATAGGAGCAGTATTATAGTAGTTATATTCTTGTACATAGGAGCAGTACTATAGTAGTTATTTTCTTGTACATAGGAGCAGTATTATAGTAGTTATATTCTTGTACATAGGGGCAGTATTATAGTAGTTATATTCTTATACATAGGAGCAGTATTATAGTAGTTATATTCTTGTACATAGGAGGCAGTATTATAGTAGTTATATTCTTGTATATAGCGGCAGTATTATAGTAGTTATATTCTTGTACATAGTGGCAGTATTATAGTAGTTATATTCTTGTACATAGGAGGCATTATTATAGTAGTTATATTCTTGTACATAGGAGCAGTATTATAGTAGTAATATTCTTGTACATAGTGGAAGTATTGTAGTTATTTTCTTGTACATAGGGGCAGTATTATAGTAGTTATATCCTTGTACATAGGTGCAGTATTATAGTAGTTATATTCTTGTACATAGGGGGCAGTATTATAGTAGTTATATTCTTGTACATAGGAGCAGTATTATAGTAGTTATATTCTTGTACATAGGGGCAGTATTATAGTAGTTATATTCTTGTACATAGGAGCAGTATTATACTAGTTATATTCTTGTACATAGGAGCAGTATTATAGTAGTTATATTCTTGTACATAGGAGGCATTATTATAGTAGTTATATTCTTGTACATAGGAGCAGTATTATAGTAGTTATATTCTTGTACATAGTGGCAGTATTATAGTAGTTATATTCTTGTACATAGGAGGCATTATTATAGTAGTTATATTCTTGTACATAGGAGCAGTATTATAGTAGTAATATTCTTGTACATAGTGGAAGTATTGTAGTTATTTTCTTGTACATAGGGGCAGTATTATAGTAGTTATATCCTTGTACATAGGTGCAGTATTATAGTAGTTATATTCTTGTACATAGGGGGCAGTATTATAGTAGTTATATTCTTGTACATAGGGGGCAGTATTATAGTAGTTATATTCTTGTACATAGGGAGCAGTATTATAGTAGTTATATTCTTGTACATAGGAGCAGTATTATAGTAGTAATATTCTTGTACATAGTGGAAGTATTGTAGTTATTTTCTTGTACATAGGGGCAGTATTATAGTAGTTATATCCTTGTACATAGGTGCAGTATTATAGTAGTTATATTCTTGTACATAGGAGCAGTATTATAGTAGTTATATTCTTGTACATAGGAGCAGTACTATAGTAGTTATTTTCTTGTACATAGGAGCAGTATTATAGTAGTTATATTCTTGTACATAGGGGGCAGCATTATAGTAGTTATATTCTATAAGTAGTATTTATTTTATCACTATACAATAAGCTACACTATGTAGCAACATTTTATTATTTTGTGATGGTTATATTAGTGTTTTGTAGTCACTTTTCTACTTCAGATTTAATGTTATTCCTCTTGGGGGGTCCCTCATCCTGGGTTGCAGTTCAGAATGGGGTAACATTGAGCACATGAGAAAGCTTCTACAAGAGAATGTGAAATCTTCCCCTTTGATTGCTATTAGAAGGACATTTTGAATGATACATGTTTATCGGATCCTACATGTTGACAGAATCATTATCGTTTCTCCTGGACTTATTCCCTTTACCTCTTCGGGAGCGTTGATGACTCCTGTGTTGTATCCAAACTGCAAGGAACCAATTGCTGCCACAATTACAGCGAAAGCCAGGGAACATGTCAGACCTCCCTGCAGAGAGACAAAGGTCATATATTATATATACTTTACCTATTTTAAAAAGGAAAAATATATTTGTTTTTATTTCTTTTTGCATTTATTTGATCAACTATATTATTTTTATATTCGTTAAAGGGAATCTGTCACAAGATTTATGATACCACATCTGACAGCAGCAAGATGAAGGGGCAGAGACCCTGATTCCAGGAATGTGTCACTTACTGGGCTTGCTGCTGCAGTTTTGATAAAGTCACTGTTTTATCTGCAACATATCTAGCAGTCCTCTGAATGCTGAGCTCTGTATAACCCCACCCACATCACTGATTGGCCACTTTCTGTGTACACTGCGCATAGGCAGAAAGCTGCCAATCTGTGGTGGGGGTGGGGCTATACAGTTCTCATGGCAGCAGGTTTGCTCATTCTTCAGTGATAATAGTCTGCTGACGATACAGTGATTTCTATCAAAACTACAGCAAGCAGCCCAGTAAGTGGCACATAACTGGAATCAGAGTCTCTGTTTCTACATCATGCTGGTCTCAGATTAGGCGGCTTAAACCTAGTGACAGATTCTCTTTAAAAGAGAGGGGTGCGTAAAGGGGTTGCCAGTGGTCAAGCATGCTGACTACCAATTCATTCACACTTTTGGAGGGCAGCGATCATTCATTTGTCATGATGAGATTTCTGACTGTATATGGCTATTACACTGGTCAACCAGCCCCACATAAAGTTCATCATCTATTGACACAGTGTAATACCTTGTTTTCCCTCTAGGGGAGCTGCAGGAACAATAAAACTGATCACCAGCGTCCGATCAATTGACCCAGTATCCAGAATAAGCCGAGTATCTCATAGATTCCTGCTGACACCTCTGACTATGCCCAATACTGTATATAGGACAGGGGGTGATCACTTTAAAGAAGACCTGCCACTTGTCATAAATATGTATTTTCCTACCTGGTGTAAATGTCGCTGTCCTCCTGAATCTAGCATTTTTTTTCCTTTTTTCCCTGCGTCTCTCCGTTCCTGAGATATAGCCCCCTCTTCTCTTTCTGGAATTCTAGCCTTTTTCATCCAAGGGGGCGTGGTACTCAAGAAGACACCCACAGAGAAGGGTTAAAGACCACTCCCACTTGGCTAATAAGACCAGATATATAAACAGATAAAAAAGGGCCATATCTCAGGAACAGAGAACAGTATTATCACGTGAAAAACAGCGCCGGATTCAGGAGAACAGCGACATTTACACCAGGTTAAAAAAAAAACAAACTTTTTATGGCAAATCTTTTTCTAATGTCAGTTTCCAAATAAAGCTATAACCATGATTGGCCGTGTAACCTGCGGTATACTATGCAGCTCCTCTTGTAGCTGTTGTAACCCGCAGGGAATTTCTGGTGCTAAAGAATGAAGATTGTTTTCTATAAAAAACAAACTAAAACTTTTCTGTGCTTCCTTGTCTCTGCCTGTAGGTGGCGCCCCGCATGCATCATTAAATAGGCTTTTGGTTCTCAGATATGATTTCCACATATCATGTTATTAATTAGTGCATTAAGGCGGTGACGAACACAGAATATAAAATCCTGGAGCCACGATCAGGAATCTACAGAACTGTACACAACATATTTAAAGGGATGGGAAATATTTGCATTGATTAAATAAAAGACTTGCTGCAATTAAAGCCTGAATATTTACATGGGACTGCTGATAACCTATTTATGTCCTATTTACCCGAAGCTGAGATATGGGGAGCTGCTTGCAGCACCCTCACGCTGTTTATAGGCCATGATTTTGTTTACCTCCTGGTGTTCGCACTGACGTGTGACTTTATGATTCGGGTGGAATTGCCCTGTAAATTGCCGGTAATTATATGTTCTATGTGATATTATGCAGATGTTATAATTCCTTACTAATGGCCATGACCGGGACTCTAGCTCCCACATTGTATGGGAAGATGAGATAGATGGAGGAGAACGCTTCTCGCTGACAACAGAGGAATTTGCTAACACAAGAATTCATTTGGAACGTTCGTGGTGAAACATGTTTCCCTCACATTTTTACAATATCTTCATTACTTTTTTTCTTCTTTTTACTTTTCCTTTTTAGACTCTATAATTTAGGGGAAAAATACTGCTGTAATCAGTAAACTATCAGCAAGCAGGGTTATTGCTGATCTTTAGTAATGATTGATTCTATCCGCTCAGTCGTATCCGACCCTTGGATACTGTGTAGGCCAGATCTCCCCTTGCTTCCCCATTTTCCACAGCTTCTTCCAACTGTTTGATGCTCATTTCACAGTCATTCTTGATGGTGTCCAACCAATGGGCCTTCAGTCTCCCATGTTTCCATTTACCACTGACCATTACCGTGTCCTTTCTCGTGAATCTACCTTCCTCACATGTCCAGAATAGGTCAGTCCCTGGTTATCTCAACTTCCGGGGAAATCTTTGTTCCTGATCCTCGCTGTCCATGGGATTTGTGGAAGTCTTCTCCAGTTCCACAACTCAAAGACATCAATTTTCCTTCTATCTGCTTTCGTCAGTATACTCGTCTCATGGCCATATGTCCCAAGTAGGGACACAATGGCCGTGATCGGTTTTTGATGGTTATTGAGAAGTCTTTGCACTTCCATATTCAGTCCATGGCTGAACACCCCAGTCCTAAGTGATGCTTGATTTCTGCTGTCGTGCCACCATTATGGTTAATTAAGGACCCAAGAAAAACTAAGCCGTTGAACACTTCTATTTCTTCAATGTTGATCTTTAAGTGGACCTCCTCGTTGGTGGTAGTCAGGATTTTCGTCTTCTTCATGTTGAAGTTAAGTCCCACGTTCTCTCTTTCTATTTTCAGAATCAGTTTCTTCAGATCCTCCCCACTTTCTGCTTACAGGGTTGTATCATCTGCATATCTCAGATTGCTGATGGTTCTTCCATCTATGTTCACAACACTTCAATCATCTAAGTCCAGCTTCTAGAGGTTGATAAGAAAAGGAGAGCTGATGCATCTTTGTCTTGTGCCCTTTTTGATCTTGAACCATTCTGTATCTCCATAGCTGGTTGACTTTGTAACTTCTCCACCATCATAGAGTGACCTAATTAACCTAATCAGATGCGCCGGCACTCCTACCTCACTCAGGGTTAACCACAGCTTGTCATACCGGCAAAAGCCTTGGTATAATCAATGAAGCTCAGATCCTCTTTTGATATTCCCTTGTCTTTTCTATGATGCCCTTGTGGTTTGCGATGTGCTCATGGGTTCCTCTATCCTTAGACAACCCAGCTTGGGCATCAGAAAGTTATGAAGGATGTTGCCCAAGATGCTTTAGGATGACCTTCTGAAGAACCTTAGGGACATGGGGGATCAGGGTTATTGTACTATAGTTGACTTCATCCCTGGCGTCACCTTTCCTCTACAGTGGGATGAACACTGATCTTTTCTGGTCCTTTGGCCAAGTGCAGGTCCTAGAGATCTTCTGGCATTTTGCTGCCAGTGAAGGTCCTGGGAATATTTTAATCAGCTCTGCAGTGTTACCCTGAATGTCAGCTGCTTTTCCTGTTTGCCAGCTGCCTCAGTCTCCAATGTACTTCACTTTCCAAAAGGTTTGGTTCTGGTTCCTCTCGTCCCCCACACTCCTCATGATGGTCAACGCTGAGCATAGGTCCTCCCGTTTCTGATTGATGTCCCGCTGGTGGCTAATTTCACTGCCATACATGTCTTTGATGGTTGCTTGGCATACTAAGAAAGACTTTTTCACTTGTTTCACTACGGCAAATAATTCCTTGTTGTGGCCACTCTTCTAGGCTTCTTCGAGGTTCGTGGGTCTTCTCTTTGAAAGTCGGAATTGAGTCGCCTCCCATCGTGAAACCTTTCCTAATCCTTGGCCGCTCTCCTTCTTACTTTGGTGGACGGTGATTTCCGTTCACTAGTTTGTGCTTTAGTAATACTTCAATACGTTACTGGAATTTATTTTTGATACTTTTATTATTATTGAAATTGCTGCTAATTCTATCAATCGCTTATAAAACAATTCCACAATTCATATTAGCGAGGAGGAGTTTGTTAGGTCCTACACGTTGCAGCCATTTCTCATTCTCATCATCTACATAACTGTCCGGACAGAATGTGGTGTCCGAATTACCTTTATATGGGAAATAGGAGTTTCATGTATTATGTTTTTATATGACAGATCCCTAACTGAGAGAAGAGCAGGAGAATTCCATCCAGGAGAACCATATTGTCCAACTCTTCCATAAAGAAAGATCTCCTGGACTCCTGAAGGAGCCATCCGATTTCCTGATTCCAAACATACTCCCCTCCCGCTGTTCCTACATTTCCCTCCAGGCAGTAGAAGGACTTTGTCTGCAGGAGGTAGGAGCAAGAGGGTGAAAGACTTTATTGGGATCTGTTAATGGGAAGGTTTTGTCTGTCTCTACGTAGGGGGTCCTGGTCTGGGGTCTAAATAAAGGACTTGGTCAACAAAGGGGTCTGAAGGGGGTCATATGTACTATATATGATTACATACTATAGGTAAAGGATATGTCCTGTAAATATGGGAGGGCCAATCTTCCTGATGCCCCTTCCTAAAACGTTGAAAAGTATGCCCCGAATCAAACCGAATTCCTCAGTTTTTGACAGAATTCTGTTGTAAAACTATTTGAAATCTTGCCAGATTTTTAAGTAACTTGCAGATGTGCAAAAAACTTTGCTATTACACTTGCTTTGGACAGTTCCACCTAACTTTTCTAAAGTGAGCGAAAGAGAGCAAGAGGGGACGTGAGTAAGTGCAGCCAAGAAAGTGATCACAATTTACCCCTCACAATTATGGCCGAAATGTACTCCAGTCCATGGTGGAGCATGGCAGCTGCAATAAGCACCAAATTCATTATTTAGGGTTTATTACTCTTGTGCACCATGCATCAAGACTGGAGCGAAAAACGAGAACGAGGGTGGATGAGATAAAGAGCGAGAGATAACGACAGAGAGAAGGAGAGTGCGAAAGAATGAGAAAATAACAAAAGGAGAGTGTAAAAGGGGGAGAACGAAAAATGGAACAGAGAGTAAGAGAAAGAGACAGGGATGATGAAAGAGTGAATGAAAGAGTCAGAAAAGAAGAAAGAGGATGATAGAGTGATACAGAGAGAAAGACAGAGGAGAAAAGAATGAGAAGGAATGAGAGATGAGAAAACAAACAAAAACGAAGAATCAGAGCACTACAAAGAGAATGAGAGGCAGAGGAAAAAGAGAGGGAATATATGAAAAAGAGTGTTAGACAAAGGCAATAAAAGAGGGAAGGAGAGACAGAAAGAAAAGAGGCAGAGATCTGAGACAGAATGAAAAATGCAACAGAGAATTAAAGAGGAAGGATAAGAGAGAAAGTGTGAAAGAGAATGAGACAAAAGTGATTAAATAAAAGAGTACTATAGAGAGAAGAGACAGAAAGAGTGAAAGAGAATGGGAGAGACAGAGAGAATAAGAGACAGAGAGAATAAAAGACAGAGAATATGCGATAACAAAAAATGAAGAAGCAACAGAAGAACGTGAAAAAATGAAGCAGAACAAAAGAAGATACAAGAAAAAAACAAAACTGGTGAGATCAAGAGACAGAGAGATTGAGAGATGGAGATGGATAAGCACAGGAAGCCGTGTAATATCAGCCAGAACATGTATCTCTACCCCCATATTATCATCATTACATGGATACATTGTATCTTTTCTGCTTCCTACAGATATTTAAAGACCCCCTTGTAGTTGTAAAAAAGCACATTTTATCCCGGACACAGGACCTCGAGAGCACAAAATAGACCCATCGTCTCACTGAACGGACCACATATCAGAGCTGGAATCGCCCTTTTAATAAATGCCCTGGAGAGAGTGGCCCATCGCTGTGTCCTGAGCTCCAGGCTGTGAGGGATTCTAATGAACAAGCTGCTGTAATACGTAACTACATATTCAACATTTGTAGCGCAAGGGTCCAGCTAGTAGAAAGCAGCAGCACACGATGGCCTCTGTGCACACGCTATACTCCATGTACACACTGGGTTAGATACTAGTTCTGCAAGTCAACAGCTCTTTCCACGTAGGACTCATGGTGCAGTAATTACTTTTCTGAAAAAGTCCTTTATATCAGCAGCAGATAGACTCCTTTACATAATAGTATATTATTAAAACTATGCAGTCAGATCTACAGTGCCCCTGACGTCATCTAATGGCAGCTGTTACCCCTAATATATCCAGTAAAAAAAGGCAATAACGCACCTTTTTAGGCTCCATCTTGCAGATTTTTTGCTCCTTGTAGGGTTAAATCCAAAACCACTAGCAAAGGACCATGCCAAATTTAGCAAGTTGTGTCCTGTCTGCCGTAGTGCAGACGTTCCCAGGGTCACCGCCGTATGAGCTGCTTAGCTTCCACTCTCTGAATATATCAGAGGGTGTGTATATATAGGTTTTGAGGGCTGGGTCTGTTGCATTATTACTAAATGATTATTCTCTATTCCATCTACTCATGGACAGTGACCGGTTGCGCAAAGTATATATAGAGTTATCATTAATTCATATGACATTTCTTAGGGAACTGCCATGGGCACGTTCATCAGTGCTGCACAAATTCTGATTTATAAAGCAAAAAGGAAAAATGCAACTAATTAACATTATTAGTAATGCAGGATAGAGGAACCTATTAACCCCTTTGGCTATGCAGGCAAAGTGCATGCAGGGGTAGAAACTGACAGTAGTGGGCCCATGTGCAGGATATGTGTATACTATAGGGAGAGCAGTATATCAGCCAATCTTTGAAATCATTTAATTAAGTCATGTGGCCTTTCACTCCCATTGCCCCTAGTGTTCAACATCCGGCCCCTCACCCCGAGTGTATAACATCCAGCCCCTCACCCCCAGTGTATAACATCCAGCCCCTCACCCCCAGTGTATAACATCCAGCCCCTCACCCCCAGTGTATAACATCCGGCCCCTCACCCCCAGTGTATAACATCCAGCCCCTCACCCCCAGTGTATAACATCCAGCCCCTCACCCCCAATGTATAGCATCCGGCCCCTCACCCCCAATGTATAACATCTGGCCCCTCACCCCCAGTGTATAACATCCGGCCCCTAATCCCCAGTCCATAACATCCAGTCCCTCACCCCCAGTGTATAACATCCGGCCCCTCACCCCCAGTGTATAACATCCAGCTCCTCACCCCCAGTGTATAACATCCGGCCCCTCACCCCCAGTGTATAACATCCGGCCTCTCACCCCCAGTCTATAACATCCAGTCCCTCAACCCAGTGTATAACATGCAGCCCATCACCCCCAGTGTATAACATCCGGCCCCTCGCCCCCAGTGTATTACATCCGGCCCCTCACCCCCAGTGTCTGCCTTTAATAATATGTGACAGCACTGCCGGTCGTGCAAAGCTCACTGAAACCAGTAACAAGTCCGTCCATGACATTTCTTCCTCCTGAATCTTCCCCCAACACCTATGAGTGATGTTATTGAGAAGTGGAAGGAACCGCAGCAATTCAGCTATGAAGTGGAGACTCCGTAACGTTACAGAGCGGTGGGGTAGTGTTGAGTAGTAAAGGGCAGAAAAGTCACCACTGCACTGCTGACCCCATAACTGCAGAGTGCAGACCTCCTCTGTTATAACATCAGCACAAATGATGCACTCTCGCCAGGAACTTCATGGCCGAGCAGCTACATGCAGACGTACATCACCAAGCACAATGCTGAGTGTCAGATGGAGTGGTGTAAAGCTGCCACCACTGAACTCTGGAGGAGACGTGTTCTGTGCAGTGATGGATCACTGGTGGAGAAGTCTGGGTTTGGTGATTCTAGAATGTTACCCCCTGATTGCATTGTGTCCCCTGTACAGATGGTGGAGGATAATGCTCTGAGCTGTTATTAGGGATCACCATAGGCCCCTTAGTTCCAGTGGAAGAAAATTTTAATGGTTCAGCACAAGACATAGTGGACATTTGCAGCTTCAGCTTTGTCGGAACAGTTTAGAGAAGACCCTTTTGTGTTCCCCATGACTGCGCCCTGTGCACAAGGTCTATACAGACATGGGGGAGTTTGGTGGAAGAACATGAGCGGCCGCACAGAGCCGGACCCCATCCTACAGTGTCTCATCTCATAAATGCTCTGCTGGATAAAGGGTCTTGTAGCGGGAGCTGTTTCATCTGCAAAGTGCCAATTTGGAACAATGTTTAGGAAGACTATAGACATCTTCAGAGTTAACCCAGGGCTTGCAAAGTTTTAGTTGGCTTTCGGAAGCATTTACCATTGAGACCATTTCAGGGATGTTCTTCCTGATTTTGTCATACATACAGCAGGCTTCCTCTTAGCTCATCGTTCTTTTCCTTTTTGTAAACCTCATTGCGTTGCAGAACATCCGCGTTTCCTCATCACCCGATTATCCCACAGTGAATTTACAGTAGCTGCTTGGGCAATGAGAGCGGCACAGATTAATGGACAAGTGTACAAATAATAAGAGAATACACACAAACTCGGACTTACATACAGATAGCTGATGAACGACCAAAAAATTAAATGTAAAACCAAAGTTTATTAGCAAAGATTAAAATAACACATTTAAATTAAGAATCTCAAAAGCAGAGTGCCCATAAGGGGCAAGAACAAACCGGAACGATACCAGAGAGCCAACATCGCTAATCCAAATATCAAAAAATGTGCAATACATATGAGTTATGTATGGCACACCCCAAAGCACGTTTCGCCATCACTTCTTCCGGGGGCATGTCCAGGGAGGAAGAAGCGACGGCGAAACATGAGTTGTGGTAAGAGGCAAGCGCCATCCATACTGACTGTGTGCTCCTGCTCCTACTTTAGATATTGTATTCTGCCACTTTTCTTATCATGCACTCTCTAATCATATACTTGTTTGTATGTACTCCTCTCTGATCTGATACGTTTTGTCATATTCTCTGGTACACTAGCAGGCCATATAACATTTATATAATCCTTATATGTATTGCACATTTTTTTATATTTGGATTAGCTATGTTGGCTTTCTGGTATCTGTGAAATCTTGACAGACCCCATACATCGTGCAAGTAGGCACTCTGTGATTTTCATTATCTTGATTATTATTATTATTATTATTTATTTATATAGCACCATTAATTCCATGGTCCTGTACATGTGAAAAGGGGTTACATACAGATTTATAGATATCGTTAACAGTAAACAAATTTACAGTGACAGACTGGTACAGAGGGGAGAGGACCCTGTCCTTGCGGACTTACATTCTTCAGGATAATGGGGAAGAGACAGGAGGTTGGTGTGCTGCAGCACTGGTGGTGGTGAGGCAGCTGCTCGGGTGGTCGTGGTGGTAGCTCAGGTGGTCAATGACGTGGTGGCAGCTCGGGTGGTCGGTGACGTGGCGGCAGCTCGGGTGGTCGGTGACATGGCGGCAGCTCGGGTGGTCAGTGACGTGGCGGCAGCTCAGGTGGTCAATGAGGTGGTGGCAGCTCAGGTGGTCGGTGACGTGGCGGCAGCTCGGGTGGTCGGTGACATGGCGGCAGCTCGGGTGGTCGGTGACATGGCGGCAGCTCGGGTGGTCAGTGACGTGGCTGCAGCTCGGGTGGTTGGTGACGTGGCGGCAGCTCGGGTGGTTGGTGACGAGGCGGCAGTTTGGCGGTTGGTGAAGCGGCAGAATGGTTATTGCAGGCTGTAAGCTTTCCTGAAGAGATGGGTTTTCAGGTTCCGTCTGAAGGATCCGAGGGTGGTGAATAATTGGACTTGTTGAGGCATGGAATTCCAGAGGATGGGGGATATTCGGGAGAAATCTTGGAGGCGGTTGTGTGAGGAATGAGTAAGTGTGGAGGAGAGTAGGAGGTCTTGGGAGGATCGAAGATTACGTGAGGGAAGATAGTGGGAGATTAGTTCAGAAATATAGGGAGGGGACAGGTTGCGGATGGCTTTGTAGAGCAGTGTTAGTAATTTGAACTGGATTTGTTGGGGAATTGGGAGCCAGTGGAGGGATTTGCAGAGGGGTGAAGCAGGGGAGTCGCGAGGAGAGAGGTGGATTAGCCGAGCAGCAGAGTTGAGGACAGACTGGAGTGGTGCAAGGGAGTTAGCGGGGAGGCCACAGAGGAGGGTGTTGCAGTAATCGAGGCGGGAGATGATGAGGGCATGCACAAGAGTTTTAGTAGATTGTGGGCTGAGGAAGGGACGGATTCTGGCAATATTTTTGAGTTGGAGGCGACAGGAGGTGGCAAGAGTTTGGACGTGCAGTTTGAAGGACAGGGCAGAATCGAGAGTTACCCTGAGGCAGCAGATTTCTGGTGCGGGAGAGAGCGTGATGCTGTTTACTATAATAGATAGATCAGGTAGGGGGGATACGCGAGATGGGGGAAAGATGATGAGTTTGGTTTTGTCTACATTGAGTTTTAGGAAGCGAGAGTTGAAGAAGGAGGATTCTGGACAGAAGAGAGGCGACATCTGAGCCAGAGAGGTAGATCTGAGTGTCGTCTGCATACAGGTGGTACTCGAAGCCATGGGACTTTATGAGTTGTCCTAGGCCAAGGGTATAGATGGAAAAAAGTAGAGGCCCTAGGACAGAGCCTTCAGGGACTCCAACAGAGAGGGGGCAGGGTGAGGAGGTAGCGTGGGAGTGGGAAACGCTAAATGTGCGGTCGGAAAGGTATGAGGCAATCCAGGACAGGGCAAGGCCTTTGATGCCGATGGAAGAAAGAATCTGTAGCAGTAGGAGGTGGTCTACTGTGTCGAAAGCAGAGGACAGGTCGAGAAGGAAGAGGATGGAGAAATGTCTGTTAGCTTTGGCTGTGAGTAAGTCATTAGTAATTTTGGTCAGAGCAGTTTCGGTGGAGTGGTGGGGGCGGAAGCCAGATTGGAGGTTGTCAAGGAGAGAGTTGGTTGAGAGGTGGGAGGAAAGTTGACCATGGACATGCTGCTCAAGGAGTTTGGAAGCAAACAGGAGCAGTGATATGGGGCGATAGCTGGGCATAGCAGTTGGGTCAAGGTTAGCTTTTTTGAGGATGGGTGTGATGGTGGTATGTTTGAAGGCAGAGGGGAAAGTACCAGAAGATAGCGATGGGTTGAAGAGATGGGTTAGGGCTGGAATGAGCATGTTAGTGAGGTTGGGAAGCAGGTGGGAAGGGATGGGGTCAAGTGCACAGGTGGTGAGATGTGATTTGGAAAGGAGGCGAGTAAGTTCTCCTTCAGTGATGTTGGAGAGGGAAGTTATTGGGGAAGGGCAGAGGTCTGGTATATGGAGTGGTTGGGGTGGTGGAACAGTAAAAGTTTGCCTTGTATGGTCGATCTTGTTTTTAAAGTAGGTGGCAAAGTCCTCAGAAGAGATTAGGGGAGTTGGAGGTGGCAGTGGTGGGCGGAGGAGGGAGTTAAATGTGCTGAACAGTTGTTTTGGGTTGTAGGATAGTGAAGATACAAGGTTAGTGAAATAGGTCTGTTTAGCAGAAGTGAAGGCTAGTTTGAAGGCAAGTGTAGCTTGTTTGAAAGCGGTGAAGTTGTGTGGCAGGCGTGTTTTTTTCCAACGCCGCTCAGCGACCCTGGATGCTTGTCAGAGTTTTTTGGTGAGGTTGTTATGCCAGGGTTGCCTATTGATTTGTCGCACTTTGCCATGCATGAGAGGGACGAATGAGTCTATGGCTGATGAGAGGGTGGAGTTATAGAAAGTGGTGGCGCTATCCATGTCGTGGAGTGAAGATATAGAGGACAGGGGTAGAAGAGAGTCTGTGAATGTCTAGGTGTGCAAGGTTTCTGTGAGGATGTGGTACTGGCTGGACTTGGGGGGCAGGTGAGAAGGACAAGGAAGAGAAGGTGAGTAGATGGTGGTCAGATAAGGGGAAGGGAGAGGTTGAGATTAGATAAGGAACAGAGGCGGGTGAAGATGAGGTCTAGCGTATGTCCGGCTGTGTGGGTGGCTGTGGAGGACCACTAAGTAAGTCCAAAGGATGAGGTAAGGGCCAGGAGCTTGGAGGCTGCTGGTTGGCGGGTGTCAGTAGGGATATTAAAGTCACCCATTATGATGGTGGGGATGTCAGCAGAGAGAAAGTGAAGAAGCCAGGTGGAAAATTGGTAAATGAAGGCAGTGGCTGAGCCCGGTGGTCGGTATATGACAGCCATTTGGAGATTAGAGGGAGAGTAGATAGGGACAGAGTGAACCTCGAAAGAAGGGAGTCTTTTGAAAAAAGGAAACCCACTCCTCCACCATGTCTGTTGCCAGAGCGAGGAGTGTGGGTAAAGTGGAGGCCACCGTAACTCAGTGCAGCAGGGGAGGCAGTGTCAAGGGGCATCAGCCAGGTCTCAGTGAGGGCCAGGAAGGAAAGGTTGCGGGAAGTTAAGAGATAGTGGATCATGTGGAGCTTGTTGCAGACAGAGCGGGCATTCCAAAGTGCCCCAGAGAGAGGAAGCAGGGGGATGGGAGTCAGTTGCACAGGTTTTAAGTGTGAGGGATTGCGATAGTTTCTCATAGTGTGAGAAGGATAGGGGTGAGGATTAGTGGAGTGGAAATAGTGAGGGCAAATGTGAGTTTGGTTAAATGGCAGGGGAAGAAAGGAGAAGCAAGTAAAATTAGAATACAGTGATTAGTCTTACCGTCTGGCCGATTCCTGGACTATTTCTGGCATATTTCTGACGATACACTTAAAGATGTCACTTCAAATGATGTCACATCTGACTAAAGTCAAATCTGACCGACACCATTCAGCTTATACCATTCAAGTGTCCAAGATATGAAGCCAGGTGAGAGGGGGGGGGGCAGAGGAGAAAGGAGGTGGAGGACAGTCCACAGCAGGGGACAATTAGCAGATTGCAGTAAATTACCTGATTAGGCTTGGGCACACATACATTATACATCGACCACATACTTACTATACAGGACGGTTTGTTCTTCCCCCTTCTGTGCACTCTGCTTCTGAGATTCTTATTTTAAATGTGTTATTTTAATCTTTACTAAAAAAAAATTTGGTTTTACATTAAATTTTTTGGTCCGCTTCATTGGCTATCCTGTTGTGATTTTGCTTTTTGCTCCCTCTAGTGGTCATTAGTGATTTGACTCTGGAGCTTCTGTCTTTTCCTATATCCTCACCTGGGCCATTAGTTCAGGGGCGTTGCTATATAAGCTCCCTGGACCTTCAGTTCAATGCCTGGCATCGTTGAAATCAGAGCTAATCTGTTGTGCTCTTGTCCTATGATCCGGGTTCCTGTATTTCAAGCTAAGTCTGCTTCCTTGCTTTTTGCTTTTGTTTTGTTTGGTATTTTTGTCCAGCTTGTTCCAATCTGTATCCTGACCTTTGCTGGAAGCTCTAGGGGGCTGGTGTTCTCCCCCCGGACCGTTAGACGGTTCGGGGGTTCTTGAATCTCCAGCGTGGATTTTTATAGGGTTTTTGTTGACCAGATAAGTTATCTTGCTATATTCTGCTATTAGTAAGCTGGCCTCTCTTTGCTGAACCTGGTTCATTTCTGTGTTTGTCATTTCCTCTTACCTCACCGTTATTATTTGTGGGGGGCTTGTATCTTGCTTTGGGGTCCCTTTCTCTGGAGGCAAGAGAGGTCTTTGTTTTCTTCTCCTAGGGGTAGTTAGATTCTCCGGCTGGCGCGAGTCATCTAGCGATCTCCGTAGGCATGATCCCCGGCTACTTCTAGTGTTGGCGTTAGGAGTAGCTATTTGGTCAACCCAGTTACCACAGCCCTATGAGCTGGATTTTTGAATCTCGCAGACTTACACGTTCCTCTGAGACCCTGTCCACTGGGGTCATAACAGTATGCCAGGCCAGTATTAAATGTTTAATGCATTGCAGAAGTGGGATTATAAGAAAGAAAATTTTGAGGGTTTTTTTCCCTCTCTCATTTTTTTTTTTTTTTTTTCCCCTTTACCTCAGAGTGGCTTAAGCTTGCTGCAGACATGAATGTCCAGACCTTGATTACAAGTGTGGACCAGCTTGCCGCTCGTGTGCAGGGTATACAAGATTATGTTACCAGAAATCCTAGGTCTGAACCCAAGATTCCGATTCCTGAACTGTTTTCAGGAGACCGATTTAAGTTTAGGAATTTCAGGAATAATTGTAAATTGTTTTTGTCCCTGAAACCTTGTTCGTCTGGAGACTCTGCTCAACAAGTAAAAATTGTTATTTCATTCTTACGGGGTGACCCTCAGGATTGGGCTTTTTCGTTGGCGCCAGGAGATCCGGCATTGGCTGATATTGATGCGTTTTTTCTGGCGCTCGGTTTACTTTATGAGGAACCCAATCTTGAGATTCAGGCAGAGAAAGCCTTGCTGGCTATGTCTCAGGGCCAGGACGAGGCTGAGGTGTATTGCCAAAAATTTCGGAAATGGTTCGTGCTGACACATTGGAACGAGTGTGCACTGGCCGCTAATTTTAGAAATGGCCTTTCTGAGGCCATTAAGAATGTTATGGTGGGTTTTCCCATTCCCACAGGTCTGAATGATACCATGTCCCTGGCTATTCAAATTGACCGGCGGTTGCGGGAGCGCAAAACCGCAAATTCCCTCATGTTGTTGTCTGAACAGACACCTGATTTGATGCAATGTGATAGAATCCTGACTAGAAATGAGAGGAAAATTCATAGACGCCGGAATGGCTTGTGCTACTACTGTGGTGATTCTACACATGTTATCTCAGCATGCTCTAAACGTATATCTAAGGTTGTTAGTCCTGTCACCGTTGGTAATTTGCATCCTAAGTTTATTCTGTCTGTAACTTTGATTTGCTCACTGTCATCTTATCCTGTCATGGCGTTTGTAGATTCAGGTGCTGCCCTGAGTCTTATGGATCTCTCATTTGCTAAGCGCTGTGGTTTTATTCTTGAACCATTAGAAAATCCTATCCCTCTTAGGGGTATTGATGCTACGCCATTAGCAGAAAATAAACCGCAGTATTGGACACAGGTTACCATGTGCATGACTCCTGAACACCGCGAGGTGATACGTTTTCTCGTTCTACATAAAATGCATGATTTGGTTGTTTTGGGGCTGCCATGGTTACAGACCCATAATCCAGTCCTTGACTGGAAGGCAATGTCAGTGTCTAGTTGGGGCTGTCGTGGTATTCATGAGGATTCCCTGCCTGTGTCTATTGCTTCTTCTACGCCTTCGGAAGTTCCGGAGTATTTGTCTGATTATCAGGATGTCTTTAGCGAGTCCAGGTCCAGTGCATTGCCTCCTCATAGGGAATGTGACTGTGCAATAGATTTGATTCCAGGCAGTAAATTTCCTAAGGGAAGACTGTTTAATCTGTCGATACCTGAACATACCGCTATGCGTTCATATATCAAGGAGTCTCTGGAGAAAGGACACATCCGTCCGTCTTCTTCCCCTCTTGGTGCGGGATTCTTTTTTGTGGCTAAAAAGGACGGATCTTTGAGGCCTTGTATTGACTATCGGCTTTTAAATAAGATCACTGTCAAATTTCAGTATCCTTTGCCGCTGTTGTCTGACTTGTTTGCCCGGATTAAAGGTGCCAAGTGGTTTACCAAGATAGACCTTCGTGGTGCGTACAACCTTGTGCGCATTAAGCAAGGGGATGAATGGAAAACCGCATTCAATACGCCCGAAGGTCATTTTGAGTACTTGGTGATGCCTTTTGGGCTCTCTAATGCCCCTTCAGTTTTTCAGTCCTTTATGCATGACATTTTCCGGAACTATCTGGATAAATTTTTGATCGTTTATCTGGATGATATTCTGTTTTTTTCTGATAATTGGGACTCGCATGTGGAGCAGGTCAGGATGGTCTTTAAAAATTTGCGTGAAAATTCTTTGTTTGTCAAGGGCTCAAAGTGTCTTTTTGGTGTACAGAAGGTTCCCTTTTTGGGGTTCATTTTTTCCCCTTCTGCTGTGGAGATGGACCCAGTCAAGGTCCGAGCTATTCTTGATTGGACTCAGCCCTCGTCAGTTAAGAGTCTTCAGAAGTTCTTGGGTTTCGCTAACTTCTACCGTCGTTTTATCGCTAACTTTTCTAGCATTGTGAAACCTTTGACGGATATGACCAAGAAGGGCTCCGATGTGGTTAATTGGGCTCCTGCTGCCGTGGAGGCTTTCCAGGAGTTGAAACGTCGGTTTACTTCGGCGCCTGTTTTGTGCCAGCCTGATGTCTCGCTTCCCTTTCAGGTTGAGGTGGATGCTTCAGAGATTGGAGCAGGGGCCGTTTTGTCGCAGAGAGGCCCTGGTTGCTCTGTTATGAGACCTTGCGCCTTTTTCTCTAGGAAGTTTTCGCCTGCGGAGCGAAATTATGATGTGGGCAATCGGGAGTTGTTGGCCATGAAATGGGCATTTGAGGAGTGGCGTCATTGGCTCGAGGGTGCTAAGCATCGTGTGGTGGTCTTGACTGATCACAAAAATCTGATGTATCTCGAGTCTGCTAAACGCCTGAATCCTAGACAGGCCCGCTGGTCATTGTTTTTCTCCCGTTTTGACTTTGTTGTCTCGTATTTACCAGGTTCAAAAAATGTGAAGGCCGATGCTCTTTCCAGGAGCTTTGTGCCTGATGCTCCTGGAGTCGCTGAACCTGTTGGTATTCTTAAGGATGGTATTATCTTGTCAGCTATTTCTCCAGATCTGCGACGTGTGTTGCAGAGATTTCAGGCTGATAGGCCTGATTCTTGTCGACCTGACAGACTGTTTGTGCCTGATAAGTGGACCAGCAGAGTCATTTCCGAGGTTCATTCCTCGGTGTTGGCAGGTCACCCAGGAATTTTTGGCACCAGAGATCTGGTGGCCAGATCCTTTTGGTGGCCTTCCTTGTCTAGGGATGTGCGGTCATTTGTACAGTCCTGTGGGACTTGTGCTCGAGCTAAGCCTTGCTGTTCTCGTGCCAGCGGGTTGCTCTTGCCCTTGCCTGTCCCTAAGAGACCTTGGACACATATCTCCATGGATTTCATTTCTGATCTTCCGGTGTCTCAAGGCATGTCTGTTATCTGGGTGATATGTGATCGCTTCTCCAAGATGGTCCATTTGGTTCCTTTGCCTAAGCTGCCTTCCTCTTCCGATCTGGTTCCTGTGTTTTTCCAGAACGTGGTTCGTTTGCACGGCATCCCTGAGAATATTGTGTCAGACAGAGGATCCCAGTTCGTTTCCAGATTCTGGCGATCCTTTTGTAGTAGGATGGGCATTGACTTGTCGTTTTCGTCTGCTTTCCATCCTCAGACTAATGGACAGACGGAGCGAACTAATCAGACTTTGGAGGCTTATTTGAGGTGTTTTGTCTCTGCTGATCAGGACGATTGGGTGACCTTCTTGCCGTTGGCTGAGTTTGCCCTTAATAATCGGGCTAGTTCCGCCACCTTGGTTTCGCCGTTTTTCTGCAACTCTGGTTTCCACCCTCGTTTTTCTTCGGGTCATGTGGAACCTTCTGACTGCCCTGGGGTGGATTCTGTGGTGGATAGGTTGCAGCGGATCTGGAATCTTGTGGTGGACAACTTGAAGTTGTCACAGGAGAGGGCTCAGCGCTTTGCCAACCGCCGCCGCGGTGTGGGTCCCCGACTACGTGTTGGGGATTTGGTGTGGCTTTCTTCCCGCTTTGTTCCTATGAAGGTTTCCTCTCCCAAATTTAAACCTCGTTTTATTGGTCCTTACAAGATATTGGAAATCCTTAATCCTGTATCCTTTCGCCTGGATCTTCCTGTGTCGTTTGCTATCCACAACGTGTTTCATAGGTCCTTGTTGCGGCGGTACGTTGTGCCTGTGGTTCCTTCTGCTGAGCCTCCTGCTCCGGTGTTGGTTGAGGGCGAGTTGGAGTACGTGGCGGAGAAGATCTTGGATTCTCGTCTCTCCAGGCGGAGGCTTCAGTACCTGGTCAAGTGGAAGGGCTATGGTCAGGAAGATAATTCCTGGGTGGTCGCCTCTGATGTTCATGCGGCCGATTTAGTTCGTGCCTTTCACGCCGCTCGTCCTGATCGCCCTGGTGGTCGTGGTGAGGGTTCGGTGACCCCTCACTAAGGGGGGGTACTGTTGTGATTTTGCTTTTTGCTCCCTCTAGTGGTCATTAGTGATTTGACTCTGGAGCTTCTGTCTTTTCCTATATCCTCACCTGGGCCGTTAGTTCAGGGGCGTTGCTATATAAGCTCCCTGGACCTTCAGTTCAATGCCTGGCATCGTTGAAATCAGAGCTAATCTGTTGTGCTCTTGTCCTATGATCCGGGTTCCTGTATTTCAAGCTAAGTCTGCTTCCTTGCTTTTTGCTTTTGTTTTGTTTGGTATTTTTGTCCAGCTTGTTCCAATCTGTATCCTGACCTTTGCTGGAAGCTCTAGGGGGCTGGTGTTCTCCCCCCGGACCGTTAGACGGTTCGGGGGTTCTTGAATCTCCAGCGTGGATTTTTATAGGGTTTTTGTTGACCAGATAAGTTATCTTGCTATATTCTGCTATTAGTAAGCTGGCCTCTCTTTGCTGAACCTGGTTCATTTCTGTGTTTGTCATTTCCTCTTACCTCACCGTTATTATTTGTGGGGGGCTTGTATCTTGCTTTGGGGTCCCTTTCTCTGGAGGCAAGAGAGGTCTTTGTTTTCTTCTCCTAGGGGTAGTTAGATTCTCCGGCTGGCGCGAGTCATCTAGCGATCACCGTAGGCATGATCCCCGGCTACTTCTAGTGTTGGCGTTAGGAGTAGCTATTTGGTCAACCCAGTTACCACAGCCCTATGAGCTGGATTTTTGAATCTCGCAGACTTACACGTTCCTCTGAGACCCTGTCCACTGGGGTCATAACACTATCCGTATGTAAGTCCGAATTTGAGTATATACTACGGTATGAAGTGCCAGCTATTGATTCTATGGAAAACGTTTGATAAATTAAATAATAAGAGAAGAAAAACACAAGAACCCAAGAATTCTGAAGTCGCTAAATGTTTGTGCAGTGAGAAAAATGTTGTGACTTTTCAAAATTTCAGCCAGTTACTCCGAACTTTAGCAAAATGGGCTGAACTGGGGCAGGACAAGGGTGTAACAATAGTGTCACACTACATCTTCATTAATTCATGGTGAGCTGTGGTATTCCTTATGCCAGAAGTAAGATTTCTAACATGGCACATTTAGGCGCACGCCACTCATCAGACGTTGTTCCTATGTATAAGGATATAACTATTATAATACTGCCCCTATGTACAAGAATATAACTACTATAATACTGCTCCTATGTACAAGAATATAACTACTATAATACTGCCCCTATGGACAAGAATATAACTACTATAATACTGCTCCTATGTACAAGAATATAACTACTATAATACTGCCCCTATGTACAAGAATATAACTACTATAATACTGCCCCTATGTACAAGAATATAACTACTATAATACTGCTACTATGTACAAGATTATAACTACTATAATACTGCTCCTATGTACAAGAATATAACTACTATAATACTGCCCCTATGTACAAGAATATAACTACTATAATACTGCCCCTATGTACAATAATATAACTACTATAATACTGCTCATATGTGCATGAATATAACTACTATAATACTGCTCCTATGTACAAGAATATAACTACTATAATACTGCCCCTATGTACAAGAATATAACTACTATAATACTGCTCCTATGTACAAGAATATAACTACTATAATACTGCCCCTATGGACAAGAATATAACTACTATAATACTGCCCCTATGGACAAGAATATAACTACTATAATACTGCTCCTATGTACAAGAATATAGCTACTATAATACTGCTCCTATGTACAAGAATATAACTACTATAATACTGCTCCTATGTACAAGAATATAACTAAGAATGAGTCGCCCGCCAGGGCCGTGGGGTACTCGGTACCGGGTCCGGTGTTTCACAGGGGGATTTCACGGTGGCTGACCCGGTCCTTGGCCCTGGGCGCCTATGTAAAAAGGAAAGGTCTTTAAAGGGAATAAAGTTTATGTTCGTGACGCCACCTGTGGTATTCGGTCAGTGGAGACCGACGCTGCTTTAAGGGGTCCTCTGTGGTGATGTTATGGCAGCTAGATGGTATAATTTCCCACAGGTGAAGTATATCCCCAGGGCTCCCAGTGTGTAGTTGGAAGATGGTGAATGGCACAGTAAAGAAAGAGGACACAGGTTTGCAGTCTCTTTACCTTGTCTACTGAAATCTTCAGGCAGCCACAGTCCAGAGCACCAGATCACAGGGCAGGCAGGGTCCGGCCAGCTTGGAGGCAAGTTAGGAGTCCCCTTATCCAGGTGGAGATCAAAGCCTTCCTCTAGCGCTGTGGTGTTGTGGTCCCTTACTGCCTATGGCTTCAGATAAGGTCCTCACAGATGTTCTCTCTCTCTGTCCCCCGTATAGGATAGGACATAACCTGTATGTCTGGTAACTTGAGTCTGTTTATAGGGACTCTACCATGCCCCGGGCTCTAAAGGTGTCACCGTGTCTCCTGGGTATTAAGGCGGACAGGTAACTTGAAGTTCAGCTGTCCTGCCGGTCTGTGATGTAAGTCGTAGAGGGCCTTACAACCTCGGTGTTCCGGCTACCGGTCTCTGCGCCTGAGAAGGAGGCAGCCTGCTCGTGGCTGGTCTCCCGCTGGTATCCTCTCCTGTGCTTCGCTCTCCTACACGCCCACTGCAATATATTCGGCTTTCTGTATGTCTCTTTCCAGGAGCTGCAGCACTGTGGCTACACAGCTCCGTAAACCTTCTTCTGCCTCAGACTTCTCCAGTCTGTTTCCTGGCAAGAACTGTCTAACTTTCCCTACAAACTACCATGTATATGGGGAGTCACCTAGTAAATAGCATCAAAAGCTCCCCTTGGTGGCCTGGAGGGTGAATGTGTTATCCCTTCTTGCCTCCAAGCGTAACATCACTCTCCCCGTGAGGAAAGCAATGCTACTGTGACGACCAGGACCCTGGGGTGTCACAATAATACTGTGCCTATGTACAATAGTATAACCACTATAAAACTGCTCCTATGTACAAGAATATAACTACTATAATACTGCTCCTATGTAAAGAAATATAACTACTATAATACTGCCCCTATGTACAAGAATAGAACTACTATAATACTGCTCCTATGTACAAGAATAGAACTACTATAATACTGCTCCCTATGCTCCAAGGGTCGCTATGTGTCCCCCAAGATGTGCAAAGAAGCATATTGAGGCCGTGGGAGTGCATTGCAGTCACAGGCATAGCTGTGATTGCAATGTGGAATAGAAGTAAGTGTTGATCTTGGGCAAACTATTTGTCCAAGGCAGATTTAAGAAAACCTGCTCTGGGCTTTTATTTTTGAAACGGACTACAGGCTGGTAGTGGGGCAGTCCGTTTCCTCCCCCAGCCAGGGTTTCCAATGTGGCCGACGGCCACAGGTTTTTTTGTAAAAACTCCTGCAGCAGAGGGTTGGGTGTGTCAGTTTTTGTCTTGCAAGGAAGCAGAGCAGAAGGCTCTGCAGAGCTCAACCTGTGTGAGGCAACACAGGGCCAAGTGGAGCCAAAAGGCCTGACACCCATGGCGGTGCAGTCGCCCACAGTAACCGGTCACGGACTGTCTTTGTTTTCCCAGCTGTGATCCAGACTATAATACTACTCCTATGTACAAGAATATAACTACTATAATACTGCCCCTATGTACAAGAATATAGCTACTATAATACTGCCCCTATGTACAAGAATAGAACTACTATAATACTGTCCATATGTACAAGAATAGAACTACTATAATACTGTCATGTCGGATGCTGTTCACACTAGGGCGTCCGACAGACAGTGGTAATATCTCATTCGTCCACTATGTGCTCAGTGGCGCCGGTTAGATTCGATCCAGATTATCCGGGGTTAATCTGGCTGGTACTCGGGTTGAGGGCTGAGTCACGCCCACTGCCTTTAAATAGTTTTGCTGGGCTTTGGGCGTCGCCGATTATAGCTTCTGTCGTGTGCTTGGTTATCTCGGTCTGGAGTGGTGGTCTAGGAGAAGGAGTTTCGTATTCGGTGGTGTATTTCCCTTTGTCATATTTTCTCCTTCCTTTATTTGTATTGTTTTGCCCTGTGCACTTATAGTGTATTCCTGTGTGACTGCGGCGTGGTGCATATTTTCTGTTATCCTTGTCTGTGCTAACTGTGGGTATTGGTGTGTGGTCTATTCACTGGGTGGTGGGTAGTGGTTTCAGCCTATGGTTGAAACAGGAGACAGGGAGAGGGTGGAGGCCCAGACATGCACACCATCAGTGTAAACTCTGGGAGAAGGGTCAGTCAGGGTTTCCCAGAGTTGAGGGAAACTGCAGGGGCCTGGGTTATTAGCTCTTGCCTACCTAGGCTTCCCGTGACATTATAATCGGCCTTATTTTTGTATTCCATGGATCCCATGACTTCCATAACCCGCCAGTTGGAGGCGCTGTCCCTTCAGGTCACTGAGCTGAAGGGGGCAGTTCAGCAGCAGGGTCTAGTAGTATCTAATGTGCAAGCTGAATCTGCAGGCAGAGTTGCCTGAAAGGTTTGCTGGGGAACGCAGTAAATTTGTTACTTTTCGTATGCGCCCTATCTCCTCAGGTAATGAGGCTCAGCGTGTGGGTCTGATGTTGTCATTACTGAACGGGGATCCTCAAGCATGGGCGTTTTCTTTACCATCTGATTCTGCTGCATATAACTCAGTGGAGAGTTTTTTTTCTGCTCTTGGACTCATTTATGAGGATCCTGACAGAATGGGTCTAGCAGAATCTAAAATTCACGCTATCTGCCAGGGGGAGCGTATGGCGGAGGATTACTGTTCTGAATTTCGCCGCTGGGCGGAAGACACACAGTGGAATGATCCTGCGCTGCGGAGTCAGTTTGTTCATGGGGTTTCAGGAAGGGTTAAAAAAGCCCTTCTGATGTATGAGACTCCTGCTTCTCTAGAATCTGCTATGAGTCTTGTTATCTGTATTGATCGCCGTCTGCGTCAGGGGGTGCAAGAGACGCCACCTATGGGAGAGAGCGTGGATACACATGAGGTTCATGCAGGTGAGCTCACGGAGCCTATGCAAATCGCAGGGGTGTCACATGTGAAGCATCTTGCCCCTTTGCTCAGGAAGCAGAGAGCCTGTTTTTGCTGTGGTAAAACTGGTCATTATGTTGATACTTGTCCTCTGCTATCTAAGAAAAGCGCAATGGTGGAAAAACTACGAAGCTCAGAGGGTGTGGAGGAGACCGATCTGAGTTTATGCGTATCCTCCATAGTGGTTTCTCAATGCATGCTCCCTGCCAAGGTTGTGGTCTCTGGCAGAGAGCTACCTATTACTGTGTTTGTGGATAGTGGTTCTGCCACTAATCTCATTGATGAGGAGTTTGCGCACACAGCTGGTTTCAGGATCGAAAAACTGCCTCATCCTATCCGGTTGGTCACCATCAATGCCGCTCCTCTCCCACAGGGGGAGATTACTGAGTTTGTGGCTGAGGTTAAACTCCATATTGGGGTCCTACATGCTGAGCAAGTTACGTGTAAGGTGCTCAGTAATCTTCCTGCTCAAATGGTTCTGGGTTTTCCATGGTTGGCTGTACACAACCCGGTGATTGACTGGAAAACTCAGGACATAATTCAGTGGAGCGGATTCTGCCAGGAGAATTGCCTGGCCACGTGTATGTCTGCTGTGACTCCTAGCATTCCTGAGTCACTGCAGGACTTCGCGGATGTGTTCTCTGAGAAGGGTTCTTCAGAATTGCCACCACATTGCCCCTATGACTGTACTATTAGGCTAAAACCAGGGGCCAAATTACCGAAATCTAGGATGTTTAACATCTCTGGTCCTGAGAGGCAAGCCTTAAAAGACTACATTGCTGAGAGTTTGAGCAAAGGGCACATCAGGCCTTCGTCCTCGCCTGTTGCAGCGGGGTTCTTCTTCGTTAAGAAGAAAGATGGCAGATTACGCTCGTGTCTGGATTTCAGGGAGTTAAACCAGATTACGGTTCGTGACCCATACCCTATGCCACTGATACCGGATCTGTTCAATCAGGTGGCTGGTGCTTGGTGGTTCTCTAAGCTTGACCTCAGGGGGGCGTACAACCTCATAAGAGTCCGTCAAGGTGATGAGTGGAAAACAGCTTTTAATACTCCTGAGGGTCATTTTGAAAATCTGGTGATGCTATTTGGTTTGACAAACGCGCCTGCTGTTTTTCAGCATTTCATAAACGATGTGTTCTCTCATGTCATGGGAAAATTCGTTAATGTGTACCTTGATGACATTCTCATTTATTGATGCGACCGTGATACTCATTTAGAGCATGTCAGGCAGGTGTTACAGCTGCTCAGAGAGAATAAGCTCTATGCTAAACTGGAGAAATGTGTATTTTCGGTTCAGGAGTTGCCTTTTTTGGGTTATATTGTGTCCGCTTCTGGGTTCAAAATGGACGCCGCTAATGTGCAAGCGGTACTGTGTTGGGAACGTCCTGATAACCTAAAAGCGCTCCAGCGGTTCCTGGGGTTTTCTAATTATTATAGAAAGTTTATTAAAAAATTTTCTATCATTGCTAAACCGCTCACTGACATGACAAAGAAAGGTACCGATTTCTCCGCCTGGTCTGAGGCTGCTGTGCGCGCATTCAAGTTTCTGAAAAACAGTTTTACTTCAGCTCCCATTCTGGTGCAACCGGATGTATCGAAACCATTTACTGTGGAAGTCGATGCATCTGAGGTTGGAGTGGTGGCGGTACTGTCTCAAGGCTCATCCTTGAGCGACTTGCGTCCATGCGCCTATTTCTCCAAGAAACTGTCGTCCGCTGATCGTAACTATGATATAGGCAACAGGGAGTTGTTGGCTATCAAGTTGGCTTTTGAGGAATGGCGACACTTTTTGGAGGGGTCGGTTCACCAGGTTACTGTTATTACCGACCATAAGAATCTGCTGTCTTTGGAGTCGGCCAAGCGTCTGTCCCCCAGGCAGGCTCGCTGGGCATTGTTTTTCACGCTGTTCAACTTTTTTGTCACTTACCGACCTGGGTCTAAAAACACTAAAGCGGATGCTTTGTCCAGGTGTTTTCCCGAAGGAGAACCTCGGGAAGAACCGGTACCCATCCTCCAAAAGGGTGTAGTGGTCTCGGCTCTCACGACCGAGGTTGAGGCTGAGATTGCCGAGGCTCAGGAGGAGGTACCACCTGAGCTTCCCGTTAACAAATCCTTTGTACCGCTCCATCTTCGCCTAAAGGTGTTGGGTGAGCATCATGATGCTGTCCTGGCTGGCCATCCAGGGGTTAGGGGTACCTTGGAGTTGGTGTCGCGTCGGTTTTGGTGGCCCAAAATCTGACAGGACGTGGTCTCATACGTGTCAGCATGCACCACGTGCGCTAGGGCTAAGACGCCCCGCTCCCGTCCTGCTGGCACACTACTTCCTCTCGAGGTACCCAGTAGGCCATAGACGGAGATCTCCATGGATTTTATTACAGACTTGCCTTCCTCTGCTGGGAACACGGTCATCTTGGTGATTGTTGATCGTTTCTCAAAAATGTCGCACTTTGTGTCTTTGCCTTCGTTGTCTAACGCTAAGACTCTGGCTCAGGTATTTGTGCAGGAGGTGGTCAGACTTCACGGGGTCCCGTCTGACATCGTGTCTGATAGGGGTACTCAGTTTGTGGCAAAATTTTGGAAAGCATTTTGCTCACGGCTGGGGATCAAGTTGTCGCATTCTTTGGCGTTTCATCGTCAGTCAAATGGTCAGACCGAGCGTATGAACCAAAATTTGGAGCAGTACTTATGCTGTTTTGTTTCCGACAACCAGGAGGAGTGGTCGACGTTCCTTCCTTTGGCTGAGTTTGCCATAAATAATCACCGCCAGGAATCTTCTGGGGAGTCTCCGTTCTTTTGTGTTTATGGGCATCATCCTCAATTTTGTACTTTGAGTCAGGAGGGCTCTTCCGGTGTTCCGGAGGAGGACATGTTAGGAGCACAACTGTCATCCGTCTGGAGGAAAGTGAAACAGCGCCTGTTGAGTGTGGGTGCAAGGTACAAACGTGTGGCTGACAGTAGACGTGTGCCAGGTCCGGACCTGAGTGTGGGTGACTGGGTGTGGTTGTCCACAAAAAACATAAGACTTAAAATACCATCCCTTAAATTGGGTCCTAGGTTTATTGGTCCGTTTAGGGTCGCCGCCATCGTTAACCCGGTAGCTTACCGATTGGAGCTCCCTACGGTATATAAGATTCACAACTTGTTCCACAGATCGTTATTAAAAAAGGTGGTGGGTTCTGTGGACGCGGTGCCGATGCCTCCTCCAGTCTTGGCGGATGGCAATTTAGAGTTTGAAGTCTCCAAGGTGGTTGACTCTCATGTGGTGCGCCGCACATTACAGTACTTGGTACACTGGCGTGGTTATGGGCCGGAGGAGAGGTCTTGGGTACCAGCTTCGGACATACATGCGGACCGGCTGGTCAGTATGTTTCACCGCCGCAATCCGGACAAGCCGGGTCCTATAAGTCGTGAGGGCCCTGGGGTCCCTCGTAGATGGCGGGGTACTGTCATGTCGGACGCTGTTCACACTAGGGCGTCCGACAGACAGCGGTAATATCTCATTCGCCCACTGTGTGCTCAGTGGCGCCGGTTAGATTCGATCCAGATTATCCGGGGTTAATCTGGCTGGTACTCGGGTTGAGGGCTGAGTCACGCCCACTGCCTTTAAATAGTTTTGCTGGGCTTTGGGCGTCGCCGATTATAGCTTCTGTCGTGTGCTTGGTTATCTCGGTCTGGAGTGGTGGTCTAGGAGAAGGAGTTTCGTATTCGGTGGTGTATTTCACTTTGTCATATTTTCTCCTTCCTTTATTTGTATTGTTTTGCCCTGTGCACTTATAGTGTATTCCTGTGTGACTGCGGCGTGGTGCATATTTTCCGTTATCCTTGTCTGTGCTAACTGTGGGTATTGGTGTGTGGTCTATTCACTGGGTGGTGGTATCAGCCTAGGGTTGAAACAGGAGACAGGGAGAGGGTGGAGGCCCAGACATGCACACCATCAGTGTGAACTCTGGGAGAGGGTCAGTCAGGGTTTCCCAGAGTTGAGGGAAATCGCAGGGGCCCGGGTTATTAGCTCTTGCCTACCTAGGCTTCCCGTGATGAATATTGCTCCTATGTACAAGAATAGAACTACTATAATACTGCCCCTATGTACAAGAATATAGCTACTATAATACTGCCCCTATGTACAAGAATATAACTACTATAATACTGTCCATATGTACAAGAATATAACTACTATAATACTGCTCCTATGTACAAGAATATAACTACTATAATACTGCTCCTATGTACAAGAATATAGCTACTATAATACTGCCCCTATGTACAAGAATATAACTACTATAATACTGTCCATATGTACAAGAATATAACTACTATAATACTGCCTCTATGTACAAGAATAGAACTACTATAATACTGCTCCTTTGTACAAGAATATAGCTACTATAATACTGCCCCTATGTACAAGAATATAACTACTGTAATACTGCTCCTATGTACAAGAATATAACTACTATAATACTGCCCCTATGTACAAGAATATAACTACTATAATACTGCCCCTATGTACAAGAATATAGCTACTATAATACTGCCCCTATGTACAAGAATATAACTACTATAATACTGTCCATATGTACAAGAATATAACTACTATAATACTGCCTCTATGTACAAGAATAGAACTACTATAATACTGCTCCTATGTACAAGAATATAACTACTATAATACTGCTCCTATGTACAAGAATATAACTACTATAATACTGCCTCTATGTACAAGAATATAACTACTGTAATACTGCCCCTATGTACAAGAATATAACTACTATAATACTGCCCCTATGTACAAGAATATAACTACTGTAATACTGCCCCTATGTACAAGAATATAACTACTATAATACTGCTCCTATGTACAAGAATATAACTACTATAATACTGCCTCTATGTACAAGAATATAACTATTATATACTATCCATGGTTATGTGTAGAATTAAGGCCCCGTCTCACACAGCGACGCTGCAGCGATACAGACAACGATGCTGATCGCTGCAGCGTCGCTGTGTGGTCGCTGTGTGGTCGCTGGGGAGCTGTCACACAGACCGCTCTCTCCAGCGACCAACGATCAGGGGAACGACTTCGGCATCGTTGAAACTGTCATCAACGATGCCGAAGTCCCCCTGCAGCACCCGGTAACCAGGGTAATCATCGGGTTACTAAGCGCAGGGCCGCGCTTAGTAACCCGATGTTTACCCTGGTTACCAAAAAAAACAAACAGTACATACTCACCATCTGTTGCCCGTCAGGTCCCTTGGCGTCTGCTTCCTGCTCTGACAGTGCCGCCATACACTGAGAGCAGAGCGCAGCGGTGACGTCACTGCTGTGCTCTCGCTGTACGGCCGGATCTCAGTCAGAGCAGGAAGCGGACGGCAAGGGACCTGACGGGCAACAGATGGTGAGTATGTACTGTTTGTTTTTTTTTACTTTTACGCTGGTAACCAGGGTAAACATCGGGTTACTAAGCGCGGCCCTGCGCTTAGTAACCCGATGTTTACCCTGGTTACCAGTGAAGACATCGCTGGATCGGTGTCACACACACCGATTCAGCGATGTCAGCGGGACCTCAACGACCGAAAAAAGGTCCAGGCCATTCCGACACGACCAGCGATCTCGCAGCAGGGGCCTGATCGCTGGTACGTGTCACACATAGCGAGATCGCTACTGAGGTCGCTGTTGCGTCACAAAACTTGTGACTCAGCAGCGATCTCGCTAGCGATCTCGCTATGTGAGACGGGGCCTTTACTGTCTCTGGGCATTATAGGATACTTCTAGCTTTTGTTGGAGATTATTCCATTGTTTGCGCTGTGTGGCACAGACACGCTCTACTGGTCACAGTCATCTGAGCAGTTGAATCTGTCTCTCACCCACACTGGTAGTTATATAAGGAACTCTTTGAGGTAGGCTGAATATGACATTTTTCCTAAGACCTATTTTTCATTAAATAAAATTGCATTTAAAATAAAATTGAAAAAATCAATATTGTTAACCAGTAAATCTATAAATATTGTAAGAATAATTTCTCTGTGTGTACGGTATCTGCCGAAATATTGGAAGATCTATCTACAGGACAAGTTTCAGGATGTTTCCAAAAACAAATTGCACCAATAAAGTGTGGGGCAAAATGTAATATGTGATTCAGCCAATTTTTATATTCTTGCTGTGCAGAGAAAGTGTTTACCTCCAAGATCAGATCACAATAATTTGTAGACGATGCAAAGCTAGGAGGGATAGCTAGAAAAGACAGAGAAAGGATTCAGAAGGATCTAGATAAGCTTGAACAATGGGCAGCGACTAATAGAATGGTATTTACCAGGAAGAAATGCAAGATTCTACATCTGGCCAAGAAAAACGAAAATTACATCTACAGAATGGGAGGAATAGAACTCAGCAACAGCACGTGTGAAAAAGACTTGGGTATACTAATAGATCACAGACTGCACAGGAGTCAACAGTGTGATGTAGTAGTGATAAAGGCAAACACAGTTCTAGGATGTAGTAAGAGAAGCACAGAGTCTAGATCATGTGAAGTAATTATCCCCCTGTGCTCCTCCTTGGTCAGGCCTCACCTGGAATACTGGGTCCAGTTCTGGGCATCACATTTTTAAAAAAGACATTGAAAAACTGGAGCAAGTTCAGAGAAGAGCGACCAGGATGGTGAGCGGACTACAAAGTATGTACTAAGAGGAACGATTAGAGGATTTGGGAATTTTATCTCTCAAAAAGAAGGCTAAGAGGAGACTTAGTGTCTGTCTACAAATATCTGAGGGGCTGTCACAGTGTAGAGGGATCATCCTTATTATCATTTGCACATGGAAACAGGCAGGGCTGCCACTAGAAATTTCGGGGCCCCATACTTGCAAAACTTTCGGGGCCCCCTTGAGACTCCGCCCAGGCTCCACCCCAGCCCCGCCTCCACGCTCCACCCCTCAAACTGTCCACAGTCCCACCGCTCTCTCTTGGAAAAACTCCACTTCTCACCAATCACACATTGAGGGTACGTATCCACCTTCAGGATGGCCGGCGGTTGCGTCGGAGCGGCAAACCCGCTCGGCGCTAAGCCCCGCCCCCTACTGTGACGCGATGATGCCGGATGTGTTCATTGCACACATCCGGGATCATCGCACCCCACACATAGGGCCCTGTGTTATAGCTTGCGGTGGCGCAGCTGCCGCAAGGAACACGGACATGCTGCGATCTTAAAAGAAGTGCCGCATGTCCGGAGTCGCAGGGCCGCCGGGTGCGTGTTACCACGCATAGTGGAGACGGGATTTCATAAAATCCCCTTCACTATGCTGGAACATGTGGACGCTGCGTGTTTGACGCTGTGGCCCCACGCAGCGTCAAACACGCAGCGTTTACTTAACGTGGACACATACCCTAACAGTTCCCATCACCAGATCACACATATAGCCGGCAGCTTTTGTTTTGGCCAAAAGATTTTGTAAGCCGCCACCATAACACGGTAGACTCTTTTGGTGAGACCCTACTCTGCTGTAACCTATTAAATATTTGTTAAAATATGCAATACAATTTAGGTATATTTTTATTTATTTTTCAATTTTTAAAATGACCAATAATATCACATAAAAAGAACAAATACCGCTACACCATGACCAGATGACATATTACCACCACAGTGATCGAATAATATCACATACAAGGGACAAATACCGCTACACCATGACCAGACCGCATATTACCACCACAGTGATCGAATAATATCACATACAAGGAACAAATACCGCAACACCATGTCCAGACCACATATTACCACCACATAGTTACTGAATACTACAATTCTGATCAGTAATAAAAAAAAAGCACCACACTATCACCATAAGTGCCATTATACACAGGAGATCTGTACTTAGTATGCAGTGTCTGTGTACAGATAATACAGTGATCACTAGTGAAATTATACACAGGAGCTCTGTATATAGTATACAGTGTATAGTGTCAGTGTATAGGTAACACTGACTCACCAGTGACGTCTCTAGGTGAAGTCCTTCATCTTTCATCCAGCACAGACCGCCATCATGTCTTCCAGCCAGGACTCGTTTCTGCAGGAAATAACACAGTTATCTCGAGCTCCACTTGTAGAACACATTACTTAATTTTTCCCAACTTCTACATTACACCGCATAAAGAAAAAGAGGCGACATAGTGTCATTCTACACAGTAACAGGACCGCCCCCTCATTTAAAACAGTGTCCTCAAAAAATAAATACATCACTGCAGTAATAATATCCCTTAATTAGTCCCTATGATAATAATATTCCCCATCCTGGCCCCCGTGTGTCTCATTCCTGGCGTCAGCCATATATTCTCCCATCCTGCCCTCATGAGTATCCATCCTGCCCCATATGATCTCCCCATCCTGCCCCATCTGTCTCCATCGTATCCATCCTGCCCCATGATCCTGCACAATCTGTCTCCAATTCTGCCCCCAGTGTCTCCAATCATGCCTCCTGTGTCTCCAATCCTTCCCCATCTGTCTCCAGTCATGCCCCCATGTCTTTCATCATACCCCATATCTCCATTCTGCCCCTGTGTCCAGCATCATTCATAGCCCCTGTGTCCAGCATCATTCATAGCCCGTGTCCAGCATAATTCATAGCCCGTGTCCAGCATCATTCATAGCCCCTGTGTCCAGCATCTCTGCCCCTATGTCCAGCATCTCTGTCCCTGTGTCCAGCATCTCTGCCCCTGTGTCCAGCATCTCTGCCCCTGTGTCCAGCATCTCTGCCCCTGTGTCCAGCATACTGCCCGTGTCCAGCATACTGCCCCTGTGTCCAGCATTCTGCCCCCTGTGTCCAGCATTCTGCCCCCTGTGTCCAGCATTCTGCCCCCTGTGTCCAGCATCCTGCCCCTTTGTCCAGCATTCTGCCCCTGTGTCCAGCATCTCTGCCCCTGTGTCCAGCATACTGCCCCTGTGTCCAGCATCTCTGCCCCTGTGTCCAGCATCTCTGCCCCCTGTGTCCAGCATCTCTGCCCCTGTGTCCAGCATCTCTGCCCGTGTCCAGCATCTCTGCCCCTGTGTCCAGCATCTCTGCCCCTGTGTCCAGCATCTCTGCCCCTGTGTCCAGCATACTGCCCCTGTGTCCAGCATTCTGCCCCTTTGTCCAGCATTCTGCTCCCTTGTCCAGCATACTGCCCCCTGTGTCCAGCATCTCTGCCCCCTGTGTCCAGCATCTCTGCCCCCTGTGTCCAGCATCTCTGCCCCCTGTGTCCAGCATCTCTGCCCCTTTGTCCAGCATTCTGCCCCCTGTGTCCAGCATACTGCCCCCTTGTCCAGCATACTGCCCCCTGTGTCCAGCATCTCTGCCCCTGTGTCCAGCATCTCTGCCCCTGTGTCCAGCATCTCTGCCCCCTGTGTCCAGCATCTCTGCCCCCTGTGTCCAGCATCTCTGCCCCCTGTGTCCAGCATCTCTGCCCCCTGTGTCCAGCATCTCTGCCCCTTTGTCCAGCATTCTGCCCCCTGTGTCCAGCATACTGCCCCCTTGTCCAGCATACTGCCCCCTGTGTCCAGTATCTCTGCCCCTGTGTCCAGCATCTCTGCCCCCTGTGTCCAGCATCTCTGCCCCCTGTGTCCAGCATCTCTGCCCCCTGTGTCCAACATCTCTGCCCCCTGTGTCCAACATCTCTGCCCCGTGTCCAGCATTCTGCCCCCTGTGTCCAGCATCTCTGCCCCCTGTGTCCAGCATCTCTGCCCCCTGTGTCCAGCATCTCTGCCCCCTGTGTCCAGCATCTCTGCCCCTTTGTCCAGCATTCTGCCCCCTGTGTCCAGCATACTGCCCCCTTGTCCAGCATACTGCCCCCTGTGTCCAGCATCTCTGCCCCTGTGTCCTGCATCTCTGCCCCCTGTGTCCAGCATCTCTGCCCCCTGTGTCCAGCATCTCTGCCCCCTGTGTCCAGCATCTCTGCCCCCTGTGTCCAGCATCTCTGCCCCTTTGTCCAGCATTCTGCCCCCTGTGTCCAGCATACTGCCCCCTTGTCCAGCATACTGCCCCCTGTGTCCAGCATCTCTGCCCCTGTGTCCAGCATCTCTGTCCCCTGTGTCCAGCATCTCTGCCCCCTGTGTCCAGCATCTCTGCCCCCTGTGTCCAGCATCTCTGCCCCCTGTGTCCAGCATCTCTGCCCCCTGTGTCCAGCATTCTGCCCCCTGTGTCCAGCATCTCTGCCCCTTTGTCCAGCATACTGCCCCGTGTCCAGCATACTGCCCCCTTGTCCAGCATACTGCCCCCTGTGTCCAGAATCTCTGCCCCTGTGTCCAGCATCTCTGCCCCCTGTGTCCAGCATCTCTGCCCCCTGTGTCCAGCATCTCTGCCCCCTGTGTCCAGCATCTCTGCCCCCTGTGTCCAGCATCTCTGCCCCTTTGTCCAGCATTCTGCCCCCTGTGTCCAGCATACTGCCCCCTGTGTCCAGCATCTCTGCCCCTGTGTCCAGCATCTCTGCCCCCTGTGTCCAGCATCTCTGCCCCCTGTGTCCAGCATCTCTGCCCCTGTGTCCAGCATCTCTGCCCCATGTCCAGCATCTCTGCCCCGTGTCCAGCATCTCTGCCCTGTGTCCAGCATTCTGCCCCTTTGTCCAGCATTCTGCCCCTTTGTCCAGCATTCTGCCCCTTTGTCCAGCATTCTGCCCCCTTGTCCAGCATACTGCCCCGTGTCCAGCATCTCTGCCCCCTGTGTCCAGCATCTCTGCCCCGTGTCCAGCATCTCTGCCCCCTGTGTCCAGCATCTCTGCCCCCTGTGTCCAGCATCTCTGCCCCCTGTGTCCAGCATCTCTGCCCCCTGTGTCCAGCATCTCTGCCCCCCGTGTCCAGCTTTCTGCCCCAGCGTGTCCAGCGTTCTGCCCCGGGCCCCAGCGTGTGTGTCCAGCGTTCTGCCCTGGGCCCCAGCATGTCCAGCGTTCTGCCCCGGGCCCCACCCCCCTGGGATCGCCGCTCTCAAAAAAAAAAAAAGAGTTCTTACCTTGCCATGCTCCTGCATCGGGGAACCACCTCACTTCCTCCACGCAGGTGAAGGACGCACTCGCCGGCGGCTGACAATGACGTCAGACGCCGGCGAAGTGCGACTGCGCACTGCGGCCGCTCAAGTCAGCTGCCAGCCTCCGACTGGCTGGCGGCGGCTGTTAACCATTGACGTGCGGGCACGGGCCCGCACGTCAATAGTGGCCCGCAGCGCCGGCAGGTGGGGGGCCCGCAGCGCCGGCTGGGGGGGGGGCCGCAGCGCCGGCAGGGTGGGGCCCGGTGAGCAGATTAGACGGGGCCCGATGCGGGCCCCCTCTGCTCACCGGGCCCCATACGCCAATCATGGCTGTCATGCCCTGATGGCGGCCCTGGAAACAGGAGAAGCAATGGGATGAAACTGAAAGGGAGAAGATACAGATTAGATATTAGAAAAATCTTTTTGACAATGAGAGTGATCAATGAGTGGAGCAGGCGGCCACGAGAGGTGGTGAGTTCTCCATCAATGGAAGTCTTCACACAGAGGCTGGACAGACATCTGTCTGAGATGGTGTAGTGAACCCTGCATTGTGCAGGGGGTTGGACACGAGGATCCTGGAGGTCCCTTCCAACTCTAACAGATATTTATGGGGACCGTACTATTTGTACTGAGCCATGATGTGGGCACATGGATGAGCCTGTACTATAGACCGTGAGTGCAGCCTAGAGCAGCGCTCTCTGACATCCCTTCTGGCAGAAAGAGGAAACACCTTCTTCTCTCTTCGCTGTAGTTCTATGACGGGACACGTCTTCCTTCATTTGCCGCTCTACACTTCATACGTGACCAGCAGAGTTTTCCACTCGTAGTGGAAGTCCCCCCAATCCTTCCCAGTATACGGTACATTAGTCATGGACTGCGTCAGTCATACCAGCCAGGTCTTGGTTTCCGTCATCAATGATGAGTGTCCGTAGGGACCATGAAACATCCGCCATAGATCATTTTCACTTCCTGTGGTCTTGTCCTCCTCTGTCTGCCATGTTACATGAGAGGTTTACGTATCTCCAGAAGCCTGAACCAGGCGTCCATCTGCAGCAAAGGCTTCAACATACAGCAATTATAAAATAGAACTCAAATCTGTCCTAGTGGAAAAGGAACTAAAATGATGTGGTTGCATAAATATACACACCCTTAAAAACCTTCACGACCTTGCGATTTTCCATTCTTGTGCTTTTGTTTTTTCCTCCCCATCTTCCAAGCGCCATATCTTTTCTATTTTTCCATCCTCATAGCCACATGAGGGCTTGTTTTTTGTGGGACGATTTGTACTTTTGAATGACACCATTAGATTTACCATGTGATGCACTGGAAAGCAGGAACAAAATTCCAAATGTGTCAAAATTGCAAAAAAAATGGTGAAAAATTTAAGAACTTTTTTTTCTGCTTATGCCGCCATTGTCCGAGACCTGTAATGTTTTCTCTTTTCGGGATATGATGCAGGGCGAGGGATTATTTTTTTGCACCCTGAGCTAATATTTTTATTGATACCATCTTGGGGTGGATACGATGTTTTGATCACCTCTTATTACATTTTTTTGCAATGTTGCGACGACCAAAAAAACTTAATTCTGCTGTTTCAATTTTTTACTTCTTACGACATTTACAGAACTGATTTACTTATTTTATATTTTGATCAATCGGAATTTTACAAATGCAGAATAATGGTGTAAAAGGGGGGTGATTTGAACTTTTGTGTTTTGTTTTTTTTTCAGATTTTTAAATTTTTTGCTCACCTTTCACATATGTTATAGTCCCCTTAGGGGACTTAAAGCTGCAATTGTCTGATCGCTTGTGCCATACATAGCATGAATTACAATCTCCTATGAATGCCAGCCACGGGACGGTGTTCACAGGAGGCTTGTAATGACAGGCACGGGGTCATCAGCAGACCCCAGCTGTTGTGACAACCCATCGGCGTCTCGCAGTCACGTGATGGGCGCTCCACCCGCGGCTGTTATAGACACATGATGGATGATTAAATCAGTCAATATGTGGAGGGAAAGATGTGAGATCGGCGTGTGAGGCAAGGATATGACATGACATAAATGTAGGTCAAAGGTTAGGAGGGTGTTAAAATAATACTTTGTTGAAGAACCCTTTTTTGTCTATAAGGTGGATACATCTAGAATTGGCGATGTTCGCCTGCTCTTTTTGGTGTAGCTCCACATCTGTCAGATTACATGAGCATCTCCTCTGTGGAGCGCCCTCTTCAGGTCCCCACAGATCGACACATGGATTTAGGTCTGGGCTCAGGCTGCGCCATTCCAGAACTTCCATATCCTTCTGGTGAAGACATTCCTTTGGTGATTTGGAGGTTGTTTAGGGTCGTTGCTGTGCTGAAAGATAACATTCCTCTTCATCTTCAATTTTTTAACAGGGACCTGAAGGTTTTGATTCAAAATTGAGTGATATTTGGAACTGTTCATAAGTCCCTTGATATTGACAAAAGCCCCAGTTCCAGCGGCTGAAAAACAGACCTAAAGCATAATGCTGCACCCACCATGCCTCACTGTGGGGATGGTGATCTTTTGGTAATGATCAATGGTGGTTTTGCACCACAAATACATTTTGGACTTAAGGCCAAAAATTTCCACCTTGATCTCATCAGAACACGTTTCCCACATGCTCTTGGCAGACTTGATGTAGGTCTTGGCAAAATACAGCCAGGCTTGGATGTTTTCCTTTGTAAGAAAATGCTTAAGTCTTTCCACCCTGCCCTACAGACTGGGCATATGGAGAATATGGGAGATTGTTGAAACATGCAGGACACAACCAGCACCTGCCTAAAATTACTGCAGCTCCTTTAATGTTGTTGTCGGCCTCTTGGCAGCCTCCCACACCAATATTCTTCTTGTCTTTTTTATCAAGTTTTGAGGCATGCTCAGTAATGTCACAGTTGTGAAAAATTGAAGCTTCTTCTTAATGACATCTTCAGTGTCCATAGTAGATCTTATTCCTTGGAAATGTTTTTGTACCGTTCTCCTGACTGATAGCTTTCAACAATGATATCCCTTTGCTGTGTTGTCAGCTGTTTGCGGACCATGGCTTTTGTATAATGCAACTAAGAAAATATTAGGAATATCTGTAAGAACAGTGACACTATCCATGGGGTTAATCACAATTTCTGAAAATGATGGCGGCGGTGCACTGACTACTGTATGTTACTTGAGTGTAAACATAATTGACTGATTCTGAACACTCCTACATCTCCATTATAAGAGGGTGCTAAAACTTATGCAACCACATTATTTTAATTTTATTATTTTTATTTTCCTCCTCAAAATAATTTCAGTTTGTTTCTCAATGGATTTGTACAGATTATGGGCGACATTAAAGGTGGAAAACGTCTTGAAATGAGCCAAGGTAGGAACCAAAAGAATTTTAAGGCTCAGCCAATGGGGAAGTGTTTTGGGGAAGTGGATGGGTATTTGTTGAAGAAGATGATCTTTGATGTGTATTCGCCCTTTTGAGAAACCAGGAGCCCTTTTCTTAAGCAAGACATAGTCCCCCTGAACTGAGCCTCCTCTATGCTGCCTCTATGGCAGGTACACACTCATCTATCTTGGTGTATCGCTGATAGGTCACATAGACTTTCAGAGTCTCCACCTATATGGTGTAAGAGAGAGAAAGTTTTTCTTTCCGGAGGAGAGCTAATTTGCATAGTTTTCCAAGGGACCATTGTCTTAAAGACTCATTACCAACGAGATCTCAATAAGACGAATCTGCCCCTTTCTGTGCACACTGTGCACAGTCAGTCAGTGGTAGGGGCGGGGTTCCACAGAGCAGTTGACGAGGAGGTACGTAACACCTAGTCCTGTAGTGATAATCTACTGCTGATAAAACACTGATTGTATTGAAACAACAGCACGCAGCCCATTAAATGGCACATTGCTGGAATCAAGGTCTCTGCCCCTACGTTATGCTGCTCTCAGATTAAACAGCAAAAGAACGCTGACAGATTCCCTTTAACCCCGGCTCCCTGACTCTACTTGATCCGTGAAGTTAATTCAATGACAATGTTGTCACAAATCAGAGAAGGTTTTGTGTTATGTTACCGGGTTTTCGCTTTGCTTCATGGGTTTTGATTCTGCGCTCAGGGCGTCATTGATAGTTAAGAACAAACGATAAGATTGAGTTATTGTTACCTGAAGTGTGCAAACATTCATGGTGGCCAACCTTCTCGGGAATACGTGAGGACAAGGAGAAGGAAGCGGCCTTAAGAACACAACTTTTAACTGTTTACTGGAAGTCCATATTGGAAGGTCCATAGTTTTAGCCTTTTTTTACCATCCTTATGTATTTTTTTAACTGATAAGATTGCTTAATAAACATGGACTCGACTTGTTACTCCGAGGTCGGGGTAGAAACTGGCCTCACGGAGACACAAGGTCTACCGGCTACATCAGTCATCTGGACCAGACCCTACTGGCATCCAATACTTAATTGGAGATCCAATTTGGGCTCATTTTTGTTTCGAACTGATAAACATGGACTTTTTTCTGCATCCCAAAAGAATCTTTCCACCATATAACTTGCAAGGACACAAGCTGACCTGATAGGACAACATACGAAGAGATATTCTTGATCTTGACCATCAGATCAAAATTGCAAAAAAAGGAGATTCTTCAAGGGTTGGAAAAGGCCACCATTGAGGTGGTATGAAAAAAACATGTTGAAAAGCCCAGGAGAATAATCATGCTTAGACCTTCCCTAAATTCTGCAAGAACTCATAGGTGGTCCTAAAAAAGCATAGGGTTATTCACAGCAGCCAGATGTTCCTGTAGTTTTGGGCCGTAGATGACGGAGGTTTTACAAAGTGTCTTCTACTATTTTTCCAAAGAACAGAACAAATGTTGCTCTGAACGTATTTATCAAATATCTAGAGCAGAACCCTTGGTCAACCATCCATTTACTAACTTGTTCCTCGAGGTTCCACTCTTAAATGAACATGTCGGTGCTCACGTTCGCTTTCTCGGTGACACAAGGGTTTTGGTTCCACCTCTGGAAATGTAGCGCTTTGGCTTTATTCCATCCGATAGGAGTCAATGTTGCCATAGTCAAATCTTATTATCTAGCGGCCAGCTGGTCCAAAATCTAGAAATCTTTGATGTTTTACTGCATAATATTAATAATTCCGGAGGTCAAAAAATTATAACTATTATCCCTGGTGGTCTAGAAGGTGACAGCTGAACCCCACCATACTTCTCCTCGTCCCTGTACCTGCCATTAAAAACAGTGCGAGAAGGCGAGAACCAAGTGACGGTCATTCATCAGGTTCTTGGCTCTTCGTGACTTGTTACAGTGCCCTGCCCATCAGTAGTCCGGGAAAGGCCGCTACACCCCCTTCTTACCCTTCAAGGAAGTATCAGCAGGATAAAAACAACCCGATATACAGCTGTAATAATATACTTTATGTGCCGACCTGATTTACATTTCCTTACTTGCCAACATATCTGATCAGCAGTGAAAAATAAATTGGCACAAGGGTGTCCACGATATCAAACTAATGGCAAATCAAAGATAACAACACATTCTGTTACCTAATAATACCGTAAATACTAAAGAGATCCGTAAAAAATTGATGAAACTTTATTAACAATTATTGTTAAAAAATACAAAAACACAGGGGAGAGCCACAAAAATAATGAATAAATATACTCAATTATTGAAGAAGTAATTAGCTATAAATTGGCCTAAATAAAAAAATAGCAGGGGAAAAAAATAAAATGTCTAAGTATAATTCAAACAGAGGGAGATGGATAAATCAAGTAATAAATCTCGTGCAAAAGACATGCAACTAGTCACAGTATCCAATGGGAGACCCCCTATGTCAGTCACCAACAATCAAATCACATCATGAAACTACCACTGCCCAATATATATATATATATATATATATATATATATATATATATATATATATATATATGGAGCGAAATCTCCACAGCCAATGGCTTAAACCCAACAGTGGGGGAAGATATATAAGCGAGGACAACTTATCACATTATAATATACCTGAAATTGTAACTGAGTGGACTCCCCACACCCCGACGCGCGTTTCGCTGCTGGCTTCTACCGGAAAAATAAATGTAGAATATAGTTGTTATATTCACATACATTGGGGCAGTATTATAGTAGTTATAGTCTTGTACATAGGAGCAGTATTACAGTAGTTATATTCTTGTACATAGGGGCAGTATTATAGTAGTTATATTCTTGTACATAGGGGCAGTATTATAGTAGTTATATTCATATATGTACATATGGGCAGTATTATAGTAGTTATATTCCTATACATAGGAGCAGTATTATAGAAGTTATATTCTTTTACATAGGGGCAGTATTATAGTAGTTATATTCTTGTACGTAGAGGCAGTATTATAGTAGTTATATTCTTGTACATAGGAGCAGTGTTATAGTAGTTATATTCCTGTACATAGGAGCAGTATTATAGTAGTTTTATTATTGTAATAGGGGCAGTATTATAGTAGTTATATTCTTGTACATAGGGGCAGTATTATAGTAGTTATATTCTTGTACATAGGGGCAGTATTTTAGTAGTTATATTCTTGTACGTAGAGGCAGTATTATAGTAGTTATATTCTTAAACATAGGAGCAGTATTATAGTAGTTTTATTATTGTAATAGGGGCAGTATTATAGTAGTTATATTCTTGTACATAGGGGCAGTATTATAGTAGTTATATTCTTGTACATAGGGGCAGTATTATAGTAGTTATATTCTTATACATAGGGGCAGTATTATAGTAGTTATATTATTGTACATCGGAGCAGTATTATAGTAATTATATTCTTGTACATAGGGGCAGTATTATAGTAATTATATTCTTATACATAGGGGCAGTATTATAGTAGTTATATTCTTGTACATAGGGGCAGTATTATAGTAGTTATATTCTTGTACATAGGAGCAGTATTATAGTAGTTATATTATTGTACATCGGAGCAGTATTATAGTAGTTATATTCTTGTACATAGGGAGCAGTATTATAGTAGTTATATTCTTGTACATAGGAGCAGTATTATAATAGTTATATTCTTGTACATAGGGGCAGTATTATAGTAATTATATTCTTGTACATAGGGGCAGTATTATAGTAATTATATTCTTGTACATAGGAGCAGTATTATAATAGTTATATTCTTGTACATAGGGGCAGTATTATAGTAATTATATTCTTGTACATAGGGGCAGTATTATAGTAGTTATATTCTTGTACATAGGAGCAGTATTATAGTAGTTATATTCTTGTACATAGGGGCAGTATTATAGTAATTATATTCTTGTACATAGGGGCAGTATTATAGTAATTATATTCTTGTACATAGGGGCAGTATTATAGAATTTATAAACGTGCCCTTAGGCTGCATTATTCTATTTTTTTAGAAACTATATTATTCTGGTTTAGTCATTTGCTACTTGATAATCGTAGTCACATACATAACTAAACTATTATCATTCTGAAAAGTGTGTTATGCATTTCCTTTGGTGTAATTTCCTTTTGTGGTTAAGTGAACAGATTATAGAAAAGGATAAGACGACACAGAGAACGTGCCTTTTTGGTGATGCCCTATGTGTGTTACTGGCAGACAACGATGAGCAATAGCAATGTACCATGAAATGATGCGAGACCGAGTACTGTCAAATTCCGACCCTGAAGTTTCTCCATTCATCTATAATAATCAGTATATTCTGAAAAAAAAAAAAAAAAAGAATTTCCACTACTGATCCCTTCATAGTGGCTGATTTTTATTAAGTCAAATTTCTGATCCATCCTAATATAAGATCTGCATTTATATTATCAGAAAAAAAAATCAATATTTTTTATTCTCTGTTCTGTTTTCTACCTTTAATTAGGCCACTTAAGGGGGTGTTATGTTTTTGAGCTTTTTTAGAAGGATCACCTAAAAATGAGTGGATTACGTCATGCTGCTTTGGATCGCTCCCCGCTGCCCCCTGAATGCTGTGATTGGTGAAATCGCAAAATATAGAGAGCAGGCAGAGAGAAGACATTTGGTAAATTCAAAAAAAGTTCTTTTTTTCATATTAACCCTTTAACCCCCAGAGCTTTTTCGGTTTTGCGTTTTCGTTTTTCGCTCCCCTCCTTCCCAGAGCCATAACTTTTTTATTTTTCGGCCAATATGGCCATGTGAGGGCTTATTTTTTGCAGGACAAGTTGTACTTTTGAGTGACACCATTGGTTTTATCGTGTCGTGTACTAGAAAATGGGAAAAAAAATTCCAAGTGCAAAAATTGCAAAAAAAAGTTCAATCCCACACTTGTTTTTTGTTTGGCTTTTTTACTACGTTCACTAACTATTAAAAATGACCTGCCATTATGATTCTCCAGGTCATTACGAGTTCATTGACACCAAACATGTCTAGGTTCTTTTTTATGAGTGGTGAAAAAAAATTCCAAACTGTGTTAAAAAAAAAATTGTGCCATTTTCCGATAACGGTAGCGTCTCCCTTTTTTGTGATCTCGGGTTGGACGAGGGCTTATTTTTTCTGTGCCGAGCTGTTGTTTTTAATGATACCATTTTGGTGCAGATACGATCTTTTGCTCGCCCATTATTTAATTTTAATGCAATGTTGCGGCGACCAAAAAACGTAATTCTGGCGTTTTGACTTTTTCTCTCGCTACACCATTTAGCGATCAGGTTAATCCTTTTTTCATTAATAGATCGGGCGATTCTGAACGCGGCAATACCAAATATGTGCAGGTTTGATTTTATTTTTATTGTTTTATTTTTTTATTTTGAATGGGACGAAAGGGGGGTGATTTGAACTTTTATATTTTTTTTATTTTTTTATATTTTTAAAAACATTTTTATTTCTACTTTTGCCATGCTTCAATATCCTCCATGGGAGGCTAGAAGCTGCCACAACTCGATCAGCTCTGCTACATAGAGGCGATGCTCAGATCACCTCTATATAGCAGATTGCTATGAGCGCTGACCACAGGGTGGCACTCACAGCAAGCCGGCACTGACAACCATAGAGGTCTCTAGGAGACCTCCGGTTGTCATGCTAACACACCCACGTGACCCGCGATCACGTGACCGGGTCACCGGTGTGAGTATTTCCATTATGGTTGCTGGAAACGCTTGTTAAATGCCGCTGTCAGAGTTTGACAGCGACATTTAACTGGTTTATAGCCGCTGGTGGATCGCAATTCCACCCACGGCTATTGCAGGCACATGTCAGCTGTTCATAACAGCTGATATGTGCAGGGAAAGATGTGGGCTCACCGCTGGAGCCCACATCAAAGGGAGGGAGTCCGACATCGGCATAAATGTACGCCTGATGTCGGAAAGGGGTTAATGTACACTCTGCACCCCATATTGACTGGAAAAAAACAGAAATGTAGAAATTTATTAAAAAAGAAAAACTGAACTATCACATGGTCATAAGTATTCAGACCCTTTGCTCAGACACTCATATGTAAGTCACATGCTGTCCATTTCCTTGTGATCCTCCTTGAGATGGCTCTTCTCCTTCATTGGAGTCCAGCTGTGTGTAATTACACTGATAGGACTTGATTTGGAAAGGCGCACACCTGTCTATATAAGACCTCACAGCTCACAGTGCATGTCAGACCAAAGGAGAATCATGAGGCCAAAGGAACTGGCCAAGGAGCTCAGAGACAGAATTGTGGCAAGGCACAGATCTGGCCAAGGTTACAACAGAATTTCTGCAGTACTCAAGGTTCCTAAGAGCACAGTGGCCTCCATAATCCTTAAATGGAAGAAGTTTGGGACCACCAGAAGACTTCCTAGATCAGCCAAACTGAGCAATCGTGGGAGAATAGCCTTGGTGAGAGAGGTAAAGAACCCCAAGATCACTGTGGCTGAGCTCCAGAGATGCAGTAGGGAGATGGGAGAAAGTTCCACAAAGTCAACTATCACTGCAGCCCTCCACCAGTCAGGCCTTTATGGCAGAGTGGCCCGACGGAAGCCTCTACTCAGTGCAAGACATATGAAAGCCTGCATAGAGGTTGATAAAAAAAAACACATGAAGGACTCCCAGACTTTGAGAAATAAGATTCTCTGGTCTGATGAGATGAAGATAGACCTTTTAGGTGATAATTCTAAGCGGTATGTGTGGAGAAAACCAGGCACTGCTCATCACCTGCCCAATACAATCCCAACAGTGAAACATGGTGGTGGCAGCATCATGCTATGGGGGGTGTATTTCAGCTGCAGGAACAGGACAACTGGTTGAAGGAAATATGAATGCGGCCAAGTACAGAGATATCCTGGATGAAAACCTCTTCCAGAGTGCTCTGGAGCTCAGACTTTGCCGAAGGTTCACCTTCCAACAAGACAATGACCCTAAGCACACAGCTAAAATAACAAAGGAGCGGCTTCAGAACAACTCTGTGACCATTCCTGACCGGCCCAGCCAGAGCCCTGACCTAAACCCAATGGAGCATCTCTGGAGAGACCTGAAAATGGCGTCCACCAACGTTCACCATCCAACCAGACGGAACTGGAGAGGATCTGCAAGGAAGAATGGCCGAGGATCCCCAAATCCAGGGGTGAAAAACTTGTATCATTCCCGGGAAGACTCATGGCTGTACTAGCTCAAAAGGGGCTTCTACTCACTAATGAGCAAAGGGGCTGAAGACTTATGGCCATGTGAGATTTCATTTATTTATTTTTCAATAAATTTGCAAAAATTTCTACATTTCTGTTTTTATTTCAGTCAAGATGGGGCGCAGAGTGAACACTAATGAGGAAAATGAACTTTTTACCAAATGGCTCAAATGAAACAAAGAGTGAGAAATGTAAAGGGGTCTGAATACTTTCCGTACCCATTATATGTTCCGTAGGACTGGTATTCACTACTGACCATATGGCGGTAATATCAATATTGGTCTTTACATATAGATTATCTTCAGTAACAGCGCGGTCATCTGCTGAGGTTCCCCTCCACTGTTAGGGTGCGTCCCCCAGTTATAATCAAGGTTACCTGGTTAGGGGCCACTCAGAAGATTCGCATTCCCCCCACCTGAACCAGAACCCTAACTACACCTCTGGTTTAATATGATGGTGAAATGCTTCTAATCAGTGCAGGAGTATTTTGGAATCGGACACCACGGTCTTTTGGCTGTTGTCTGTTGCTGTAAACCCGAGACAGTTGTGTTGGTGCAGAAACACAAAATAACAACAATTGCTCAATTGAGATGAAATCTTTTTTTTTTTTTTTTTTATTTATTTTGACCGGCCTCCAATTATGCCAAAAATCAATACTCAGTTTTCAGCATGATGCCATTTTTGAAATTTTCACTTTTTTATTATTCTACAACTGGAGATCGCAACAATCATAGTAATTAACCCCTTAACGACCGCCGATACGCCTTTTAACGGCGGCCGCTAAGGGTACTTAAACCACAGCGCCGTTAATTAACGGCGCTGTGGAAAAAGTGAATAGCGCCCCCCAGAGTCGGATTTTCTCTGGGGTCTCGGTTGCCGAGGGTAGCCGAGACCCCAGAGAACATGATTCGGGGGGTTTTTACCGACCCCCGAGTTGCGATCGCCGGTAATTAACCGTTTACCGGCGGTCGCAACAAAAAAAAAACAAAACGCGATTTGCCGTTTAATTTCTCTGTCCTCCGATGTGATCGCACATCGGAGGACAGAGAAATAGGGTCCCCGATGGCCCCCAATAGCCCCCCGATACTTACCTACCTCCCCCGGTGCTCCTCGTGTCTCCCCATGGGCGCCGCCATCTTTTTTCCGGGAAAAAATGGCGGGCGCACGCGCAGTGCGCCCGCCGCCCGGCACCCGGATGTTCTTTGGGGTCTCGGCTGCCGGGGGTAGCCGAGACCCCAAAGAACATGATCGGGGTCAGTTTGCACCGACCCCTGCTTTGCGATCGCCGGTAATTAACAGTTTACCGGCGACCGCAAAAAAAAAAAAAAAAAAAAAAGCGATCAGTTATTTCTCTGTCCTCTGATGTGATCGCACATCAGAGGACAGAGAAATAGGGGGATTCGGGGACCCTATCATACTCACCCGGTGTCCCTGGGTCCTCTTCTGTCTTCTCCTGCCAGCCGGCTTTTTCATCATGGCGGGCGCATGCGCAGTGCGCCCGCCATCTGCTGCCATCTGCCGGCCGGCAGGAGAAGACAAGTTGGGGCTAAAATTAGGGTTAGGGTTAGGGTTAGGGTTAGAGTTAGGGTTAGGGTTAGAGTTAGGGTTAGGGTTAGGGTTAGGGTTAGAGTTAGGGTTAGGGTTAGAGTTAGGGTTAGGGTTGGGGCTAAATTTAGGGTTAGGGTTAGGGCTAGGGTTAGGCTACTTTCACACTAGCGTTTTTTGGCTTCCGTCGCAATGCGTCGTTGGAGAAAAAACGCATCCTGCAAAAGTGCTTGCAGGATGCGTTTTTTCTCCATTGGCTTGCATTAGCGACGCATTGCGACGGATTGCCACATGTCGCATCCATCGTGCGACGGATGCGTCGTGCTTCGGCGGACCGTCGACACAAAAAAAACTACATGTAACTTTTTTGTGCGACGTGTCCGCCATTTCCGACCGCGCATGCGTGGCCGGAACTCCGCCCCCGCCTCCCCGCACCTCACAATGGGGCAGCGGATGCGTTGAAAACGCAACATAACGCCCGCAGACAATTCTATCAAAGTCTGCATTCCAAAATGGCGCTCCTTCCCTTCCGAGCTCTGCCGTGCGCCCAAACAGTGGTTTACCCCCACATATGGGGTACCAGCATACTCAGGACAAATTGGACAACAACTTTTGGGGTCCAATTTCTCGTTACCCTTGTGAAAATAAAAACTTGGGGGCTAAAAAATCTTTATTGTTAAAAAATATATATTTTTTATTTTCACGACTCTGCATTATAAACTTCTGTGATGCACTTGGGCATTCAAAGTTCTCACTACACATCTAGATAAGTTCCATGGGGGGTCTAGTTTCCAAAATTGGGTCACTTTTGGGGGGTTTCTGCTGTTTAGGCACATCAGGGGCTCTCCAAACGCGACATGGCGTCCGATCTCAATTCCAGTCAATTTTGCATTGAAAAGTCAAATGGCGCTCCTTTGCTTCCGAGCTCAGCCATGCGCCCAAACAGTGGTTTACCCCCACATATGGGGTGTCGGCGTACTCAAGACAAATTGTACAACAGCTTCTGGGGTCCATTTTCTCCTGTTACCCTTGGTAAAATAAAAATTTGGAGGCAAAAAGATCATTTTTGTAGAAAAAATGCGATTTTTTTATTTTCACGGCTCTACGTTATAAACTTCTGTGAAGCACCTGGGGGTTTAAAGTGCTCACCACACATCTAGATAAGTTCCTTAAGGGGTCTAGTTTCCAAAATGGTGTCATATGTGGGGGGTCTCTACTGTTTAGGCACATCAGCGGCTCTCCAAACGTGACATGGCGTCCGATCTCAATTCCAGCCAATTCTACATTGAAAAAGTAAAACGACACTCCTTCTCTTCCAAGCTCTGCGGTGCGCCCAAACAGTGGTTTACCCCCATATATGGGGTATCGACGTACTCAGGAGAAATTGTACAACAACTTTTGTGGTCTAATTTCTCCTGTTACCCTTGTGAAAATAAAAATTTGGGGGCAAAAAGATCATTTTTGTAGAAAAAATGAGATTTTTTATTTTCACGGCTCTACGTTATAAACTTCTGTGAAGCACTTGGGGGTTCAAAGTGCTCACCACACATCTAGATAAGTTCCTTAAGGGGTCTAGTTTCCAAAATGGTATCACTTGTGGGGGGTTTCCACTGTTTAGGCACATCAGGGACTCTCCAAACGCGACATGGCATCCGATCTCAATTCCAGCCAATTCTGCATTGAAAAAGTCAAACGGTGCTCCTTCACTTCCAAGCTCTGCGGTGCGCCCAAACAGTGGTTTACCTCCACATATGGGGTATCGACGTACTCAGGAGAAATTGCACAACAACTTTTGTGGTCTAATTTCTCCTGTTACCCTTGTGAAAATAAGAATTTGTGGGCGAAAAAATCATTTTTGTGAAAACAAATGCGATTTTTTATTTTCACGGCTCTACGTTATAAACTTCTGCAGGGCCGGCGTTAAGCACAGGCAGACCAGGCAGGTGCCTGGGGCCCCCGCTCCTCCAAGGGCCCCCTGCTGGTTCCATGACCACAATGGAGCTTGCTTACAATTAAAATAGGACAAGGCAGTGCTTTGCTTTGCAGAAGAGGCAGACATAAGTGCATCTGTCTCTTATCTGTTCTGTGAGGCTATATGTGCACACTTTGCGGATTCCACTGCGGATTTTTCCGCGTGGATTCTGAAGAATCGGCAGGTAAAACCCTTGCGTTTTACCTGCAGATTCACCGTGGATTATCTGCGGATTTTATGCAGATTTTGTTCGGATTCCACCTGCGTTTTTACACCTTTGTATTCCTATTATGGAATACGTGTAAAACGCTGCAGAATCCGCACAAAGAACTGACATGCTGCGGAAAATAAACCGCAGCATTTCCGTGTGGAATTTTCCACAGCATGGGCACAGCGGATTTGGTTTTCCATAGGTTTACATAGTACTGTACACCACATGGAAAACTGCTGCGGATCCGCAGGGCCAAGTCCGCTGCAGATCCGCAGCCAAATCCACAACGTGTGCACATAGCCTTATAGGGGTCGCTCACACTAATGTATATTCTCTCATGCAAGATAATTGCGATGATTATCCTAATGACACCACATTGGGCCCCATCTCTTCTGCTCCCGGCCCCAGTGGGACACAGGTTCAGTTACTCTATCGCTGTGCGGGCCCGCACGGCAATAAAGCGCCAGCCAATTGGAGGCTGACAGCTGACGTCAGCACGCACGCCACCGGCGTATTACAACATTGTCATTGGCCGGCGAGTGCGAGCTTGAAACGCTTGGAGGGGTCATCGCCACAGGAGTGCAGCCAGGTAAGGAGAAAGTTTTTTTTTTTTTTTTTTTAATTATATTTATTGAAAGCAGCAAGATGCAATATGTTTCGCCGGCAGGATGGAGACACATAGACCATATGTCTCCATTCTGCCCAGGGTCCTGGCACTAGCGATCAGTGACATCATCACTCTTGGTGACAGTGCACACCACAGAGCAGCCTGTGCAGGATCCTGATCAGTGACCGCAGGTATCATTCATTTCATTATTTCTAGTGAATTAACGCTGCCATGCAATATTATATTTAGCTCAGACATCACTGTTCAAGGGGGTTCTCAAGGTTAGAAGATGTCACTCATCCACGGGATAATTTTCAGATCCCTGCGGTCTGACTGCCAAGACCCCCCATTATTCCCAAGAATCAGGGCTTCAGAGCCCCAGCTGAATGGAGCAGAGATTGATCAGGTGCAAAACAACTCTATCCATTCTTAGGGCTCATACTCATTTGCGAGAAATAAGTGATAAATAAACCTAGAATGCAAATTTCAATGGTGTAATAATATTGTTTAATTTACATATTTTTCACATATCCATTTTCTTGTACTGAATTTAAAACATATTACAAAGCTGTGTTCTTTGTAGGATACAACTAGAGTGAGGATACCCGAGAAAATGTGTTTTTAGTGACTTAACTAGTTGTAGTCAACAAAGAACAAACCCAACCTTGTGATATGTTTTACTCCTTGGACAGAAATTTTGTCTTTGTTATTTAGTGGCTTCTTGGGGGTTAAATATGTTGCTACTAGTTAAAAACTCACTTTAATGCACTGAATTGACTGTAGTGCGGTTGTTAGTGCAATGTTTCAGAATTTGGGGCCCCACTTTGAATTTTGCCTAGGGCCCCACTTTGTCTAAAACCGGCCCTGAACTTCTGTGAAGCACTTGGGGGTTCAAAGTGCTCACCACACATCTAGATAAGTTCCTTGGGGGATCTAGTTTCCAAAATGGTGTCACTTGTGGGGGGTTTCCACTGTTTAGGCACATTAGGGGCTCTCCAAACGCGACATGGCGTCCGATCTCAATTCCAGCCAATTCTGCATTGAAACAGTCAAACGGTGCTCCTTCACTTCCAAGCTCTGCGGTGCGCCCAAACAGTGGTTTACCTCCACATATGGGGTATCGGCGTACTCAGGAAAAATTGCACAACAAAATTTGTGGTTACATTTCTGTTTTTACACTTGTGAAAATTAAAAAAAATGGTTCTGAAGTAAAATGTTTGCAAAAAAAAGTAAAATGTTCATTTTTTTCTTCCACATTGTTTTAGTTCCTGTGAAGCACCAGAAGGGTTAATAAACTTCTTGAATGTGGTTTTGAGCAGCTTGAGGGGTGCAGTTTTTAGAATGGTGTCACACTTGGTTATTTTCTATCATATAGACCCCTCAAAAATCACTTCAAAGGTGATGTGGTCCCTAAAAAAAACATGGTGTTGTAAAAATGAGAAATTGCTGGTCAACTTTTAACCCTTATAACTCCCTAACAAAAAAAAAAATTGTTTCCAAAATTGTGCTGATGTAAAGTAGATATGTGAGAAATGTTATTTATTAACTATTTTTTGTGACATATCTCTCTGATTTAAGGGCATAAAAATACAAAGTTTGAAAATTGCAAAATTTTAAAAATTTTCGCCATATTTCCATTTTTTTCATAAATAATCGCAAGTAATATCGAAGAAATGTTACCACTAACTTGAAGTACAACATGTCACGAAAAAACAATCTCAGAATCAGCGGGATCCGATAAAGCGTTCCAGAGTTATAACCTCATAAAGTGACACTGGTCAGAATTGTAAAAATTGGCTCGGTCATTAAGTACCAAATTGGCTCTGTCACTAAGGGGTTAAGAATCTGTTTGTTTGTTTTTGTTTCAGACAAGTTCAACAGCCGGGATTATGGCCACCGTTCACCACTGTTTTGTTCTCCTTGCCCATTTCACTGCTTTTTTACAGTGCTTATTTATACTCTTTTCATGATATAAAAGTGTCTAAACATATTGTAAAAACCCTATCCCAAAATCCTTATACTTCTTCCATAAAAAAAATTGCAAAAATAGCATAAAAATCTGGAGACAAGACTAGAAGACCCTTTAAGTGGTGAAAAAAAAAACAACTCTGAAATTAGTAAAAATAAATAAATACATAAATACATTTTGCTGTTGTCACGGTTTTCCAAGCCCCCTAATGTTTTCATTTTTCGGGATATGGGATGTGTGAGGGTTTATTTTTGCACCCTGAACTGACTTTTTTAAATTTTCTTATTTTAATGGGGCAACAGTGAGTTAAGTTAAACTTGAGTTTATTTTTATATTTTTAAAAACTTTTTTTTTTTCACTTCTTACTGTAGTTAATACCTGAACCTACAATCGTCCGATGTCTTGTGCTATACGTAGCAGTGAATTGGAGAATAGAGGGATATTTTTGCAGCTGACACATTGGGGCACCGTGGAGCTGTGGACAATAAACTGTAACAAATATTGACTCAGATTATAAGCAAAGTTGTTGTTTTGGATTTTTTAGAAGCATCAGGACAGTAAAAGCTGTTTGTTGCAAAAGTTTACATGTCCTTGAAATATTAGGGAGAGATGTGGCAGAGCTGGTACCGTTAGGGATAGATAAAGGACTGCATCGTCTGTGCACCATTAGAACTCTGTGTGAAATAACCTTTTTAATCTTCCACTACCACAGACGTCCCATCGTGATACACGACCACAGCATCACACCCCGCTCACCATTGTCCCCTGCGATGTTACCTTTTTGCAGCTGCTTCCTCTTAAGGCTACGTTCACACGATCCTTTTTTCACTGCGGATTTTTCAGGTCCTTTTTTTTGGAAAATCCGCAGTGAAAACCGCAGTGCTTTTCACTGCGGTTTTTGATCCTTTTTCTACTGCGGATTCCACTGCGGGTTTCCAACTGCAGTTTCCTATTGGTGCTGCTGGAAACCCGCAGCGGAATCCGCAGAAAGAATAGACATGGTACTTCTTTTTTCCGCAGGCAAATCCGCGCGGATTTTCCTGGGGAAAAAAGGATCGTCGGCACAGCGGGTTTTGTTTTCCATTGGGTTACATTGTACTGTAACCTACATGGAAAAAGGATGCGGATCCGCAGCTGCAAATCCGCACCAAAAACCGCACCGTGTGAACGTAGCCTTACAATTCCTTGAGGCTACGTTCACACGGTGCGGTTTTTGGTGCGGATCCGCAGCGGAATTGCAGCTGCGGATCCGCATCCTTTTTCCATGTAGGTTACAGTACAATGTAACCCAATGGAAAACAAAACAAAACAAAAGCAGTATACTGTATGGGCTATGGGGTGCAGTATAATGTACAGGCTATGGAGTGCAGTATACTGTATGGACTATGGGGTGCAGTATACTGTATGGGCTATGGGGTGCAGTATACTGTACAAGCTATGAGGTGCAGTATACTGTACGGGCTATGTGGTTCATTATACTGTATGGACTATGGGGGTATAATACTGAATGGGCTATGGGGTGCATTATATGGTACAAGCTATTGGGTGCAGTATACTGTACAAACTATGGGGTGCATTATGCTGAATGGACTATGAGGTGCATTATGTTGTATGAAGGACTATGTGGGGGCTATTATAATATTTGGAGGGCTATGTGGGAGCCTTTAAACTGTATGCAAGCAATTATACAGTGTGAAGGTTTGTGTGTGGCCCATCTTTAATGTGGAGGGCTGGGTGGGGGCCATTATACAGTGTGGAGAGGTGTGGGTCCATTATACTGCATGTAGGCCAATTATATTGCACGGAGAGCTGTGTGGGGGTCACAGTCACAGGGATCATCATACTTTTCCGGAGCAGTTGAGGGGTTGGGTACAGTAGTGTCATCATACTGCGCAAGTGGTACTATGGAGGAATTCAGTGTGGGGGTATCATACAGTGTTTGTGGCCACTTTTGTTGATACCATACTTTACGAGCGCAATGAAAGGGGAATCTAGGGCTTCAGTAGGAAAATTAGGGGGCACACAGTACCACACAGCAGGTGCTGTAATAGGGACACATACGGCAGCACGGCTCAGTATTGGGGTACTAGCAGGATAAGGAGTTTGTGCAGGTTGGGAATAGATGGAAATGGAAAGTGGGAAAATAGTTCTTGGGAGCTGGATATGGAAAAGTAGAGTAAGGAAAGTGATGCTACTCCGGTCCTGTAAATCTCAAGACTCGAGTAGGAGCTTTATCCCGGACCTCAGGTAATAGGACAACTGAGCAAAATGCGCAAAATCACCGTTCACTCCAAGCTACAAAGCGCTTTTCTCTCTCTGGAGGACCATCTGTTCTATGGATAGCCTATTCCAAATCATTAGGCGCCATGTAATACCCCATGGTCCCAGTGGAGGCACTGTGGGGAAAGAGGACACTTAGTACCAGGTTATTTCACAGGTTACAGCTGGTTCCTTCTGACCGTCATATATCAGGGGGATTCACAGAACGCTCCCAGTTGGAATCCAGCAATTTCCGCTGAGGTCATGTTTACAGAGCAGCGTCTTCTCTTCCGCTCTGCTCTGTTGACAGAGCGTGAACGCCGTCAGCAGGCTGATTGACAGTCGGCTGCCCACTGCAGAATGTAGGCTAACAAGAAGCAGCATAAAGGTTGAAAATCATACCATAGAGACACATAGCTCTACACAGGTGCTGTATACACACTACGGTATGAGATTATGAGACAAATATTGGCAAAGATACTAATTCTAATATAATTAGAGCCTAACCTGCCGAACATGGGTGTCAAAGATTGCTCCCAGCGGGTTGTATCTCAGATCCCACCCGCTGTTATCTTTGGAGTGAACAGCTCTCCTCTATCTCCCTATCATCCGGACAATTACGTGATTGACCGATGATCAATGGAGAAGGCCATGGGCTGTTTCCACTAATAGGACGGTTATCGGAAAACTATCAATGACTCTATGAAATATGTGTATATACCTCAGATACAGCTACTGTGAACTCCACGATAACTCAAGACTACTCGCTGCCACCACCAGTCGTGTTTTATACAGGCTGACTGGAGTCCTGGTTCTGGTAGCTTATGGCTTCCGGGTGCGGATTACAGAACAAAAGGAACAGAACTATTAAATTTTATAGTTAATCAAAAACAATAGGCAGTGTTTATTAAAAATATACAAAAGATTGTACAAAGTGGACAAAACAATACAGCGTATTCAATTACATAAAATAAAACAGGATTAACAAAAGAACTTACTACACCGATTACAGAGATGATTCAGTTTAGCGAAGGAGAGCATTTCGATTGGAGGTGTTCAGTGAATGGGATTCATGCATACCCTGATATGTATCTATCCACAGGAACACAGATCATAATATGTCTTCTTCACCTTTTATCAGCACCTAAGTTACACCCACACACCCCCAACCCTGTGATGATTTCACATGGGCCGGGTTGTGGGATGTTCTCAGCCCTTCAGGATTTTATGAAATTCCCAACTTATGCGATATCTTCACTCCTGATGATCACAGAAGTTTGAGATCACAGCCATATTTCTTATTGGGATTTTAGCATTACCTAGAGACCAAAAATGACATGGCTGTTGTTAGTTGGTCTGCCCACTGTTGATTTGTGGCTTATAGGCAGGGGTTACAGTTATGAAAAAACATGCATCTTCTTCACCGATTCGTCCTAAAGCTGAAAATATATGTCCCATCACTACTGGATCTATACAAGCCCCAATATTCATATTTTTCTTTCGGCGTCCCTAAGTCTGAGGGGAACAATAGCTTCTTCCACTTCTCTATCTATGTGTAAACACATGTACTATTGTTATCCAACCCTCTGAAAAGACCTCTCCTGCCTTAATTACCTGTCCAATCTATATACCTTTGTCCACGCACAATAGACATCCTCCTTGGCACTGCCGGGGTCTTCTACTTCCAAAAGGAGCTGCATGCATGTCAGGTAAGATTGTCACTTTCCAGCTATACCTAATTTCTTGCTTCTTTATGCCCATTGTACCAGCCTAATTCTAGGAAACTCTGACTGTCAGCTATTGTTTCTACTGCAATTTTGTGTGAGAGGAGGGGGTGAATGCCCCCCCCCCCCACTAGTCACTTCAGAGATTTTAATACTTTCCATGACAATGGGCGATATTTGCAACTCCTACTTAGAACCCTCCCTCCTAGCAATAAGCATGGAGATGATTGTGAATTAATAGGAACATTTTCAATTTAACACTATTTCCTTGTATGACTGCAAATTTATCAACTGCATCCACAACTTGCATGATGCAGCATTGAATTTCTTAATATCGGTACAAATTTCAACCACATTTACTGTAATGCATAGGAAGGTTGCACTCATTTCCTAAAATTACATAAATATATGTGTGCTGCCACTCTGTGACAGATTCAAATGTATTTACATTATTGTTTTTTCTGTTTTTCCATAGTTGTTCTGAAAATGCATTCAGTTTGTATTGTGTTCTTACTTGTTATGATTTGCTGCCACCCAGTGGTCATCTTGGTGTTCAACATGTATATTTGTATATGTTAATGACCTGGGTGGAGACCTTGCTTCCCGGTCAGAACCAGTTCTTCTTCCTGTCTGCATTCTGTAATTGTGGAACATTGATGGAAGTCATACTTTCTGACCTGGCAAAGGAATTGTCTTTTTACCTAGCGGACCGTGATTTGCTTCAAGGCAAAATAAACTGCCAAGTAATCTACTCCCTGACTCCTTGTCTTGTGGATACAGAGGTACTAGAAGAATTCAGGTACGACTCGAGTAATATCTGCATGCAGTTTTCTCACACATGGCAACGTTCTCATGAGGCTGAGCATAAGACAGTCCATACGTGAGGGGCGCGTGACAGAATAGTAAAAAGACAGCTCAGTATATTCAGGAAGAAAGCTTTGTGAGAAGATTTCTCAGCACTACATAGTGTGTGTGTCATAAGCTGCCGGAAGCCTCAGCAGCCCAGTGCAAATCAGAGACTGTAATGTGTAATGCGACACCTGCCTGTGTGTGCCTCATCCAGCAGCCGCATGGTGCCCACAACTGTTCAAGACACAATCCGAACCCATCTGCCCTCAATTAAGTGATAATCCGATCCGATTTGTCATACAATCTGCTTATCTATGAGTGACTGTGACTTATGATCCACCATTTGTGAGAGCACATGTTGAAATCACAGCTTGCCGCCATCTACAGTTCGCGCCATCCGCCACGCGCTCAAAGAGATCTTGATTAATCATAGACTGTATTCCTTTCTTGCATCATCTAAAACCCTGCTTTCTGCCTCAAAAAAAGATTTAAAGTGACAGTACATCTTTATTGCAAAGTGAAGGAAAATGTCTGATATAAGCTCGCCTGCCGATGTAGTGACAGTGATGGACATTCCTGTGTGCACAGAAGTCACAGAGAGTGCAGATGCAGCCACAAAACCTAAAAGGGCACTCCACCCATCCACAAAGGCAGTGGAAAGTTACATGTGCACAAAAAGTGAATATGAAAGCAACTTAAGTGAACTGTGGGAAAGAGTCTCCCAATGCATCTCAGCTTTCCCTCACGGTGATGATACAGCAGAATTAACAGCGTTCATTAACCGTTTATCTGCCAAGCAAGAATCTTATGAGAGGCTTCTTACCAAGTATACCACCTTTCTGAAAAGTAGTAATGTTCCAGATGCCTCACTAACCCTTGCCCAAATGGAAGAACTGAGCCAGCAGAGGCAGGGGACAGTGGAAAACACCAAGGTTAAAGCAGACCTCCGCATCGCCCATTTACAGGAGACCAGATCGCACCGATCTGCTGCATCCAAGCAAACCATCAGGACAGCCAGATCATTACGGTCATGCAGAACTACTAGTTCCAGGAGGTCAGTCTTAAGTGACCAACTCATCCAAGCGCAAATAGCCGCTGCAGACTTAGAGGTGAGGAGTGCCTTCTCAAAGAAAGAAGCAGAAGCAGAGGCTGAAGCCAAACAAGCACAAGCAGAGGCCCAAGCCAAACAGGCAAAAGCAGAGGCTGAAGCCAAACAAGCACAAGCAGAGGCCCAAGCCAAACAGGCAAAAGCAGATGCCCTATTGAAAATCCTCCATACAGAAAAGGAAAAGGCCGCTGCCTTCGCTAAAGTAAAAGTCCTGGAACAAGCGTTGGGCCAGTGCACTAATACAGACTGTTTTCTCCCCACAGAGGAGGTTAGCACGGCTGATCGCACTGCTGAGTACGTGCTGAACCAATCAGCCTCCATGCCTCCTACCAGCGATCTCATGCAACCGCCTAAACCGGATGTCGCAGTGCCGCAGACACTGGCGCCACCTCCAATCCAATCTTTAAATGTGCCTACACACCAGCAGATCTCATCTGCAGCAGACCACAAGGTGAACACCAGCGCACCACCACAGTTCAAGCTACAGCCACCAGTCACCACAGAGGTTAAACCGCAACTCAACCCTTATGCTATGTCATTCCACCCTGGTACAGCTCAGCCTTACACGCCAAACGACTTACCCGTCCAAGAGGGACTACAAGTTTCAGCGGCAACAAGGAACGAGAGGTCAGATCTGTCTGACTTTGCCAGGTACATGATACGCAGGGAGCTGATCAAGGTTAGCCTCTCCAAGTTTGATGACTGTCCAGAGAACTTTAGGGCCTGGAAATCAACTTTCAAGGCTGCAATCGCAGATTTAAGCCTCACCGCCAAGGAAGAACTTGATCTACTCATCAACTGGCTTGGCCCAGAGTCTACCAATCGCATCAAACCGCTAAGGTCAGTGCACATGGATAACCCAGCTCCGGGTCTCGCTGCCGCCTGGAAAAGGCTTGAGGAGTCGTATGGCAGCTCGGAGGTCATTGAGCGTGCCTTGCTCGACAGACTTAAGAACTTTCCTAGGATCCAGATGAGGGAAACTCGCAAGCTTCAGGATCTCAGCGATTTACTGACGGAACTCGAGTTTGCTAAGGCTGACCCACGCCTAACTGGACTGAGATATCTCGACAGTGCTCTTGGTGTGAACCCCATAGTAGCGAAACTACCACATGGCATACAGGAGAGATGGACAATACAAGGCTTCAAGTACAAGGAAGATTATGGTGTGTCTTTTCCCCCTTTCTCTTACCTTTGCAGGTTTGTCCAGAATCAAGCGCGGGTGAGAAATGACCCCAGTTTCGTCTACACCGATCCTGACATGTCAATGCCACCATCTGCCGCTAAGAGGTATGACAACACCACACCAAAACGCAGAGACATCAGAAGGACTGTATCCGTCAAGAAAACTGACATCCCTTCTGCCATGCCCCCTCCTGCTACATCAGTTCTCCCTGCCCCGAGGGAAAGGGATCCCAATAGAGAGTGCCCACTCCATGGCAAGTCTCACTCTCTTCATCACTGTAGGGGGTTTAAGGCAATGCCTCTGAGAGAGCGCAGAGAGTTGTTAAAGAAACATAGAATATGTTACAGGTGCTGCGCGTCTACCCACCATATTGCCAAAGACTGTACGGTAGAAGTCAAATGTGCTGAGTGCAGTAGCAATAGACATGTAACAGCCATGCACCTTGCCTTAGCTCCTGGAATTGCCCAGCATACCCCTGCCTCCAGTCCTGTACCAGTCCATGGCGGGGAGGGTGAGGGGCCAGTAGCTGCTAAAGCAACAGTCTCATCCTCTTGCACTGAAGTCTGTGGGGAGGGATCCGGTCCCAAATGCTGTGCCAAAATATGCTTAGCCAGTGTTTACCCAGAGGGGAAGCCAGAGGGGGCTGTCCGCATGTACGTTATGTTAGATGAACAAAGCAACAGGTCTCTAGCAAAACCCAAGTTCTTTGACATCTTTGGTATAAAGACACCGGCCACTCCCTACACTCTCAGGACCTGTTCCGGCCTGGTAGACACCACGGGCAGAAGGGCCAGCGGGTACATGATCTCTCCAATTAAGGGCACAAAGAGCTTTCCCTTACCTGCATTGATTGAGTGCAATGATATGCCAGATGAGAGAGAGGAAATACCCACACCTGAGGCCGCTTATCATCATCCCCACTTAAGGCACCTGGCCAGTGAGATCCCTCCCATGGACATGAATGCAGAAATACTAATCCTTCTTGGGAGAGACGTCCTTAGGATGCACAAGGTGCGCCAGCAGTGCAATGGTCCCGATAATGCCCCATATGCGCAGAGACTTGATTTAGGCTGGGTAATCGTAGGAGATGTGTGCCTGGACAGGATGCATCACGCAGACTGTGTGAGTTCCTTTAAGACTTATGTTCTAAGTAATGGCCGTCCTACCTGCTTCAGACCCTGTCCCTGTCATTACCAAGTGAAAGAGGGGCCTTCTGACATAGTGCAGACACCCGATGTCATTCCCACCCCTTATGATGACAGTTTGGGGGGACAGGTTTTCCGCACAACTCACGATGACAACAAGATAGCCTCATCAGTAGAAGACGAGGAGTTTGTCAATATTATGGACAGTGGGTTTGTCAAGGACAAGACCAGTCATTGGGTCGCACCCTTACCCTTTAAACTCAACAGGGCCAAACTCCCAAGCAACCGGGAGCAAGCCTTATCCAGACTCAACTCCTTACAGCGCACTTTAAGCCACAAACCTCAGATGAAGGAACACTTTGTCACCTTTATGGGTAGGATATTCAGCAACAACCATGCCGAATCAGCCCCTCCACTACAAGTCAACGAGGAGTGCTGGTACCTGCCTTTCTTTGGGGTATACCACCCACGTAAGCCAAACCAAATAAGAGTAGTGTTTGACTCTAGCGCAAAGCACCACGGTACATCCCTTAATGACGTGCTCCTTACAGGTCCCAACCTCACCAATAACCTAGTGGGGGTGCTATTGAGGTTCAGAAAAGAGCGTGTAGCCATCACTGCTGACATTGAACAAATGTTTCATTGCTTTATTGTGCAAGAGGATCATAGGAACTTCCTCAGGTTTCTGTGGCATCGTGACAATGACACCAGTAAGGAGGTAATCGAGTACCGTATGAGAGTACATGTGTTTGGTAATAGCCCTTCACCTGCCGTAGCTACCTATGGGTTGCGCAGGACTGCATCTGAAGGAGGGGCAGAATACGGGGCAGATGCTCAGCGCTTTGTGGAGAGAGACTTTTATGTTGATGATGCACTGAAGTCCCTGCCCACTGAAGGGGAAGCCATTGATCTGTTGAAAAGAACCCAGAGTATGCTGTCCAAGGCTTGTTTAAGACTGCACAAAATTGCCTCCAATAGCGCAGAGGTCATGAAAGCCTTTCAACATACCTCCCAACTTTTGAAGATGGGAAAGAGGGACAAAGTTTGCGGCGCGCTTTGCGCGCCGCGGCAAATTTTAGGCCACGCCTCTGACCACACCCATTCATAATTAGTCACACCCATATCCACATCCCAACCACACCCATTTAGCACTGCCGATCACAGTTTCATATACAATAATTATAAACAAAAAAATATGGCCACACAGTGCCCCATACTGTATAATGGCCACACATGATGCTCCATACTGTACGATGACCACACATGACGCTCCATAATATATAATGACCACACATGACGCTCCATAATATATAATGAACACACATGACGCTCCATACTGTATAATGAACACACATGATGCTCCATACTGTATGACCGCACATGATGCTCCATAGTGTATAATGACCGCACATGATGCTCCAGACTGTATAATGACCGCACATGATGCTCCATACTGTATAATGACCGCACATGATGCTCCATACTGTATAATGACCGCACATGATGCTCCATACTGTATGACCGCAAATGATGCTCCATACTGTATAATGACCGCACATGATGCTCCAGACTGTATAATGACCGCACATGATGCTCCAGACTGTATAATGACCGCACATGATGCTCCAGACTGTATAATGACCGCACATGATGCTCCAGACTGTATAATGACCGCACATGATGCTCCATACTGTATGACCGCAAATGATGCTCCATACTGTATAATGACCGCACATGATGCTCCAGACTGTATAATGACCGCACATGATGCTCCAGACTGTATAATGACCGCACATGATGCTCCAGACTGTATAATGACCGCACATGATGCTCCAGACTGTATAATGACCGCACATGATGCTCCAGACTGTATAATGACCGCACATGATGCTCCATACTGTATGACCGCAAATGATGCTCCAGACTGTATAATGACCGCACATGATGCTCCAGACTGTATAATGACCGCACATGATGCTCCAGACTGTATAATGACCGCACATGATGCTCCAGACTGTATAATGACCGCACATGATGCTCCAGACTGTATAATGACCGCACATGATGCTCCAGACTGTATAATGACCGCACATGATGCTCCATACTGTATAATGGCCGCACATGATGCTCCATACTGTATAATGGCCGCACATGATGCTCCATACTGTATAATGACCGCACATGATGCTCCATACTGTATAATGGCCACACATGATGCTCCATACTGTATAATGACCGCACATGATGCTCCATACTGTATAATGACCGCACATGATGCTCCATACTGTCTAATGGCCGCACATGATGCTCCATACTGTCTAATGACCGCACATGATGCTCCATACTGTATAATGACCGCACATGATGCTCCATACTGTATAATGACCACACATGATGCTCCATACTGTATAATGACCGCACATGATGCTCCATACTGTATAATGGCCACACATGATGCTCCATACTGTATAATGACCGCACATGATGCTCCATACTGTATAATGACCGCACATGATGCTCCATACTGTATAATGGCCACACATGATGCTCCATACTGTATAATGGCCGCACATGATGCTCCATACTGTCTAATGACCGCACATGATGCTCCATACTGTATAATGGCCGCACATGATGCTCCATACTGTATAATGACCGCACATGATGCTCCATACTGTATAATGGCCGCACATGATGCTCCATACTGTCTAATGACCGCACATGATGCTCCATACTGTATAATGACCGCACATGATGCTCCATATTGTATAATGACCACACATGATGCTCCATACTGTATAATGACATACAGGCACGCAGCTCACACACAGGCACGCAGCTCACACGCACGCAGCTCACACACGCACGCAGCTCACACACGCACGCAGCTCACAAACACATGCAGCTTTGACACAAATGCATCACACACGCAGCCATCACACACACACGCAGCCATCACACACACACACGCAGCCATCACACACACACACACGCAGCCATCACACACACACACACGCAGCCATCACACACACACGCAGCCATCACACACACACGCAGACATCACACACACACGCAGACATCACACACACACACACGCAGCCATCACACACACACACACACGCAGCCATCACACACACACACACACGCAGCCATCACACACACACACACACACAGCCATCACACACACACACGCAGCCATCACACACACGCAGCCATCACACACACACAGCCATCACACACACACAGCCATCACACACACACACACAGCCATCACACACACGCAGCCATCACACACACACACACACGCAGCCATCACACACACACACACACAGCCATCACACACACACACGCAGCCATCACACACACGCAGCCATCACACACACACAGCCATCACACACACACACAGCCATCACACACACGCAGCCATCACACACACACACACACGCAGCCATCACACACACACACACACACAGCCATCACACACACACACGCAGCCATCACACACACGCAGCCATCACACACACACAGCCATCACACACACACAGCCATCACACACACACAGCCATCACACACACACACACAGCCATCACACACACGCAGCCATCACACACACGCACACACGCAGCCATCACACACACACACACACAGCCATCACACACACACACGCAGCCATCACACACACGCAGCCATCACACACACACAGCCATCACACACACACAGCCATCACACACACACACACAGCCATCACACACACGCAGCCATCACACACACACACACACGCAGCCATCACACACACACACACGCAGCCATCACACACACACACGCAGCCATCACACACACACGCAGCCATCACACACACACGCAGCCATCACACACACACGCAGCCATCACACACACACGCAGCCATCACACACACACAGCCATCACACACACACAGCCATCACACACACACAGCCATCACACACACACAGCCATCACACACACACACGCAGCCATCACACACACACACGCAGCCATCACACACACACACACGCAGCCATCACACACACACACGCAGCCATCACACACACACACACGCAGCCATCACACACACACACGCAGCCATCACACACACACACGCAGCCATCACACACACACACACGCAGCCATCACACACACACAGCCATCACACACACACACGCAGCCATCACACACACACACACGCAGCCATCACACACACACACACGCAGCCATCACACACACACAGCCATCACACACACACACCCAGCCATCACACACACACACACACACGCAGCCATCACACACATCACACACACACAATCTCCTCTGTGATGCAGGGGCGGCTGATGTCCATGTGCAGCTCTCTGCTGAAGTCTTCAGTCTCCTGCTCACAGCTCTGCACTATCCCGGCACCTCCCCCGTCTCTCCTTCTCTGCCGGGATAGCAGCTAAGAGCAGAAGCCGGAGCTCCGTGCACACACAGCCAGAGGTAGTGAATCGCTGACCTTTCTTCTTGATTGCTGCAGGCTCTCTCTCCTTCAGCGTGGCAGCGCCGCACAGGGGGCGGGAGGGGGGGGGGTGTTGCGCGGGCGGTCAGGAGGCAGCTTTTATAAAAAAAAAAAAAAAACAGGCTGGCTCTCTCTACGTCCCGGAAGTGGGCGGGGCTTCACCGGCGGCCGCAAATTCGGGATTTTAAATGCCCGAAGCGGGACAGCGGGACCCCGGTGCCAAAGCGGGACTGTCCCGCTGAAATCGGGACGGTTGGGAGGTATGCTTTCAACCTAGTGACCATGCTCCAGGTTTTAAAGACTTAAACCTAGGGTCAGATTTGCCACCTGTGCAGATGAGCCTAGGCCTGAAATGGGACTTGTCAACAGACTCCTTTGGGTTTCAGGTCAGCTGTGCCAACAAGTCATTTACAAAAAGAGGTGTCCTTTCAGTAGTCAATAGCCTCTATGATCCCATGGGATTTGTTGCCCCCATCACCATTCGGGGTAAATTCCTATTAAGGCAGCTTTCAGAGACTGTGAAAGATTGGGATGAACCGCTGCCTGACAGTAAGCTTAAAAAATGGGAATCCTGGAAGCAGTCCCTTCAAGCCTTAGAAGGGGTTAATGTGTTAAGACGCTATGTACCAATACCTCTTGCCTCAAGTAAAAGAACTGAGATACATGTGTTTTCTGACGCATCCACCGAGGCCATAGCAGCAGTTGCCTATCTAAGGATTACAGATTCTTCAGACAAAAACCATATTGGGTTCCTGTTCGGCAAGGCTAAGCTAGCCCCCAAACCCGATCATACAATTCCTAGACTTGAACTTTGTGGGGCAGTGCTGGCCGTGGAGATGGCAGACTTTGTGCAGCAGGAGCTAGATGTCAATGTGGACAATGTTAAGTTTTATACAGACAGCAAGGTCGTCCTTGGTTACATTTACAATCAAACCAAGCGCTTCTATGTGTATGTACATAACCGTGTGACAAGAATCAGGAAATCTTCTAAGCCTGAACATTGGAGCTACGTTTCGTCTGAACTTAATCCTGCTGATCTCGCTACCAGGGCAATATCTGCCAGTGCCCTAGTGAAATCTGCCTGGTTAACAGGCCCATCATTCTTGCTGGACAAGGAGGAAGAGTCAACTCAGGACAACTTCTTCAGTCTCCAGAATCCCAACAGCGATCCTGAGATCCATCAGGAAGTCAAGACTTATAAAACCAGAGCAGGACAGGACCGCCAGCACTTTGAATGCTTCTCGAGCTGGACGAGGCTTGTACGAGCTATTGCAAGAGAAATAGCCCCTTTTCAACTTAATCAGTTCACGGCGGGAGTTATCCTGTGGTCGCTGGGAACTCTTGGATTTGCTACCCTGTGGATTACAGTTACACTGTGGATTACAGTTACACTTTGGATTACAGTTTGCTGTTCTTTTTTCTTGAGGCCTTGGCCAGGAGGCAGCCTCCCACCTTCATTACAATTTGTTCCTGTTTTACATTTTTGCTTTTTTTTATGAACAAAGACTACAACTGTTCTTTTTGCATATTGTGTCTATTAAAAGTGCAATTATTAATGCTTTTCCCTTGCAGCTATTCCATGGACTTTGGGCATTTTCCAGTGCAGTTAATAAAGGAGTAAAATCCCTTGGATTTTAGGCGAGGAGTGTGCTGCCACTCTGTGACAGATTCAAATGTATTTACATTATTGTTTTTTCTGTTTTTCCATAGTTGTTCTGAAAATGCATTCAGTTTGTATTGTGTTCTTACTTGTTATGATTTGCTGCCACCCAGTGGTCATCTTGGTGTTCAACATGTATATTTGTATATGTTAATGACCTGGGTGGAGACCTTGCTTCCCGGTCAGAACCAGTTCTTCTTCCTGTCTGCATTCTGTAATTGTGGAACATTGATGGAAGTCATACTTTCTGACCTGGCAAAGGAATTGTCTTTTTACCTAGCGGACCGTGATTTGCTTCAAGGCAAAATAAACTGCCAAGTAATCTACTCCCTGACTCCTTGTCTTGTGGATACAGAGGTACTAGAAGAATTCAGGTACGACTCGAGTAATATCTGCATGCAGTTTTCTCACACATGGCAACGTTCTCATGAGGCTGAGCATAAGACAGTCCATACGTGAGGGGCGCGTGACAGAATAATATGTGCCCAGTAGCGTAGCTACCAAGGGGGGCAGTGGGTGCGGCCGCCCAGGGCCCACCCAGAGCTATGCTACTATGCAATATACTGTATGGGATATGGGGGCACTACACTGTATTGGCTATGTGGGGCATTATACTGTATAGGCTATGGGGATGCATTATAATATAAAGGCTATGGGATATATTATACTGTATGTACATTATCCTATAAGGATTATGGGGTGCATTATACTGTAGAGCTATGGGGTGAATATACTATATGGACTATGGGGTGCATTATACTGTACAAGCTATGGGGTGCAGTATACTGTATGGACTACGGGGTGTATTATGCTGAATGGATTATGGGGGTGCACTATACTGTATGGGCTATGGGGTATACTATACTGTATGGACTATGGGGTGCAATATAATGTACAAGCTATGGGGTACAGTATACTGTATGGGCTATGGGGTGCAGTATACTGTACGGGCTATGGGGTGTATTACACTGTATGGACTATGGGGTGTATTATACTGAATGGACTATGGTGTGCAGTATACTGTACAAGCTATGGTGTGCAGTATACTGTACAAGCTATGGGGTGCAGTATACTGTACAAGCTATGGGGTGCAGTATACTGTACAGGCTATGGGGTGTAGTATAATGTACAAGCTATGGGGTGCATTATACTGCATAGGCTATGGGGTATACTATACTGTATGGAATATGGGGTGCAGTATAATGTACAAGCTATGGAGTGCAGTATACTGTATGGACTATGGGGTGCAGTATACTGTATGGGCTATGGTGTGCAGTATACTGTACAAGCTATGGGGTGCAGTATACTGTACAAGCTATGGGGTGCAGTATACTGTATAGGCTATGGGGTGTAGTATAATGTACAAGCTATGGGGTGCATTATACTGCATAGGCTATGGGGTATACTATACTGTATGGAATATGGGGTGCAGTATAATGTACAGGCTATGGAGTGCAGTATACTGTATGGACTATGGGGTGCAGTATACTGTATGGGCTATGGGGTGCAGTATACTGTACAAGCTATGAGGTGCAGTATACTGTACGGGCTATGTGGTTCATTATACTGTATGGACTATGGGGGTATAATACTGAATGGGCTATGGGGTGCATTATATGGTACAAGCTATTGGGTGCAGTATACTGTACAAACTATGGGGTGCATTATGCTGAATGGACTATGAGGTGCATTATGTTGTATGAAGGACTATGTGGGGGCTATTATAATATTTGGAGGGCTATGTGGGAGCCTTTAAACTGTATGCAAGCAATTATACAGTGTGAAGGTTTGTGTGTGGCCCATCTTTAATGTGGAGGGCTGGGTGGGGGCCATTATACAGTGTGGAGAGGTGTGGGTCCATTATACTGCATGTAGGCCAATTATATTGCACGGAGAGCTGTGTGGGGGTCACAGTCACAGGGATCATCATACTTTTCCGGAGCAGTTGAGGGGTTGGGTACAGTAGTGTCATCATACTGCGCAAGTGGTACTATGGAGGAATTCAGTGTGGGGGTCTCATACAGTGTTTGTGGCCACTTTTGTTGATACCATACTTTACGAGCGCAATGAAAGGGGAATCTAGGGCTTCAGTAGGAAAATTAGGGGGCACACAGTACCACACAGCAGGTGCTGTAATAGGGACACATACGGCAGCACGGCTCAGTATTGGGGTACCAGCAGGATAAGGAGTTTGTGCAGGTTGGGAATAGATGGAAATGGAAAGTGGGAAAATAGTTCTTGGGAGCTGGATATGGAAAAGTAGAGTAAGGAAAGTGATGCTACTCCGGTCCTGTAAATCTCAAGACTCGAGTAGGAGCTTTATCCCGGACCTCAGGTAATAGGACAACTGAGCAAAATGCGCAAAATCACCGTTCACTCCAAGCTACAAAGCGCTTTTCTCTCTCTGGAGGACCATCTGTTCTATGGATAGCCTATTCCAAATCATTAGGCGCCATGTAATACCCCATGGTCCCAGTGGAGGCACTGTGGGGAAAGAGGACACTTAGTACCAGGTTATTTCACAGGTTACAGCTGGTTGCTGAAGGTACCCTGTGGTCAGTTTAATTGGGGGGCACCTTCTTAAAAAAAATTGTTAAAAGCACAAGAGCCCTTTAAAGGGAAACATTGTTTAAACTGTATATTGCGTGTAACACCTGCAGTGAGACGTGTAAAACTGTAACATTCCAGTTTATAGAACAAGCGATCAAATGACATAAAGTTCAAGACGAAAGTAAAAAAAATTTTTGACAAAAGTGTTAAAAGAAAAGAAAAATGTGAATCACCCTCTTTTCCACCTTTAAAAATAAAGATGTGAAATATTAAAATTGATAAACCTATTTGGTATCAAAAGTCCGACTATGAAAATATAAAACTATTTAACTTATAAAGGTAAAAGCCATAAAGCATTAAAAAATCGAAACATCTTTCTCCAAAACAGCGCAATAAAAAGTGATCAAAACATGATATGTACCCCAAAATCCAACCAGCAAAAACTGTAGCTCACCGGGCGAAATGAAAACCCAGCAATAGAAAAATGAAAACATTATAAGTTTTAACTAAATATGGAGACACCATTTAATTATTTTGTTTTTTTAACAAATTTCTGATGTTTTTTCAATATTCAAATTTAAAAAAAAAAAAATCGTACACATCTTTGATATCGTCGTAATCAGACTGATTAGGAGCATTGTGCCGCCAGGTCGTATTAGTTGCACAATGTACAACATAAAAACAAAATACAAAAATAAATGATGGAATTGTCCCATTTTCACTATTTAACGCACATTTTTTCGTGTTTTTCAGCACATTATATGGTAAAATCAATGGTGTCATTCAAAGATACAATTCGTCTGGCAAAATAAACGAGACGAAAAAGAAAAAGATACGGCTCTTGGAAGAAGGGGAGTGAGAAACAACAGCACAAAAGGACAAAAAAATTTGCCACGATCGGAAGGGGTCACATGGATCCATAGGGGCCCACAATGGTTCCCAAATCGAGCGTAGAGCAAGCAAGCCCTAGGAGGCAGCGGGAGATCTGTCCGATCACAAGACTAAGCTCAGTAAGAGAAGTAGGAAGCGAGATCTGCGTAGCTGAGCCACGGATGGTAAGACCACGGATGGTAAGACCACGGATGGTAAGACCACGGATGGTAAGACCACGGCTGACAGTTGGGCAGTTTGGAGTCATTCCTGAGCATTTGGGATGTTAAGTCTGGATGTGCAGCAAAAAACCTGCAGATTCCTGCATTGAAGAAGTCATGCAAAGTTCTATCAGGTCTCATATTAATGAAGTATTCTCAGCACCATATGGCGACACACAAAGCGCCGTGGCTCCATATTACAGTTCCACCGGGTGCTCAGCATGCGGCCCCCCGCACAGGCATTGTATTTCTTGTACTGGCCCCATGCCCGTGTTGTTGGCAAGCTCCTGTTACTTGTTTTATCTCCGGAGCCGGGCAGTATCTCCATGCCAGCCTGGGATTAGTGTCAGTGCGCCGGGCCCGGCAGGTTACTATATGGATATCACCCAGAGCTGTGCGCTGGCATAAGATAATGCACACGGGGAGGAGGAATCTGCCAGAACGGGTTTTGCAGGTGCCCAGAGCTGCGCCAACTGCTGCTTATTGGGATCATTTTCTGTATTTTATGGGATCACAAAACCTGATCTATTGCGTCAGTGCAGCCATACAAGGGGCGACCCTGCTGGATTCACACTTCGGGGGCGCGCTGCCACTCGGCCTCCCTGCATGCCGGGGATCAAAGGACTCATGAATGATTGACAGCCCAGACTGGGTGGCATGGTGGAGCCGCTGACCCGAACTACGTGCTCTCCAGTGCTGCGGGCAGAGGACAGATGGGCACAGCAAAGAGAATGGCCACTGCTGATGTACTGCAGAGGTGGCCGGTAACCTAGGCAATGGGCAAAAAAAATTGGTAAAGCAAGAGATTTTTATTGCAAAGTTGCTTGCTTTTGGAATTATAAACATGTCCAGTTCTGCCCCACATTACCAGGCAGAAGTGTGAGGAGCCGGATCACACAGCGCCTTGTAAGAGGATCAATAGTCGCTTTCTCAATGCTGTGGGAGCCTTGTTGTGAGTCTCAGGTTTGGGGGTTGTGCACACCGCCGTAATTTCCATCCGAGTGCGATCCGACAAAACATCAGACCAACGTTATTCTACAGGGTCGTGCACACGTCCGATTTTATCCTTGGATCGACTCGGTCCAAAGAAAGTGTTGCATCATGTACGAGTTTGATCTGATAGTCGGCCGTGCAAGCCAATGACACTGCACTCGGATGACATCTGAGTGCAGTCTGATTTTCACAGAGCAGTTGTAAAAGAAAACATCTCCATCTTCTCCTCTGAGAGGATCAGATCAAACTATGCTCACACTCTGATCTAGAGTCATTTTTGTGCTTTCTTCACCTTCTTCCAAGACCCATAACTTCTTTAATTTTTCCATAGCTTTTTAAGGACTTATTTTTTGACCGGATTAATTGTAATTTTGGTTGACACCATTCACTTTACCAAATAATGTAATGCAAAACGGGAAAAAATTCCAAGTGAAGTAAAATTGTACAAAAAAAATGGAACATTTCACTGTTTTTTTTCTCTTCATTTTGTTTTGACAAAGTTCATTGAACAGTAAAAAAAAAAACACTTTACAATATCAATCTCCAGGTCACTATGATTATGGGAATATCATAAGTATACAAGAGGGTTTTTTATATTTTAGTGGTTAAAAAAAAAAAAAAAATTCTGGACTTTGGGGGGAAAAAAAAAGTGGTTTCTGTCTCCATTTTCTGTGACCTGTAATTTTGCTATTATTTGCTGATGGAGCTGAATACGGGATTCTTCTTTTTTGCATGCTGAGCTGTTATTTATTTATTTATTTATTTTATTCATTCTTGCTTTATTTTTAATATTAATATTTTCACACAGGAAAATAAATTACTTTTGCATTTTGCGGTTTGGTGTTTTTTAAAAGTTTTTCCCAAATTTACATAAAATGTGTATTTCCCCTCTGCTCTGCCTGTGTGAGCTCAGTTCCAGGCAGAGGTAATACATCTGCATTTTATAGGGGTTGTTTGAAATTAGAACAACATTTCTGTTTTCCTATAGAAACAGCGCCACTTTTGTCCACAGGCTGCATCTGGTACTGCAGTATTTACTGGAATGGCATGGCAATGCCGCGTCCTCCCATTCTAGATTTCATGCCTATGGTGCCGTGCCCTTTTATGTAATTAAAGATTTATTTTGCAATTTTAATTAGGCTGAGATACAATTATACACTGAATTAGGGAGAGGATCGGTTTATATTTTATATCAAGGTTTCCTAATGAAATACCCACGGTCTGAGTGCCAAGAAGGCAGAGGTATGAGCCGGAGGTGAGGGCAGATTCTTCCCTGTCCATGCACTAACGTCATGCATCTGCTCCAATCTCCTGGCACCGACACTTTGGATCACTGATTGAACACTCTCCTTCCATTAAGGACACAAAGTTTCTTGGCAGCGAAGAAGAGGGACCGAGACACTGCCCGCTGTGCACATATTGAGCCTGGCACAGACTGATGTGTGTATAATTGGTCACTGTGCATTTATTGGGACCGGCTTCACCTGAGTGATAGCAAAATATAGTGACGGTTTAAGGCCATGTTCACACTTTGCGGGTTCTCCTGCAGCGGATTTGATAAATCTGCAGGGCAAAACCGCTGCGGTTATCCCTGCAGATTTATCGCGGTTTGTTCCGCGGTTTCCGCTGCGGGTTTCCGCCTATACTATTGATGCTGCATATGCAGCAATATGCAGCATCAATAGTAATGTTAAAATAAAAAAAAAAGTTTATATACTCACCCTCTGACGTCCCGATCTCCTCGGCGCTGCACCCGGCGGTCCGGTTCCAAAGATGATGTGCGAGAAGGACCCTTCGTGACGTCACGGTCATGTGACCGCTACGTCACGGCAGGTCCTGTTCGCACAGCAACTCTGACCGGCCGGCCGCGTGCAGCGCTGAGAGGTGAGTATAACATAATTTTTTATTTTTATTCTTTTTTTTACACTAATATGGTTCCCAGGGCCTGGAGGAGAGTCTCCTCTCCTCTACCCCGGGTACCACCCGCACATTATCCGCTTACTTCCCGCAACGTGGGCACAGCCCCATGCGGGAAGTAAGCGGATCAATGCATTCCTATGGGTGCAGAATCGCAGCGATTCTGCACAAAGAAGTGACATGCTGCGGAATGTAAACTGCTGCGTTTCTGCGCGGTTTTTCCCGCAGCATGTGCACTGCAGTTTGCGGTTTCCATAGGGTTTACATGTAAATGTAAACGCAATGGAAACTGCTGCGGACCCGCAGCTGCAGAAACGCTGCGGATCCGCGGTAAAAACCGCAAAGTGTGAACATGGCCTAAGGGTTCGCTCACATCTGCGTATATAAAATCGCTGAGATTCTCAGCCAGAAATGTTGGCGAGCATCAGAGAACGTCCTGTGTGTTCTTTCTCACCAAACATCCGTCAGATATTTAATAAGCACTGTGGAGCTAATCTGCCAGCTTTTTAGGAGTTAATGTAAAAAAAAAAATGGCGTGGGGTTCCCCCTATTTGTTAATAACCAGCTAAGGGAAAGCAGAAAGCTGTGAGCTTCTCTTATTAGTCTGGGAAGTGGCGAATAAACACCGAGCCTATTAATATCAAGGCTAAGCAGACAGCTGTGGGCTGATAATAATAGGCTGGTATATTCTTGCACCTAGGAGCAGTATTATACTTGTTATATTCTTGTACATAGGAGCAGTATTATAGTAGTTACATAGTTACATAGTTACATAGTTATTAAGGTTGAAGGAAGACTGTAAGTCCATCTAGTTCAACCCATAGCCTAACCTAACATGCCCTAACATGTTGATCCAGGGGAAGGCAAAAAAAACCCATGTGGTAAGAGTAAGCTCCATCATGGGGAAAAAAATTCCCTCCCGACCCCACATACGGCAATCAGACTAGTTCCCTGGATCAGCGCCCTATCAAGGAATCTAATATACAGTGCCTACAAGTAGTATTCAACCCCCTGCAGATTTAGCAGGTTTAATAAGATACAAATAAGTTAGAGCCTTCAAACTTCAAACAAGAGCAGGATTTATTAACAGATGCATAAATCTTACAAACCAAAAAGTTTTGTTGCTCAGTTAAATTTTTATAAATTTTAAACATAAAAGTGTGGGTCAATTATTATTCAACCCCTAGGTTTAATATTTTGTGGAATAACCTTTGTTTGCAATTACTGCTAATAATCGTCTTTTATAAGACCTGATCAGGCCGGCACAGGTCTCTGGAGTTATCTTGGCCCACTCCTCCATGCAGATCTTCTCCAAGTTATCTAGGTTCTTTGGGTGTCTCATGTGGACATTAATCTTGAGCTCCTTCCACAAGTTTTCAATTGGGTTAAGGTCAGGAGACTGACTAGGCCACTGCAACACCTTGATTTTTTGCCTCTTGAACCAGGCCTTGGTTTTCTTGGCTGTGTGCTTTGGGTCGTTGTCTTGTTGGAAGATGAAATGACTACCCATCTTAAGATCCTTGATGGAGGAGCAGACGTTCTTGGCCAAAATCTCCAGGTAGGCCGTGCTATCCATCTTCCCATGGATGCGGACCAGATGGCCAGGCCCCTTGGCTGAGAAACAGCCCCACAGCATGATGCTGCCACCACCATGCTTGACTGTAGGGATGGTATTCTTGGGGTCATATGCAGTGCCATCCAGTCTCCAAACGTCACGTGTGTGGTTGGCACCAAAGATCTCGATCTTGGTCTCATCAGACCAGAGAACCTTGAACCAGTCAGTCTCAGAGTCCTCCAAGTGATCATGAGCAAACTGTAGACGAGCCTTGACATGACGCTTTGAAAGTAAAGGTACCTTACGGGCTCGTCTGGAACGGAGACCATTGCGGTGGAGTACGTTACTTATGGTATTGACTGAAACCAATGTCCCCACTGCCATGAGATCTTCCCGGAGCTCCTTCCTTGTTGTCCTTGGGTTAGCCTTGACTCTTCGGACAAGCCTGGCCTCGGCACGGGAGGAAACTTTCAAAGGCTGTCCAGGCCGTGGAAGGCTAACAGTAGTTCCATAAGCCTTCCACTTCCGGATGATGCTCCCAACAGTGGAGACAGGTAGGCCCAACTCCTTGGAAAGGGTTTTTTACCCCTTGCCAGCCTTGTGACCCTCCACGATCTTGTCTCTGATGGCCTTGGAATGCTCCTGTGTCTTTCCCATGTTGACCATGTATGAGTGCTGTTCACAAGTTTGGGGAGGGTCTTAAATAGTCAGAAAAGGCTGGAAAAAGAGATAATTAATCCAAACATGTGAAGCTCATTGTTCTTTGTGCCTGAACTACTTCTTAATACTTTAGGGGAACCAAACAGAATTCTGGTGGGTTGAGGGGTTGAATAATAAATGACCCTCTGAAAAGACTTTTCACAATTTAAAAAAAAAATAAACAAAGAAATAACATTCTTTTTTGCTGCAGTGCATTTCACACTTCCAGACTGATCTACAGTCCAAATGTCACAATGCCAAGTTAATTCCAAATGTGTAAACCTGCTAAATCTGCAGGGGGTTGAATACTACTTGTAGGCACTGTATATACCCTGTAACATTATACTTTTCCAGAAAGGTATCCAGTCCCCTCTTAAATTGAAGCAATGAGTCACTCATTACAACATCATATGGCAGAGAGTTCCATAGTCTCACTGCTCTTACAGTAAAGAATCCGTGTCTGTTATTATGCTTTAACCTTTTTTCCTCCAGACGTAGAGGATGCCCCCTTGTTCCTGTCTCAGGTCTATGATTAAAAAGATCATCAGAAAGGTCTTTGTACTGTCCCCTCATATATTTATACATTAACATAAGATCACCCCTTAGTCTTCTTTTTTCCAAACTAAACCGCCCCAAGTGTAATAACCTATCTTGGTATTGCAGACCCCCCAGTCCTCTAATAACCTTGGTCGATCTTCTCTGCACCCGCTCCAGTTCAGCTATGTCTTTCTTATACACCGGAGACCAGAACTGTGCACAGTATTCTAAGTGTGGTCGCACTATATAGTTATATTCTTGCACCTAGCAGCAGTATTATACTTGTTATATTCTTGTACATAGGAGCAGTATTATAGTAGTTATATTCTTGTACATAGGGGGCAGTATTATAGTAGTTATATTCTTGTACATAGGAGCAGTATTATAGTAGTTATATTCTTGTACATAGGGGGCAGTATTATAGTAGTTATATTCTTGTACATAGGGAGCAGTATTATAGTAGTTATATTCTTGTACATAGGAGCAGTATTACAGTAGTTATATTCTTGTACATAGGGGGCAGTAATATAGTAGTTATATTCTTGTACATAGGGGCAGTATTATAGTAGTTATATTCTTGTACATAGGGAGCAGTATTATAGTAGTTATATTCTTGTACATAGGGGCAGTATTATAGCAGTTATATTCTTGTACATAGGAGCAGTATTATAGCAGTTATATTCTTGTACATAGGAGCAGTATTATAGTAGTTATATTCTTGTACATAGGGGCAGTATTATAGTAGTTATATTCTTGTACATAGGGGCAGTATTATAGTAGTTATATTCTTGTACATAGGGAGCAGTATTATAGTAGTTATATTCTTGTACATAGGGGCAGTATTATAGTAGTTATATTCTTGTACATAGGGGGCAGTAATATAGTAGTTATATTCTTGTACATAGGGGCAGTATTATAGTAGTTATATTCTTGTACATAGGGAGCAGTATTATAGTAGTTATATTCTTGTACATAGGGGCAGTATTATAGCAGTTATATTCTTGTACATAGGAGCAGTATTATAGCAGTTATATTCTTGTACATAGGAGCAGTATTATAGTAGTTATATTCTTGTACATAGGGGCAGTATTATAGTAGTTATATTCTTGTACATAGGGGCAGTATTATAGTAGTTATATTCCTGTACATAGGGGCAGTATTATAGTAGTTATATTCTTGTACATAGGGGTAGTATTATAGTAGTTATATTCCAGTACATAGGAGCAGTATTATAGTAGTTATATTCTTGTACATAGGGGCAGTATTATAGTAGTTATATTCTTGTACATAGGAGCAGTATTATAGCAGTTATATTCTTGTATATAGGAGCAGTATTATAGTAGTTATATTCCAGTACATAGGGGCAGTATTATAGTAGTTATATTCCTGTACATAGAGGACAGTATTATAGTAGTTATATTCTTGTACATAGGAGCAGTATTATATTAGTTATATTCTTCTACATAGGGGCAGTATTATAGTAGTTATATTCTTGTATATAAGCGCAGTATTATAGTAGTTATATTCTTGTACATAGGCGCAGTATTATAGTAGTTATATTCTTGTACATGGGGCAGTATTATAGTAGTTATATTCTTGTACATAGGAGCAGTATTATAGTAGTTATATTCTTGTACATAGGGGTAGTATTATAGTAGTTATATTCTTGTATATAAGCGCAGTATTATAGTAGTTATATTCTTGTATATAAGCGCAGTATTATATTAGTTATATTCTTCTACATAGGGGCAGTATTATAGTAGTTATATTCTTGTATATAAGCGCAGTATTATAGTAGTTATATTCTTGTACATAGGGGCAGTATTATAGTAGTTATATTCTTGTACATGGGGCAGTATTATAGTAGTTATATTCTTGTACATAGGAGCAGTATTATAGTAGTTATATTCTTGTACATAGGGGTAGTGTTATAGTTGTAAGAGGGTGGTGCTGTTATGGACAGTAAGGAACACGCTATCACTTTAAGAGGCTGCACCCCCTTGTCTGGCGTGATGGAATGTTCTGCTTCTCCCCTGCAATAGTCGGTGTGATTAACTAGTCTGGCAGAGTGCAGGTGTGGAGCTGGAGCAGCCTGTGTGTGAACTGAGGCTGCGGCAGAGAGGACTTTTTGTGATGATAGCTGAAAGAGAGAAGAACTGTGTCCTGATATAGCTGCAAGAGAGCCACAAAGATACAGAGAAAGGGATTTACAGTTTCCAGGAGCATCCCTAGGATCCAGAAGTAAGGAGAAGACCCCGTTTCACAAAGCTGACAGAAAGCCGTGCGCACCACCGTATAGACTGCTGGGGCCCCCCCTGGGACTGGATCTGATTCTCCAACATCACCGTGAGTTTGTTCCTGTTTGGTGCACCTGTTAGGGTCTAGTGTAGGCTTCAATAGTCAGTACACGGGAGCCGTGTGGCCTGCTTAGTAAAGGCCAGGGAGGTTATACATAGAGTAGCATCATCACTTGTTTATTGTTTACATTTGTTTGTTAATGCATGTAGAGTAGCTGCGGAGACACCATCACGTGTTTCTCAACGCAGTGATCCAGAAAACTGCCCCAATATGCAAATGCATGTAGAGTAGCTGCGGAGACACCATCACGTGTTTCTCAACGCAAGCAATGAATAGCCAGGCCTTTCCCCGGGAAGGAACAACCACGGGAAGGGCAGCATCCAATAAAGGAAAACATCCAATAAAGGAAAACCACCTATGCCAAGCATGGTATCCATGCGAAACACTTGGGGGCAGTGTTCTGGATCACTGCGTTGAAAAACACGTGATGGTGTCTCCGCGGTGTTGGATGTTTTGGTCTCCCCAAGGTCAATCATCTGTACCTTCACAGCCTTTTTACTAGGCACTGCTCCTAATAGCCAGTTTCCTACTCCACACTGATGAGGGGCAAAAACCCTGAAACAGCTGTCTGTGGATGGATACCATGCTTGGCATAGGTGGTTTTCCTTTATTGGATGTTTTCCTTTATTGGATGCTGCCCTTCCCGTGGTTGTTCCTTCACGGGGAAAGGCCTGGCTATTCATTGCTTGCGTTGAGAAACACGTGATGGTGTCTCCGCAGCTACTCTACATGCATTTGCATATTTCCCATAAGGGATGGGGGCAGTGTTCTGGATCACTGCGTTGAGAAACACGTGATGGTGTCTCCGCGGTGTTGGATGTTTTGGTCTCCCCGAGGTCAATCATCTGTACCTTCACAGCCTTTTTACTAGGCACTGCTCCTAATAGCCAGTTTCCTACTCCACACTGATGAGGGGCAAAAACCCCGAAACAGCTGTCTGTGGATGGATACCATGCTTGGCATAGGTGGTTTTCCTTTATTGGATGTTTTCCTTTATTGGATGCTGCCCTTCCCGTGGTTGTTCCTTCCCGGGGAAAGACCTGGCTATTCATTGCTTGCGTTGAGAAACACGTGATGGTGTCTCCGCAGCTACTCTACATGCATTTGCATATTTCCCATTCTGGATCACTGCGTTGAGAAACACGTGATGGTGTCTCCGCGGTGTTGGATGTTTTGGTCTCCCCGAGGTCAATCATCTGTACCTTCACTACATTTGTTTGTTAGACGTATTTTAAGTCTGTAATAGCTGGAGCACCGTGCTATTTTACGGGAAAGATAACGTTTATAACTCTTGTAAATTGTCTTTTGCCATTGTATACCCCTGTTTGCATCTTCCTCACCCACTTCATTCCTTGCCTCCCAATAAATCTACCCTTTGTTGTTTGCACCTCTTCTTGTGTACAGTGCCACCTCTTCAAGAGAGAGATCGAGTACCTGGGCCACATAGTGTCGCAAGATGGAGTTCTACCCTCGCCAGAAAAAGTGGCTGCTATCCAGAAGTGGCCAGTCCCTCGAACAGTAAGAGAACTCCAGGCCTTCCTGGGACTCGCTGGGTACTACCGCCGGTTTGTTAAAGACTTCGCGAAGGTGGCGGGTCCTCTTAATGAGTTGTTGAGGGGGATCGCTGGAGTGCCGAAGACCCAGCGCATCCCCTGGGCACAGTGACAAGACAAGACCTTCCAGGCTATAAAGAATTCCCTTACCTCAGCCCCGATTTTGGCCTATGCAGACTTCGATTAACCATTCCTGTTGTACACAGATGGTAGCCTTCATGGACTCGGTGCAGTACTTTCTCAGATACAGGATGGACATGAGAGGGTCATCGGGTATGCTAGCAGGTCCCTGCAAGACAGCAAAAGAAACCCTCACAATTACAGCTCCTTCCGGTTAGAGCTCCTGGCCTTGGTGTGGGCCATGACAGAAAAGTTTGCAGGCTTCCTGACAGGTACCAAGGTTCAAGTTCGAACAGATAAAAATAATCCCCTGGCCCACCTTGAGAATGCTAAATTGGGGGCCTTGGAACAACGGTGGGTGGCTCGCCTAGCCAAGTTCGACTTTACCATCCGTTACCGCTCTGCTACCGAAAACGCAAATGCTGATGGGCTGTCAAGACTGTGGAGACTCCAGTGGGAGATCTTGATGAGCAACTTGAAGAGGAAGAAACCCCAGACTTTCGTAAGTTTAAGTCCCCAATGGTTGCGGCCCAGTCAAGAAGGGAGGCCTGCGCATTACCCCGGTCCCTGGGGAGAATCAATGAGGAATGGGGACACGTTCAGGATGAAGACGAAGGGCTGAGACAGATGAAATGGTGGTTAACTCAAAAGCGTAAGCCTGGCAAACAAGAGAGAGATGATCTGGACTCTGAAATGAGGAGTGTGTTACACCAGTGGGATAGACTGCTATATCGTAAGAGGCAACAGCCAAAAGATATGGAAGTAAGGTGGCAAGTGGTCATCCCAGGAAGAATGGCTCAAGAAGTAGCTAAAGAAGCCCACGAATTTGGAGCACATTTCGGCCCCACAAAGACCTACCAATGGTTACAGCGGTATGTGTATTGCCCCCGTTTGGAGTTTGTGGTGGAAGAGGTTTGCCGGCAATGTCGAGTATGTGACCTCATTAGGAGTACCGAACAGAGGGCACCCATCCAAACCATACAAACTAAGGATCCGCTAGAAGTCTTGATGATCGACTATCTCCTCGTGGGACACTCGGCCCGGGGGCTGCAATACTGTTTGGTGATGACCGATCATTTCTCTAAGTTCGCAGTAGTCACTCCGACTAGAGATCAGACTGCGGAATCGGCGGCGCGAGCCATCTATCAAGACTTCATCCGGGTGTATGGGTGCCCAAAGCGCATCCACTCCGACCAAGGCGCATGTTTCCAAGGCAAGGTGATGGAAGAATTGTATCGTATGTATGGCATTGAGTGGTCCCGGACCACCCCTTACCACCCTCAAGACAACGGAGCTTGTGAACGCTTCAACTGAACCTTACTTCAAATGCTGAGAACGTTGGAGGAGGATAAGACTATCTGCCGGAATTGGTCTGGACCTACAACAATCGGGTCCACTCCACCACTGGTTATACCAGCTATCTACTGTTGTTTGGAAGAGCTGGACGAGAGATCATTGAGCTGAATTTGGAACAGCCAGAGGAGCTGATGGAGCGAACTGTCACCTCATGGGTGAAAGAGCATCGACAATGATTGCAAACGATACGGCGGTTGGCGGATCAGCAGCTGCAAGAAAAAGAATATACGGGCCGCAAACCGACACAAGAGTTACCGCACCAACCTGAAGACCGAGTATTAGTCAGAGAGAAACACACCCAAGGGAAAACTAAGTGAGAGATGGGAAGTACAGCCATACAAAGTTATCGAGCGAGTGTATGCTAACGGCCCTGTCTACAAGGTACAGACTGAGACAGGGGCATCCGCCCCTAGAGTACTTCACAGAAATATGCTGCGGCCTTGCCGGTCTGAGGTCTGTTCTATGCCATTGTCGCCTGAAGGCGCTACTCCACTTCCTGAATCTGTCATGCCTGATGGTGAAATCGATGATGAGTGGTGGACCGTCCCTGACACAGGAGGGGGTCCTCAGCCGCACAGAGACGGTAATCCCATGGATGTACCAGTACCGCCATGTGAGGACGAGACCAGACAAGAGCTCACAATGTCTCCTGCAACAAGTGTTCCTCTGGAAGATAGTCAAGCCTTGCCTGACAGCCAAGAGCTCCGGAGATCCCAGAGGTCTAATGCAGGGGTTCCACCAGTCCGATATGTAGAACAGTGTGCTCTGTCTGTTTTTGCAACTTTATTGCCTCCTCTATAGGTGCTGTTTCCGCATTGAACGTTCCTCCATTACACTTTGACCCTGATGCTGTGATGGCCGAGGACGACCATCATTAAGAAGGGAGGCATGTAAGAGGGTGGTGCTGTTATGGACAGTAAGGAACACGCTGTCACTTTAAGAGGCTGCACCCCCTTGTCTGGCGTGATGGAATGTTCTGCTTCTCCCCTGCAATAGTCGGTGTGATGAACTAGTCTGGCAGAGTGCAGGTGTGGAGCTGGAGCAGCGTGTGTGAACTGAGGCTGCTGCAGAGAGGACTTTTTGTGCTGATAGCTGAAAGAGAGAAGAACTCTGTCCTGATATAGCTGCAAGAGAGCCACGAAGATACAGAGAAAGGGATTTACAGTTACCAGGAGCATCCCTAGGATCCAGAAGCAAGGAGAAGACCCCGTTTCACAAAGCTGACAGAAAGCCGTGCACACCACCGTATAGACTGCTGGGGGCCCCCCTGGGACTGGAGCTGATTCTCCAACATCACCGTGAGTTTGTTCCTGTTTCGTGCACCTGTTAGGGCCTAGTGTAGGCTTCAATAGTCAGTACATGGGAGCCGTGTGGCCTGCTTAGCAAAGGCCAGGGAGGTTATACGTAGAGTAGCATCACCACTTGTTTATTGTTTACATTTGTTTGTTAGACATATTTTAAGTCTGTAATAGCTGGAGCACTGTGCTATTTTACGGGAAAGATAACGTTTATAACTCTTGTAAATTGTCTTTTACCATTGTATACCCCTGTTTGCATCTTCCTCATTCACTTCGTTCCTTGCCTTCCAATAAATCTACCCTTTGTTGTTTGCACCTCATCTTGTGTACAGTAGTCCGCCGGCCATCGCTTCATAGTAGTTATATTCCTGTACATAGAAGGAGTATTAGGCCGGCGTCACACTGGAGTTTTAAACGGCCGAGTGCAATGCGATAAAAAATAGCATTGCACTCGGACCAATGTTAACATATGGGGCAGCTACCAGCAGCCGACTTTTTGTCGGCCGTTTTCTTTGGTCCGAGACAATCGCAGCATGCTTCGATTGTCTCGGACCGAGGAAAACTCTGGGCTCACTCGCACCCATATAAGCCTATGGGTGCGAGTGAGACAGCGCACACCACTCGGATATCATCCGAGTGACGTGCGTTATAAGCGGACCCCAGCAATGGAGGAGATGGAGAATTTCATTTCTCCGCCTCCTCCGCAGCTGTGCTCCGATCCTCCCTGTGTGAAAGAATCGGAGCACAGACGCATGACACTCGGCTCCTGCTCTGCTGCGAGCAGGAGCCGAGTGTCATTAGCATATCGCATCCGATGATCTCGCATCGCATGCAATACGCCAGTGTGACGCCGGCCTTATAGTATTTATATTCTTGTACATAGGATCAGTATTATAGTAGTTATATTCTTGTACATAGGGAGCAGTATTATAATAGTTATATTCTTGTACATAGGGAGCAGTATTATAGTAGTTATATTCTTGTACATAGGAGCAGTATTATAGTAGTTATATTCTTGTACATAGGAGCAGTATTATAGTAGTTATATTCTTGTACATAGGGAGCAGTATTATAGTAGTTATATTCTTGTACATAGGGGCAGTATTATAGTAGTTATATTCTTGTACATAGGGGCAGTATTATAGTAGTTATATTCTTGTACATAGGGGCAGTATTATAGTAGTTATATTCTTGTACATAGGAGCAGTATTATAGTAGTTATATTCCTGTACATAGGGGCAGTATTATAGTAGTTATATTCTTGTACATAGGAGCAGTATTGTAGTAGTTATATACTTGTACATAGGGGCAGCATTATAGTAGTTATATTATTGTACATAGGAAGCAGTATTATAGTAGTTATATTCTTGTACATAGGAGCGGTATTATAGTAGTTATAAACTTGTACATAGGGGCAGTATTATAGTAGTTATATGCTTGTACATAGGGGCAGTATTATAGTAGTTATATTCTTGAACATAGGGGGCAGTATTATAGTAGTTATATTCTTGTACATAGGAGAGGTATTATAGTAGTTAAATTCTTGTACATAGTGGCAGTATTATAGTAGTTATATTCTTGTACATAGGAGCAATATTATAGTAGTTATATTCTTGTACATAGTGGCAGTATTATAGTAGTTATATTCTTGTACATAGGAGCAGTATTATAGTAGATATATTCTTGTACATAGGAGCAGTATTATAGTAGCTATATTCTTGCACATGGGGCAGTATTATAGTAGTTATATTCTTGCACATAGGGGCAGTATTATAGTAGTTATATTCTTGTACATAGGGGCAGTATTATAGCAGTTATATTCTTGTACATAGGGGCAGTAGTATAGTAGTTATATTCTTGTACATAGGGGCAGTATTATAGTTGTGTTATTCTTGTACATAGGAGCAGTATTATAGTAGTTATATTCCTGTACATAGGAGCAGTATTGTAGTAGTTATATACTTGTACATAGGGGCAGCATTATAGTAGTTATATTATTGTACATAGGAAGCAGTATTATAGTAGTTATATTCTTGTACATAGGAGCGGTATTATAGTAGTTATAAACTTGTACATAGGGGCAGTATTATAGTAGTTATATACTTGTACATAGGGGCAGTATTATAGTAGTTATATTCTTGAACATAGGGGGCAGTATTATAGTAGTTATATTCTTGTACATAGGAGAGGTATTATAGTAGTTATATTCTTGTATATAGGGGCAGTATTATAGTAGTTAAATTCTTGTACATAGTGGCAGTATTATAGTAGTTATATTCTTGTACATAGGAGCAGTATTATAGTAGTTATATTCTTGTACATAGTGGCAGTATTATAGTAGTTATATTCTTGTACATAGGAGCAGTATTATAGTATTATAGTAGATATATTCTTGTACATAGGAGCAGTATTATAGTAGCTATATTCTTGCACATGGGGCAGTATTATAGTAGTTATATTCTTGTATATAGGGGCAGTATTATAGTAGTTAAATTCTTGTACATAGTGGCAGTATTATAGTAGTTATATTCTTGTACATAGGAGCAGTATTATAGTAGTTATATTCTTGTACATAGTGGCAGTATTATAGTAGTTATATTCTTGTACATAGGAGCAGTATTATAGTAGATATATTCTTGTACATAGGAGCAGTATTATAGTAGCTATATTCTTGCACATGGGGCAGTATTATAGTAGTTATATTCTTGCACATAGGGGCAGTATTATAGTAGTTATATTCTTGTACATAGGGGCAGTATTATAGCAGTTATATTCTTGTACATAGGGGCAGTAGTATAGTAGTTATATTCTTGTACATAGGGGCAGTATTATAGTTGTGTTATTCTTGTACATAGGGGCAGTATTATAGTAGTTATATTCTTGTACATAGGGGCAGTATTATAGTTGTTATATTCTTGCACATGTGGCAGTATTATAGTAGTTATATTCTTGTACATAGGAGCAGTTTTATAGTAGTTATATTCTTGTACATAGGGGCAGTATTATAGTAGTTATATTCTTGTACATAGGGAGCAGTATTATAGTAGTTCTATTCTTGTACGTAGCGGCAGTATTATAGTAGTTATATTCTTGTACATAGGGGCAGTATTAGAGCAGTTATATTCTTTTACATAGGAGCAGTAATATAGTAGTTATATTCTTGTACATAGGGGCAGTATTATAGTTGTTATATTCTTGCACATGAGGCAGTATTATAGTAGTTATATTCTTGTACATAGGGGGCAGTATTATAGTAGTTATATTCTTGTACATAGGGGCAGTATTATAGTAGTTATATTCTTGTACATAGGAGCAGTATTATAGTAGTTATATTCTTGGACATAGGGGCAGTATTATAGTAGTTATATTCTTGTACATAGGGGCAGTATTATAGTAGTTATATTCTTGTACATAGGGGCAGTATTATAGTTGATATAGTCTTGCACATGGGTCAGTATTATAGTAGTTATATTCTTGTACATAGGAGCAGTATTATAGTAGTTATATTCTTGTACATAGGGGCAGTATTATAGTAGTTATATTCTTGTACATAGCAGTATTATAGTAGTTATATTCTTGTACATAGGAGCAGTATTATAGCAGTTATATTCTTGTACATAGGAGCAGTATTATAGTAGTTATATTCTTGTACATAGGAACAGTATTAGTTATATTCTTGTACATAGGAGGCAGTATTATAGTAGTTATATTCTTGTACATAGGAACAGTATTAGTTATATTCTTGTACATAGGAGGCAGTATTATAGTAGTTATATTCTTGTACATAGGAGCAGTATTATAGTAGTTATATTCCTGTACATAGGAGCAGTATTGTAGTAGTTATATACTTGTACATAGGGGCAGCATTATAGTAGTTATATTATTGTACATAGGAAGCAGTATTATAGTAGTTATATTCTTGTACATAGGAGCGGTATTATAGTAGTTATAAACTTGTACATAGGGGCAGTATTATAGTAGTTATATACTTGTACATAGGGGCAGTATTATAGTAGTTATATTCTTGAACATAGGGGGCAGTATTATAGTAGTTATATTCTTGTACATAGGAGAGGTATTATAGTAGTTATATTCTTGGACATAGGGGCAGTATTATAGTAGTTATATTCTTGTACATAGGGGCAGTATTATAGTAGTTATATTCTTGTACATAGGGGCAGTATTATAGTTGATATAGTCTTGCACATGGGTCAGTATTATAGTAGTTATATTCTTGTACATAGGAGCAGTATTATAGTAGTTATATTCTTGTACATAGGGGCAGTATTATAGTAGTTATATTCTTGTACATAGGGGCAGTATTATAGTAGTTATATTCTTGTACATAGGAGCAGTATTATAGTAGTTATATTCCTGTACATAGGGGCAGTATTATAGTAGTTATATTCTTGTACATAGGAGCAGTATTGTAGTAGTTATATACTTGTACATAGGGGCAGCATTATAGTAGTTATATTATTGTACATAGGAAGCAGTATTATAGTAGTTATATTCTTGTACATAGGAGCGGTATTATAGTAGTTATAAACTTGTACATAGGGGCAGTATTATAGTAGTTATATGCTTGTACATAGGGGCAGTATTATAGTAGTTATATTCTTGAACATAGGGGGCAGTATTATAGTAGTTATATTCTTGTACATAGGAGAGGTATTATAGTAGTTAAATTCTTGTACATAGTGGCAGTATTATAGTAGTTATATTCTTGTACATAGGAGCAATATTATAGTAGTTATATTCTTGTACATAGTGGCAGTATTATAGTAGTTATATTCTTGTACATAGCAGTATTATAGTAGTTATATTCTTGTACATAGGAGCAGTATTATAGCAGTTATATTCTTGTACATAGGAGCAGTATTATAGTAGTTATATTCTTGTACATAGGAACAGTATTAGTTATATTCTTGTACATAGGAGGCAGTATTATAGTAGTTATATTCTTGTACATAGGAACAGTATTAGTTATATTCTTGTACATAGGAGGCAGTATTATAGTAGTTATATTCTTGTACATAGGAGCAGTATTATAGTAGTTATATTCCTGTACATAGGAGCAGTATTGTAGTAGTTATATACTTGTACATAGGGGCAGCATTATAGTAGTTATATTATTGTACATAGGAAGCAGTATTATAGTAGTTATATTCTTGTACATAGGAGCGGTATTATAGTAGTTATAAACTTGTACATAGGGGCAGTATTATAGTAGTTATATACTTGTACATAGGGGCAGTATTATAGTAGTTATATTCTTGAACATAGGGGGCAGTATTATAGTAGTTATATTCTTGTACATAGGAGAGGTATTATAGTAGTTATATTCTTGTATATAGGGGCAGTATTATAGTAGTTAAATTCTTGTACATAGTGGCAGTATTATAGTAGTTATATTCTTGTACATAGGAGCAGTATTATAGTAGTTATATTCTTGTACATAGTGGCAGTATTATAGTAGTTATATTCTTGTACATAGGAGCAGTATTATAGTATTATAGTAGATATATTCTTGTACATAGGAGCAGTATTATAGTAGCTATATTCTTGCACATGGGGCAGTATTATAGTAGTTATATTCTTGTATATAGGGGCAGTATTATAGTAGTTAAATTCTTGTACATAGTGGCAGTATTATAGTAGTTATATTCTTGTACATAGGAGCAGTATTATAGTAGTTATATTCTTGTACATAGTGGCAGTATTATAGTAGTTATATTCTTGTACATAGGAGCAGTATTATAGTAGATATATTCTTGTACATAGGAGCAGTATTATAGTAGCTATATTCTTGCACATGGGGCAGTATTATAGTAGTTATATTCTTGCACATAGGGGCAGTATTATAGTAGTTATATTCTTGTACATAGGGGCAGTATTATAGCAGTTATATTCTTGTACATAGGGGCAGTAGTATAGTAGTTATATTCTTGTACATAGGGGCAGTATTATAGTTGTGTTATTCTTGTACATAGGGGCAGTATTATAGTAGTTATATTCTTGTACATAGGGGCAGTATTATAGTTGTTATATTCTTGCACATGTGGCAGTATTATAGTAGTTATATTCTTGTACATAGGAGCAGTTTTATAGTAGTTATATTCTTGTACATAGGGGCAGTATTATAGTAGTTATATTCTTGTACATAGGGAGCAGTATTATAGTAGTTCTATTCTTGTACGTAGCGGCAGTATTATAGTAGTTATATTCTTGTACATAGGGGCAGTATTAGAGCAGTTATATTCTTTTACATAGGAGCAGTAATATAGTAGTTATATTCTTGTACATAGGGGCAGTATTATAGTTGTTATATTCTTGCACATGAGGCAGTATTATAGTAGTTATATTCTTGTACATAGGGGGCAGTATTATAGTAGTTATATTCTTGTACATAGGGGCAGTATTATAGTAGTTATATTCTTGTACATAGGAGCAGTATTATAGTAGTTATATTCTTGGACATAGGGGCAGTATTATAGTAGTTATATTCTTGTACATAGGGGCAGTATTATAGTAGTTATATTCTTGTACATAGGGGCAGTATTATAGTTGATATAGTCTTGCACATGGGTCAGTATTATAGTAGTTATATTCTTGTACATAGGAGCAGTATTATAGTAGTTATATTCTTGTACATAGGGGCAGTATTATAGTAGTTATATTCTTGTACATAGCAGTATTATAGTAGTTATATTCTTGTACATAGGAGCAGTATTATAGCAGTTATATTCTTGTACATAGGAGCAGTATTATAGTAGTTATATTCTTGTACATAGGAACAGTATTAGTTATATTCTTGTACATAGGAGGCAGTATTATAGTAGTTATATTCTTGTACATAGGGGCAGTATTATAGCAGTTATATTCTTGTACATAGGAGCAGTATTATAGTAGTTATATTCTTGTACATAGGAGCAGTATTATAGCAGTTATATTCTTGTACATAGGAGCAGTATTATAGTAGTTATATTCTTGTACATAGGGGCAGTATTATAGTAGTTATATTCTTGTACATAGGAGCAGTATTATAGCAGTTATATTCTTGTACATAGGGGCAGTATTATAGTAGTTATATTCTTGTACATAGGGGCAGTATTATAGTAGTTATATTCTTGTACATAGGGGCAGTATTATAATAGTTATATTCTTGTACATAGGAGCAGTATTATAGTAGTTATATTCTTGGGAAATAATCATGAATGAGCATTATTAAAAATGTTTTGTTAACGATTATCTTGCTGTGTAAACTGGCTGCTGATCACCCAATGACCAAGTTCATTGTTCTTGCCGGTGCTTTGTTCTGTATAAACACCCGCACTGCCGAGAACTGTATGTCATGGTTTCCACATTGACTGTGGCCAAGGAACACTTTGTGCACCAAGTGATTTAGTATAGGTCGCTTAGGGTACCGTCTCACAGTGGCACTTTTGTCGCTACGACGGTACGATCCGTGACGTTCCAGCGATATCCATACGATATCACAGTGTCTGACACGCAGCAGCGATCAGGGACCCTGCTGAGAATCGTACGTCGTAGCAGATCGTTTGGAACTTTCTTTCGTCGCTGGATCTCCCGCTGTCATCGCTGGATCGGTGTGTGTGACACCGATCCAGCGATGCGTTCGCTTGTAACCAGGGTAAACATCGGGTTACTAAGCGCAGGGCCGCGCTTAGTAACCCGATGTTTACCCTGGTTACCATCGTAAATGTAAAAAAAACCAAACAGTACATACTCACATTCCGGTGTCCGTCAGGTCCCTCGCCGTCTGCTTCCCGCACTGACTGAGTGCCGGCCGGAAAGCAGGGCACAGCCGCTGTGCTCTGCTTTTACTTTACGGCCGGCACTCACAGTCAGTGCGGGAAGCAGACGGCGAGGGACCTGACGGACACCGGAATGTGAGTATGTAGTGTTTGGTTTATTTTACATTTACGATGGTAACCAGGGTAAACATCGGGTTACTAAGCGCGGCCCTGCGCTTAGTAACCCGATGTTTACCCTGGTTACCCGGGGCCTTCGGCATCGTTGGTCGCTGGAGAGCTGTCTGTGTGACAGCTCCCCAGCGACCACACAACGACTTACCAACGATCACGGCCAGGTCGTATCGCTGGTCGTGATCGTTGGTAAATCGTTTAGTTTAACGGTACCCTTAGTGTGCATTGTTTCCTTTAGTCTGGCTGTGTAAACAGGCAGTCAAATGGCCTCCAATCGGTAAAAGTTTGCTGATCAGTGGTAATGTCGTACCATCAGTTGGTCAGTGTAAATGGACCTTAACACTCTTATTCCTATCTGTAACTGTTTATCCTCCTTATATCATTTGAATTTATGTAAGGATTCATACATTTTGTAATACAAAATTGCAACATTCCATGCATAGACATTACAGTCAAACATTCATGTCACCTGTAGCCACCACTAGGGAGAGCTCTCTGTATATACAACCCCTGGTAAAAATTATGGAATCACCCTGTAAATTTTCATTCCCAAAACTAACACCTGCATCAAATTAGATCTGCTCGTTATTCTGCATCTAAAAAGGAGTGATCACAGCTTGGAGAGCTGTTGCACCAAGTGTACTGATATCAATCACGGCTCCAACATGAGAGATGTCAATTGGAACAAAGGAGAGAATTATCAAACTCTTAAAAGAGGGTAAATCATCACACAATGCTGCAAAAGATGTTGATTGTTCACAGTCAGCTGGACCAAATACAAACATGAAACATGGGAAGGCTGTTAAAGGCAAACATACTGGTAGACCAAGGAAGACATCAAAGCATCAAGACCGGAAACTTAAAGCAATATGTCTCTAAAACAGGAAATGCACAACAAAACAAATGAGGAACAAATGGGAGGAAACTGGAGTCAACGTCTGTGACTGAACTGTAAGAAACCGCCTAAAGGAAATGGGATTTACATATAGAAAAGCTAAGCGAAAGCCATCATTAACACCTAAACAGAAAAAAACAAGCGTACAATGGGCTAAGGAAAAGCAATCGTGGACTGTGGATGACTGGATGAAAGTCATATTCAGTGATGAATCGCGAATCTGCATTGGGCAAGGTGATGATGCTGGAACTTTTGTTTGGTGCCGTTCCAATGAGATTTATAAAGATGACTGCCTGAAGAGAACATGCAAATTTCCACAGTCATTGGTGATATGGGGCTACATGTCAGGTAAAGGCACTGGGGAGATGGCTGTCATTACATCTTCAATAAATGCACAAGTTTATGTTGATATTTTGGACACTTTTCTTATCCCATCAATTGAAAGGATGTTTGGGGATGATGAAATCATTTTTCAAGATGATAATGCCTCCTGCCATGGAGCAAAAACTGTGCAAACATTCCTTGAAAAAAGACACATAAGGTCAATGTCATGGCCTGCAAATAGTCCGGATCTTAATCCAATTAAAAATCTTTGGTGGAAGTTGAAGAAGATGGTCCATGACAAGGCTCCAACCTGCAAAGCTGATCTGGCCACAACAGTCTGAGAAAGTTGGAGCCAGATTGATGAAGAGTCCTGTGTGACGCTCATTAAGTCCAGGCCTCAGAGACTGCAAGCTGTTAGAAAAGCCAGAGGTTGTGCAACAAAATACTAGTGATGTTTTGGAGGTTTTTTTTGTTTGTTTTTCATGATTCCATAATCATCCCTGTATACATAAATATCAAAAAAGAAGGCAGCACTCCATTATTTCCAAAAAGATGTAGGATTTATTTAAACCCACATATCAGTGCGACGTTTCAGCTCTACTGAGCTTTTCTCAAGCAGTGGATACAGCGTTGTCTGTGTCTCAACGCTGTATCCACTGCTTGAGAAAAGCTCAGTAGAGCTGAAATGTCGCACTGATATGTGGGTTTAAATAAATCCTACATCTTTTTGGAAATAATGGAGTGCTGCCTTCTTTTTTGATATTTATGGAAAGTGGACGACCAGTGGACAGGTTGCCTGGAGGCTTTGCACCTGGAGATAAGTAATATTGTGCTGTTCCTTTTTTATGAACATCCCTGTATACAGAGATACATGATAAGATTCTGTCTGCAGTCACCACTAGGGGGAGCTCCCTGTATACAGAGATACATGATAAGATCCTGTCTGCAATCACCACTAGGGGGAGCTCCCTGTATACAGAGATACATGATAAGATCCTGACTGCAATCACCACTAGGGGGAGCTCCCTGTATACAGAGATACATGATAAGATCCTGTCTGCAGGCACCACTAGGGGGAGCTCCCTGTATACAGGGATACATGATAAGATCCTGTCTGCAGCCACCACTAGGGGAAGCTCCCTGTATACAGGGATACATGATAACATCCTGCCTGCAGCCACCACTAGGGGGAGCTCCCTGTATACAGGGATACATGATAAGATCCTGCCTGCAGCCACCACTAGGGGGAGCTCCCTGTATACAGGGATACATGATAAGATCCTGCCTGCAGCCACCACTAGGGGGAGCTCCCTGTATACAGGGATACATGATAACATCCTGCCTGCAGCCACCACTAGGGGGAGCTCCCTGTATACAGGGATACATGATAAGATCCTGCCTGCAGCCACCACTAGGGGGAGCTCCCTGTATACAGGGATACATGATAACATCCTGCCTGCAGCCACCACTAGGGGGAGCTCCCTGTATACAGGGATACATGATAAGATCCTGTCTGCAGCCACCACTAGGGGGAGCTCCCTGTATACAGAGATACATGATAAGATCCTGTCTGCAGCCACCACTAGGGGGAGCTCCCTGTATACAGAGATACATGATAAGATCCTGTCTGCAGTCACCACTAGGGGGAGCTCCCTGTATACAGAGATACATGATAAGATCCTGTCTGCAGTCACCACTAGGGGGAGCTCCATGTATACAGAGATACATGATAAGATTCTGTCTGCAGCCACCACTAGGGGGAGCTCCCTGTATACAGAGATACATGATAAGATCCTGTCTGCAGCCACCACTAGGGGGAGCTCCCTGTATACAGAGATACATTATAAGATCCTGTCTGCAGCCACCACTAGGGGGAGCTCCCTGTATACAGAGATACATGATAACATCCTGTCTGCAGCCACCACTAGGGGGAGCTCCCTGTATACAGAGATACATGATAAGATCCTGTCTGCAGTCACCACTAGGGGGAGCTCCCTGTATACAGAGATACATGATAAGATCCTGCCTGCAGCCACCACTAGGGGGAGCTCCCTGTATACAGGGATACATGATAAGATCCTGCCTGCAGCCACCACTAGGGGGAGCTCCCTGTATACAGGGATACATGATAAGATCCTGTCTGCAGCCACCACTAGGGGGAGCTCCCTGTATACAGGGATACATGATAAGACTCGGTCTGCAGCCACCACTAGGGGGAGCTCCCTGTATACAGGGATACATGATAAGATCCTGTCTGCAGTCACCACTAGGGGGAGCTCCATGTATACAGAGATACATGATAAGATTCTGTCTGCAGCCACCACTAGGGGGAGCTCCCTGTATACAGAGATACATGATAAGATCCTGTCTGCAGCCACCACTAGGGGGAGCTCCCTGTATACACACATACATGATAAGATTCTGTTTGCAGTCACCACTAGGGGGAGCTCCCTGTATATAGAGATACATGATAACATCCTGTCTGCAGCCACCACTATGAGGAGCTCCCTGTATACAGAGATACATGATAAGATCCTATCTGCAGCTACCACTAGGGGGAGCTCCCTGTATACAGAGATACATGGTAAGATCCTGTCTGCAGCCACCACTAGGGGGAGCTAGCTGTATACAGAGATACATGATAAGATCCTGTCTGCAGCCACCACTAGGGGGAGCTCCCTGTGTACAGAGATACATGATAAGATCCTATCTGCAGCTACCACTAGGGGGAGCTCCCTGTATACAGAGATACATGGTAAGATCCTGTCTGCAGCCACCACTAGGGGGAGCTAGCTGTATACAGAGATACATGATAAGATCCTGTCTGCAGCCACCACTAGGGGGAGCTCCCTGTGTACAGAGATACATGATAAGATCCTGTCTGCAGCCACCACTAGGGGGAGCTCCCTGTATACAGAGATACATGATAAGATCCTGTCTGCAGCCACCACTAGGGGGAGCTCCCTGTATACAGAGATACATGATAAGATCCTGTGTGCAGCCACCACTAGGGGGAGCTCCCTGTATACAGAGATACATGCTAAGATCCTGTCTGCAGCCACCACTAGGGGGAGCTGTTGTGAACTCCGTTTTCAGGCTCCCTCTTGTGGTCACAGATGGTATTGTGTGACTTTGGTTTTTTGGCTCCCCCTGGTGGTTTGGTTTATTATCCTGCGGGTCTGCTGGATCAGCTGCCTCGTTATTCACCAGGGAGGCTCCTATTTAGCTCTGCTTCACTTCCACTTGTTGCCGGCTGTCAATGTATTCAGTGCTATTCTGATTACTCCTGATTATCTCGTTTTCTGCCTCTTCAGGATAAGCTAAGTTCTGTGTGAATATTTTTTGCTCATCTGCCTGCAATATGATTTCTGTGTATGATGAGTCTAGTCCAGCTTGCTAACATGTGATTTCTTTTTGCTGGTAAGCTCTGGGGTACGGAGTTGCTTCCCCCGCACCGCTAGTTGGTGCAGGGGCTCGAGCAATCTCTGTGTGGATATTTTGAATAGGGTTTTTTATTGACCGCACAGTTTCCTTCCTATTTTCTGCTATCTAGTATTAGCGGGCCTCATTTGCTAAATCTGATTTCATCTCTGCGTTTGTGCTTTCCCCTTAACTCACCGTTAATATTTGTGGGGGGCTATTCTATACCTTTGGGGTCTTCCACTGAGGCAAGTGAGGACTTACTTTCCCTCCAGGAATAGTCAGTTTCTCAGGCCGTGACGAGACGTCTAGGATTTTTAGGTAACGTTCCACGGCTGCCTATAGTTGTTTGCGGATAGGATCAGGTTGCGGTCAATCTAGTTACCACTTCCCCAGAGCTAGTAGTCTGTTCAGTTACTTAGCTAGTCCGACCTGCGATCCTTGCCACTAGGATCATAACAGTACAGCCGGCCTATAAAGTGTTAATTGCATGGCAGAAGCAGGAGAAAAGAAGCTTGGAGACATTATTTTTTTTTTTTTTTGCTGCCGTGTGTCTAGCTGCTGTGTGTCTGGCTTCTCTCCTCCTCTTAATCTTGGTGTGGCTCTGAGTTCAGCTGCTGATGTGGATATCCAGAGTTTAGCCTCCAGTGTAGATCATCTTGCTGCAAGGGTACAAAGTATTCAGGATTTTGTTGTGCACAGTCCTATGTCAGAGCCTAGAATACCTATTCCGGAGTTGTTTTCTGGAGATAGATCTAGGTTCCTGAATTTTAAGAACAATTGCAAGTTGTTTCTTTCTTTGAAACCTCGTTCCTCTGGGGATTCTGTTCAGCAAGTTAAGATTATTATTTCTTTCTTGCGTGGCGATCCTCAAGATTGGGCTTTCGCATTGGCTCCAGGGGATCCTGCATTGCTCAGTGTGGATGCGTTTTTTCTGGCGCTTGGATTGCTCTATGAGGAACCTAATCTTGAGAACCAGGCTGAAAAAGCTTTGTTGGCCCTCTCTCAGGGGCAAGATGATGCAGAGGTGTACTGCCAGAAATTTCGGAAATGGTCGGTGCTTACTCAATGGAATGAGTGTGCCCTGGCTGCAAATTTCAGAAAAGGTCTTTCTGAAGCCATTAAGAATGTCATGGTGGGGTTCCCTACGCCTGCAGGTCTGAATGAGTCAATGACTCTGGCCATTCAGATTGATCGGCGTTTGCGAGAGCGCAAACCTGCGCACCATTTGGCGGTGTCTTCTGAACAGACACCTGAGTCTATGCAATGTGATAGAATTCTGACCAGAAGTGAACGGCAAAATTATAGACGGCAAAATGGGTTGTGCTTTTACTGTGGTGACTCAGCTCATGTTATCTCAGCATGCTCTAAGCGCACAAAAAAGATTGATAAATCTGTCACCATCGGTACTTTACAGCCTAAATTTATTTTGTCTGTTACCCTGATTTGTTCCCTGTCATCTTACCCGGTTATGGCTTTTGTGGATTCAGGTGCTGCCCTGAGTCTGATGGATTTGTCATTTGCCAGGCGCTGTGGTTTTGTTTTGGAGCCTTTAAAATTCCCTATTCCACTAAGGGGAATTGATGCTACACCATTGGCTATGAATAAACCTCAGTACTGGACACAAGTGACCATGTGCATGACTCCTGTTCATCAGGAGGTGATTCGCTTTCTTGTATTGCATAATGTGCATGATGTTGTCGTGTTGGGCCTGCCATGGTTGCAGACTCATAATCCAGTCCTGGATTGGAAAGCAATGTCTGTGTCAAGTTGGGGTTGTCAGGGAATTCATGGCGACGCTCCTGTGGTGTCAATTGCTTCATCCACTCCTTCTGAGGTCCCTGCGTTTTTGTCAGATTACCAGGATGTATTTGATGAGCCCAAACTCAGTTCTCTACCTCCTCATAGGGATTGTGATTGTGCTATAAATTTGATTCCTGGTAGTAAGTTTCCTAAGGGACGACTTTTCAATTTGTCAGTGCCGGAGCATGCTGCTATGCGGAGTTATATAAAGGAGTCTTTGGAGAAAGGACTTATTCGCCCCTCCTCCTCCCCTCTTGGTGCGGGGTTCTTTTTTTGTGGCTAAGAAGGATGGTTCCTTGAGACCTTGTATTGATTATCGCCTTCCAAACAAAATCACGGTCAAATTTCAGTATCCTTTGCCATTGTTATCTGATCTGTTTGCTCGCATTAGGGGGTCTAGTTGGTTCACCAAGATAGATCTTCGTGGTGCGTATAACCTTGTGCGTATTAAGCAGGGTGATGAATGGAAAACTGCATTTAATACGCCCGAAGGCCAATTTGAGTACTTGGTGATGCCTTTTGGACTTTCTAACGCGCCTTCTGTCTTTCAGTCCTTTATGCACGACATCTTCCACGAATATCTGGATAAATTTATGATTGTGTATCTGGATGATATTCTGGTTTTTTCGGATGATTGGGAGTCCCATGTTAAGCAGGTCAGGATGGTGTTTCAGGTCCTGCATGCCAATGCTTTATTTGTGAAGGGCTCAAAATGTATTTTTGGAGTCCAGAAGGTCTCTTTTTTGGGTTTCATTTTTTCTCCTTCTGCTATTGAGATGGACCCAGTCAAGGTTCAGGCTATTCATGACTGGACTCAGCCTACATCTGTTAAGAGTCTTCAGAAGTTCTTGGGTTTTGCTAATTTTTACCGTCGCTTCATCGCTAATTTTTCTGGTGTTGTTAAGCCATTGACGGATTTGACCAAGAAGTGTTCTGATGTTACTAACTGGTCTCCTGCGGCTGTGGAGGCCTTTCGGGAGCTGAAGCACCGGTTTTCTTCGGCTCCGGTCTTATGTCAGCCAGACGTCTCCCTTCCTTTCCAGGTCGAGGTTGATGCTTCTGAGATTGGAGCGGGGGCTGTTTTGTCGCAGAGAAGCTCTGATGGCTCTGTGATGAAGCCATGTGCTTTCTTTTCAAGAAAGTTTTCGCCTGCCGAGCGGAATTATGATGTTGGTAATCGGGAGTTGTTGGCTATGAAGTGGGCATTTGAGGAGTGGCGACATTGGCTCGAGGGAGCTAAGCATCGTGTGGTGGTCTTGACTGATCACAAGAATTTGATTTATCTCGAGTCGGCCAAGCGGCTGAATCCTAGACAGGCTCGTTGATCGTTGTTTTTCTCTCGTTTTGATTTCGTGGTCTCATACCTGCCTGGTTCGAAGAATGTGAAGGCTGATGCTCTTTCTAGGAGTTTTGTGCCTGACTCTCCTGGTGATTCAGAGCCAGCTGGTATCCTCAGAGAAGGGGTGATTTTGTCTGCCATCTCCCCAGATTTGCGACGAGTGCTGCAGGAGTTTCAGGAGGATAGACCTGACCGTTGTCCATCGGAGAGACTGTTTGTCCCGGATAGATGGACCAGCAGAGTTATTTCCGAGGTTCATTCTTCGGTGTTGGCAGGCCATCCTGGGATTTTTGGTACCAGAGATTTGGTGGCTAGGTCCTTCTGGTGGCCTTCCTTGTCGCGGGATGTGCGTTCCTTTGTGCAGTCTTGTGGAATTTGTGCTCGGGCTAAGCCTTGCTGTTCTCGTGCCAGTGGCTTGTTGTTGCCTTTGCCTGTCCCGAAGAGGCCTTGGACGCACATTTCCATGGATTTTATTTCAGATCTCCCTGTCTCTCAGAGAATGTCGGTCATTTGGGTGGTGTGTGATCGTTTTTCTAAAATGGTCCATTTGGTGCCCTTGCCTAAGTTGCCTTCCTCCTCCGAGTTGGTTCCTCTGTTTTTTCAAAATGTGGTTCGTTTGCACGGGATCCCTGAAAATATTGTTTCCGACAGAGGATCCCAGTTTGTGTCTAGATTTTGGAGGACCTTTTGTGCTAAGATGGGCATTAATTTGTCTTTTTCGTCGGCCTTCCATCCTCAGACGAATGGCCAAACCGAGCGCACTAATCAGACTTTGGAAACCTATTTAAGATGTTTTGTTTCTGCTGATCAGGACGACTGGGTGACTTTTTTGCCATTGGCCGAGTTTGCCCTTAATAATCGGGCTAGTTCTGCTACTTTGGTTTTGCCTTTTTTTTGTAATTCAGGGTTTCATCCTCGTTTTTCCTCGGGTCAGGTGGAGTCTTCTGACTGTCCTGGAGTGGATGTTGTGGTGGATAGGTTGCATCAGATTTGGAATCATGTGGTGGACAATTTGAAGCTGTCACAAGAGAAGGCTCAGCGCTTTGCCAACCGCCATCGCTGTGTGGGTCCCTGACTTCGCGTTGGGGATTTGGTGTGGTTGTCTTCTCGCTTTGTTCCTATGAAGGTCTCCTCTCCTAAGTTTAAGCCTCGGTTTATCGGTCCTTATAAGATTTTGGAAGTCCTTAACCCTGTGTCATTTCGTTTGGACCTCCCGGCATCGTTTGCTATTCATAATGTGTTCCATCGGTCGTTGTTGCGGAGGTATGTGGTGCCTGTGGTTCCTTCGGTTGAGCCTCCTGCCCCTGTGCTGGTTGAGGGAGAATTGGAATACATGGTGGAGAAGATCTTGGATTCTCGTATTTCTAGACGGAGGCTTCAGTATTTGGTTAAGTGGAAAGGCTATGGTCAGGAGGATAATTCCTGGGTTGTCGCCTCTGATGTTCATGTGGCCGATTTGGTTCGTGCCTTCCATGTGGCTCACCCTGATCGCCCTGGGGGTTTTGATGAGGGTTCGGTGACCCCTCCTCAAGGGGGGGGTACTGTTGTGAACTCCGTTTTCAGGCTCCCTCTTGTGGTCACAGATGGTATTGTGTGACTTTGGTTTTTTGGCTCCCCCTGGTGGTTTGGTTTATTATCCTGCGGGTCTGCTGGATCAGCTGCCTCGTTATTCACCAGGGAGGCTCCTATTTAGCTCTGCTTCACTTCCACTTGTTGCCGGCTGTCAATGTATTCAGTGCTATTCTGATTACTCCTGATTATCTCGTTTTCTGCCTCTTCAGGATAAGCTAAGTTCTGTTTGAATATTTTTTGCTCATCTGCCTGCAATATGATTTCTGTGTATGATGAGTCTAGTCCAGCTTGCTAACATGTGATTTCTTTTTGCTGGTAAGCTCTGGGGTACGGAGTTGCTTCCCCCGCACCGTTAGTTGGTGCGGGGGCTCGAGCAATCTCTGCGTGGATATTTTGAATAGGGTTTTTTATTGACCGCACAGTTTCCTTCCTATTTTCTGCTATCTAGTATTAGCGGGCCTCATTTGCTAAATCTGATTTCATCTCTGCGTTTGTGCTTTCCCCTTAACTCACCGTTAATATTTGTGGGGGGCTATTCTATACCTTTGGGGTCTTCCACTGAGGCAATTGAGGACTTACTTTCCCTCCAGGAATAGTCAGTTTCTCAGGCCGTGACGAGACGTCTAGGATTTTTTAGGTAACGTTCCACGGCTGCCTATAGTTGTTTGCGGATAGGATCAGGTTGCGGTCAATCTAGTTACCACTTCCCCAGAGCTAGTAGTCTGTTCAGTTACTTAGCTAGTCCGACCTGCGATCCTTGCCACTAGGATCATAACAGGGAGGGGAGCTCCCTGTATACAGAGATGCATAATAAGATCCTGTCTGTTTTGAGCAATGGTGACAGTGAAGAGGTGAAGATGCGCACATTCTGGATTGGTGTTTCTTGGCGAAATCCCAGAGACACTTGTCATATTTGCATTTTGGCTTCCTAATTTGCTAAATACATTGAGATGAGAATTTGAGGCTGAGCTTTGGAAAGTCTCCAACTGAGCAGAATTATAATTATCTTTTTTATTTTCCCAAAGTAGAACATCATTATACATTTAAATGTAAAGAGACGAGCATCTATTATATAAAACTGCTGCCGAGTGTCACATGTGTGGTAAACCATGCTGGTCAGGAACCAGCTGTCAAAACTCCTAGATTCTTTAGCACTTAGCCCTAGTTTTGGTTAGAGAAAGCCACCTACAATAATTCCAGGATTTTTTTTTTACCGAAACCCAAGATTTTGCATCATTACCTAAAAATGTATTCAAACAATTTGGTTATGGCATCGTTTTTGGGCACTATACGGGCGCATAGAATTTGGGTCAGACTATTTATTATGTGGCTGACCTCTGAAACAATGTAGATTGAGATATAGGAGATACGTCAGAGTGCTACATACAAATTAAGACCGGCCTACCAACAAATCCAAATGTAAGTATAAAAATTATCCAGTATAAAAATTATCCAAAATATGTGACCCGATCTCTCTCTATTGTGGAGCGACTGAGGTTCAGTCAGATGTAAAGTCACGGGATATGAGGAGAAATCCACATGTGTCCTTGTGATAATTATATAGCTCAGAGGTGCGGGTTTGATTAGCCTCAGACGATCTCCTCTTCTGATTTACATAAATATCTACATAAAGATACAAGTACTTCTTTCTCCATTAACCCGTAATCCATCTTTTTTTATCTGGGGTAAATGCCGCTGTTCTCCTGAATCTGTTGATGTTTCTCTCTTGTTCATGCGTCTTTCCGTTCCTGAGATATGGACTTTTCTCCTCTGTATATAAATCCAGTCTTGAATGCCAAATGGGCGTGGTTCTCAAGAATACTCCCACTGACAAGCGTAAGGACAACACCCACTTGGATAAAAAGACTAAATTTATATGTAAGAAAGAATGGGCCATATCTCAGGAACAGAGCAGCGCAGGAACGAAAGAAAAACATCGCCGGATTCAGGAGAACAGCGGCAGTTGAAAGGAAATAATCATTTATGTAAAGTGTCAAGTCCTCTTTAAGGACCACACATTTGTCACCATGGCTTTAAATCTATGCCACTGTAATAGCTCGCTGTCCAAACAAGTCTGGTGCCCCCATTCCCCATCTTCTTACCTCCAGCAGTGAGTCCCACCATTCACAGATCAGTCCATGAAGATGAACGTCATATTCCTTAAAAGTCTAATCTTTTTATTAAACTTTTATGTAAAAAAAAATACTGCATAAAAAATCAGAGACTCACACATTACCTGTGCCAACACTAGGCATCACTGGAGCTGCCCGAATTATATCCTGATGGCCACAAAATATTGTCAAATAATTTTTTTGTTGTTTTATAGCTTACCTTCATTAAATACAACAAAATATTGCTTTAAAAAAATCGTTTCGAAATGCAGCCTCACGGGTCCAAAATATTTTCGGTAGCCAAACTTCTAAAAATTACAAAAATTTTCCGGTCATTTGGGTTATTAACGTTCTTCATAAAAAAAAAAGTTACGGTAAAGTCCAAATCTATTGGAATTTGCTGTTCCTGCCGGCTGGTGAGGCATACAGGGTTAATCCCGCCGTGCTCAGAAGGTACTGCTCCTCTTTGGAGCCACGTAACGGGAAGTATTGAACAAGGTAAGTATGAAATCCAACTGTGTTGGCGCCGAACCCCGGAGTAAGGAGCCGTTCTGTACACAGATCCGTGTTTACTGCCACCGTCCTGCCAACTCCGCAACGTACAAGCTCCTAGAAACAGTGACACAGGGCGGCATGTTCATACCTGTCGCTCCTTCTTCAGTCTTATCAGGTGTCTCGCCCGCAGCACTCCAGATCCTGCTCCAAACTCAAGAGGTTGCATGAGAATACAGAATAGCAACCGTCAGTGTACCGTCAGGTGATGAGGATCAGTCCTGACCATGTGATGGGCGCGCGGAGCGTTACATGGTGCTGCCGTACAGACCCAGCTTTGTGCCTCTGACTTTATTAGGTGTTTTTATGTTTTTAGCCCGGACTTTTCAGTATCTTGTGCTGGGATCTCTCTGCTGCTACACCGCGCTCCATACTCCACAATTCCAGCACTGTAAGATCATCACTCTGCTTCACCAGCTCTGCTGCATCAGTGTCCATTGTTCCAGCACTGCTACATCACTCTACCATGCTAGCTCTGCTATATCAGTGTCCATTGTTCCCACACTGCTACATCACTCTACCATGCTAGCTCTGCTATATCAGTGTCCATTGTTCCAGCACTGCTACATCACTCTACTATACTAGCTCTGCTATATCAGTGTCCATTGTTCCCACACTGATACATCACTCTACTGTACTAGCTCTGCTATATCAGTGTCCATTGTTCCCACACTGATACATCTCCACTGTACCCACTCTGTTATATCAGTCTCCATTGTTCCAAAAATGCTATTTCACTCCGTTGTAGCTCTGCTATATCAATGTCCATCGTTCCAGCACTGCGACATCATCACTTTGTTATACATGCGCTATTAAATCAGTCAACATCGTTCTTGCACTTTACTACACCATCTCTGCCACATCAGTCTAAATTGTTCCAGCATAGAAACAATAGTCCACTGTACCAGCTCTGCTATATCTGTTTCCATCTTTCCAGCACTGCTACATCAGTCTACTGTCCCAGGTCTGCTACATCAGTGTCCATTCTACAAGTACTGCTATGCTATATCACTCTGCTGTACCAGCTTTGCTATATCAGTGTCCATTGTTCCAAGACTACTGCATCACTCTGCTGTACCAGCTCTGCTATGTCAGTCTCCATCGTTCCAGCACTGCTACATAACACAGCTGTACCAGCTCTGCAACATCCACTATTCCAGCACTGCTGCATCATAACTCTGCAGTGCCTGATCTGCTATCCGTTTCCATCGTTTCAGCACTGCTACATCAGTCTACTGTCCCAGGTCTGCTACATCAGTGTCCATTGTATAAGCACTGCAATATCACTCTGCTGTACCAGCTCTGCTATATCAGTGTCCATTGTTCCAGGACTACTGCATCACTCTGCTGTACCAGCTCTGCTATGTCAGTGTCTATTGTTCCAGGACTACTGCATCACTCTGCTATACCAGCTCTGCTATATCAGTCTCCATCATTCCAGCACTGCTACATAATTCAACTGTACCAGCTCTGCAACATCCGCTATTCCAACACTGATATATCAGTGCACTGTTCCATCACTGCTATATCAGTGTCCATTGCTCCAGGACTACTGTATCACTCTACTGTTCAAGCTCTGCTATATCAGTGTATATTGTTCCAAGACTACTGCATCATTCTGCTTACCAGCTCTGCTATATCCATGTCCATCATTCCAGCACTGCTACATAATGCAGCTGTACCAGATCAGTAACATCCGCTATTCCACATAATCTGCAGTACCTGCACTGCTATCCGTTTCCATCGTTCCAGAACTGCTGCATCAGTCTACTGTCCCACGTCTGCTACATCAGTGTCCATTGTTCCAGGACTACTGTATCACTCTGCTGTTCAAGCTCTGCTATATCAGTGTCCATTGTTCCAGGACCGCTGTATCACTCCATGTTACCAGCTCTGCTCTGTTTTTGGAAGAAAGTACCCATATATTTACAACCCTATAAAACATCTTCATTATACTGAGGAGCAGTACTTCTTCCCTATATGCTCTATTGGGAAAATAATGGAAGTAAGCCCTGTGTTCGGGAGCTCCTTCTCTTTGTCAGAGTGAGGAGTGCTACAAAGGAGGACCCGTCCTGTCCTGTATTACACAAACATACCATTCATAAGAATAGGAAATGTGTAATACTTAACTTTCCCTGTGGAGGCGCTGTAGGCAAACACTTCCACTGGTGGAAACAGACACTGATAACAATTTATTGCAGGGGATTCTCTGGAGGCGGAAACTTTGTGATCAGATTATTGCCTAGAGACCCTTCTGTAGGTCATCACAGTTATCACGGATCCATTAGGGCCCCGATATTTTTACTTTCTGCAAATTGCACTATTTTTTCAATTAAAAAGTCTGCAGTCCCCAATGTAACGAGGCTGATCGCCAATGTGAACGGAGCCTGACCCATCACAAGCAGATATAGATGATCTACGTCGCATTCGGAGTCACAGATTTCCACTCTATCCGGATAATTCCGCAGGTAAACATATTTTCCCCGCTCCGCGGTGTCACAAGAACAAGCTTAGGCTAATCCTATAACAAAAAAAGAAATTAATACACAAGTGATGGCGGTCAGAAGTGGAAGGTCAGAGAAAGGACGAGGAGGAGGGAAGGTGGTGAGCAAAGAGGAGTCCACCATGACTAATGGGTGACCACATACAGGGATGGAAACATGGACTATCTCTGATGTCACCGGGTGACAGGATCACATTCGTCCTGTTATGTAACCGTCCATGTCCCAAGGGTAATACGTCCGGTCACCGACCTGAAGAGCTGAGATCAAGCCCTGACCTCCCAGAGCTGCACTCATAATTCTGCAGCTTTTTCTAAACCGACATCTCCCAACATCCCTTGCTGGTTCAGGGTCTGCACAGTCAGGAGGGAGTGCAGACCTCACACTGTAATCTCCCAGGATGGCAGGCAGCCATAGTGTTAAGGTACCGTCACATTAAGCGACGCTGCAGCGATATCGACAACGATGCCGATCGCTGCAGCGTCGCTGTTTCGTCGCTGTGTGGTCGCTGGAGAGCTGTCACACAGACCGCTCTCCAGCGACCAACGATGCCGAGGTCCCCGGGTAACCAGGGTAAACATCGGGTTACTAAGTGCAGGGCCGCGCTTAGTAACCTGATGTTTACCCTGGTTACCAGTGTAAATGTAAAAAAAACCAAACACTACATACTTACATTGCTGTGTCTGTCGCGTCCCTCGCCTTCAGCTTCCCTGCACTGTGTAAGCGCCGGCCCTAAAGCAGAGTGGTGACGTCACCGCTGTGCTTTGCTTTACGGCCGGCACTGACACATTCAGTGCAGGAAGCTCTGAGCAGCAGCGCGGACGCCGGGGGACGTGACAGACATCAGAGGGTGAGTATGTAGTGTTTGGGTTTTTTTTACTTTTACAATGGTAACCAGGGTAAATATCGGGTTACTAAGCGCGGCCCTGCGCTTAGTAACCCGATATTTACCCTGGTTACCATTGTAAAACATTGCTGGCATCGTTGCTTTTGCTGTCAAACACGACGATACACGCCGATCTGACGACCAAATAAAGTTCTGGACTTTCAGCAACGACCAGCGATATCACAGCGGGATCCAGATCGCTGCTGCGTGTCAAACAACGATATCGCTATCCAGGACGCTGCAACGTCACGGATAGCTAGCGATATCGTTGCAAAGTCGTTTAGTGTGAAGGTACCTTAAGGCCAGCAGTCGTCACCACAAGTAGTCAGCCATAAATGAGAAATGTCAAACTGCAATGAAACCTCAGGACAATGAGCATTCCTGGAAAAGTCAGAACCTCCTGCTGAGCAGCAAAGAAAGAGCCGAGCAATGGAGTCCGAGCTGCTCCTCACACTGCAGCCACAGGTGACGATCCTCAGATATGTGCGGTGGTGTGTATACAGGGCCCTTACACTGATCCGCCATCTGATAATCTGACATTCTTCCTCTAACCCCCACCCAAACATATCACTGAATAATCATTGGGGCGACGGACGGACAACGTAGAGAAAAATATTGGGTCCCACATCTCGTTCAGTGAATTCTGGCTTCTCATTCACCCCCCATTGGCCCCTGCGCATACCCTAACTTGCCTCATCCTGGGGTTAATGTGCTCCATCCTGGGCCCCTTCCTGGGGTTAATGTGCCCCATCCTGGGCCCCTTCCTGGGGTTAATGTGCCCCATCCTGGGCCCCTTCCTGGGGTTATTGTGCCACATCCTGGGCCCCTTCCTGGGGTTAATGTGCCCCATCCTGGGCCCCTTCCTGGGGTTAATGTGCCCCATCCTGGGCCCCTTCCTGGGGTTATTGTGCCACATCCTGGGCCCCTTCCTGGGATTAATGTGCTCCATCCTGGGCCCCTTCCTGGGGTTAATGTGCTCCATCCTGGGCCCCTTCCTGGGATTAATGTGCCCCATCCTGGGCCCCTTCCTGGGGTTAATGTGCCCCATCCTGGGCCCCTTCCTGGGGTTAATGTGCCCCATCCTGGGGTTAATGTGCCCCATCCTGGGCCCCTTCCTGGGGTTAATGTGCCCCATCCTGGGGTTAATGTGCCCCATCCTGGGCCCCTTCCTGGGGTTAATGTGCCCCATCCTGGGCCCCTTCCTGGGGTTAATGTGCTCCATCCTGGGCCCCTTCCTGGGATTAATGTGCCCCATCCTGGGCCCCTTCCTGAAGTTAATGTGCCCCATCCTGGGCTCCTTCCTGGGGTTAATGTGACCCATCCTGGGCCCCTTCCTGGGGTTAATGTGCTCCATCCTGGGCCCCTTTCTGGGGTTAATGTGCCCCATCCTGCGCCCCTTCCTGGGGTTATTGTGCCACATCCTGGGGTTAATGTGACCCATCCTGGGCCCCTTCCTGAGGTTAATGTGCCCCATCCTGGGCCCCTTCCTGAGGTTAATGTGCCCCATCCTGGGCCCCTTTCTGGGGTTAATGTGACCCATCCTGGGCCCCTTCCTGGGGTAACGTGGCTCCTGAGCCCCAATATAGAGACCCCAACTACTAGACATCAAACATAGCGCTCACCATTTGGGGCCCCTCATAAGGGGGCCAGTGTGCACCGTGACCTCTGCACCCCGTCCAGTCTCATCTCTGCCAGTGACCCCTTATCCCCTTCGTATGTCATTGCTTTTTGCCTTATTTATCACTTCTTCAGGAAGTGTCATTTTTCATACACTCCGGATCTCATGACATGCTGCTTCTGGCTGCACATCAGTGGCCCATGAATCCACACAGGTTGGTAATTCACCAACTCACCTAAATGGCCGCATCCCAAGGGGATCAGAGGAGCTGCAAGCAGAAGACACAGCACATTAGTGAGAAACAGCACCACCTGGTGGAAAACATAAACACTACTGGCTGACATTAAATAGTGGGTTTGTTGCCTACAGCAACCAATCATAGTGCAGCTTAAAAATACTGTGGATGAAAGCACCGCTGTGATTGGATGCTATGGAAAAAGCTGCACTGTGATTGGTTGATGTGGTAAAATGGAAGCTGCACTGTAATTGGCTGAGGTAAAATGAAAGCTGCACCGTGATTGGTTGATGTGGTAAAGTAACAGCTGCACTGTGATTGGTTGCTGTGGTAAAATAAAAGCTGCACTGTAATTGGTTGCTGTGTAAAATGGGAGCTGCACCGTAATTGGTTGCTTTGGTAAGATTAAAGCTGCACTACTGCACAATGATTGGTTGCTGCGGCAAAATAAAAGCTGCACTGTGATTGGTTGCTGTGGTAAATTGGAAGCTTCACCGTAATTGGTTGCTGTGGAAAAATGAAAGCTGCAGTGTGATTGGTTGCTGTGGTAAAATAAAAGCTGCACTGTGATTGGCTGCTGTGGCAAAGTAACAGCAGCACTGTGATTGGCTGCTGTGGTAAAATGAAAGCTGCACTGTAATTGGTTTCTGTCATAAAATGAAAGCTGCACTGTGATTGGTTACTATGGACAACAATGACAGTGTTACTGTAAATAAACATAGATCTCCCCCAATGAGTTCACAGAGGCTCGTCACTCCCTTTATATTAACCTCTTCATGCCCACCCAGGACCCTATGTCGCTCCATGCTGGGCTCACAGTGGCCATGTTAACCAGAATGTTACACAGGAATATTGAGAATAAAAAATAAAATAAACGTGTGATCATTGTGTCAATAATAATAATGATCTAGCGAAATAAATCACTCTTCCTATGTACAATAAAGAATAATGAAAAAGCCGGAATTGCTGAGTTTTGGTTTCTGCACTTTGCCAAAAAAATGCAATAAAAAACTATTAAGGGTCGGAGCCCACGGCTGTTCGGTCCATCTAATATATAATTGCCTAGAATACTACTTCCTGCAATTTGTGCCAACTTCCGTGGCTTTGTCCGGAGCTAATGTCCGGAGATAAGTGACGTCACCAGTGTCCTACACCCAGGCAGAGCACAGGGGCCCCAGGCAGCATATGGGGCCCCAGGCAGAGCACAGTGGTCCCAGGCAGAGCACAGGGGCCCCAGGCAGCATATGGGGCCCCAGGCAGAGCACAGTGGTCCCAGGCAAAGCACAGGGGCCCCAGGCAGCACATGGGGCCCCAGGCAGAGCACAGTGGCCCCAGGCAGAACATGGGGCCCCAGGCAGAGCACAGTGGTCCCAGGCAGAGCACAGGGGCCCCAGGCAGCATATGGGGCCCCAGGCAGAGCACAGTGGCCCCAGGCAGAGCACAGGGGCCCCAGGCAGAACATGGGGCCCCAGGCAGAGCACAGGGGCCCCAGGCAGAGCACAGGGGCCCCAGCCAGCCTATGGGGCCCCAGGCAGAGCACAGTGGTCCCAGGCAGAGCACAGGGGCCCCAGGCAGCCTATGGGGCCCCAGGCAGAGCACAGTGGTCCCAAACAGAGCACAGGGGCCCCAGGCAGCATATGGGGCCCCAGGCAGAGCACAGGGGCCCCAGGCAGCAAATGGGGCCCCAGGCAGAGCACAGTGGCCCCAGGCAGAGCACAAGGGCCCCAGGCAGAACATGGGGCCCCAGGCAGAGCACAGGGGCACCAGGCAGAGCACAGGGGCCCCAGGCAGCATATGGGGCCCCAGGCAGAGCACAGTGGTCCCAGGCAGAGCACAGGGGCCCCAGGCAGCATATGGGGCCCCAGGCAAAGCACAGTGGTCCCAGGCAGAGCACAGGGGCCCCAGGCAGCACATGGGGCCCCAGGCAGAGCACAGTGGCCCCAGGCAGAGCACAGGGGCCCCAGGCAGAACATGGGGCCCCAGGCAGAGCACAGTGGTCCCAGGCAAAGCACAGGGGCCCCAGGCAGCATATGGGGCCCCAGGCAGAGCACAGTGGCCCCAGGCAGAGCACAGGGGCCCCAGGCAGAACATGGGGCCCCAGGCAGCATATGGGGCCCCAGGCAGAGCACAGGGGCCCCAGGCAGCCTATGGGGCCCCAGGCAGAGCACAGTGGTCCCAAACAGAGCACAGGGGCCCCAGGCAGCATATGGGGCCCCAGGCAGAGCACAGGGGCCCCAGGCAGAGCACAAGGGCCCCAGGCAGAACATGGGGCCCCAGGCAGAGCACAGGGGCCCCAGGCAGAGCACAGGGGCCCCAGGCAGCATATGGGGCCCCAGGCAGAGCACAGTGGTCCCAGGCAGAGCACAGGGGCCCCAGGCAGCATATGGGGCCCCAGGCAGAGCACAGTGGTCCCAGGCAGAGCACAGGGGCCCCAGGCAGCACATGGGGCCCCAGGCAGAGCACAGTGGCCCCAGGCAGAGCACAGTGGCCCCAGGCAGAGCACAGGGGCCCCAGGCAGAACATGGGGCCCCAGGCAGAGCACAGTGGTCCCAGGCAGAGCACAGGGGCCCCAGGCAGCATATGGGGCCCCAGGCAGAGCACAGGGGCCCCAGGCAGAACATGGGGCCCCAGGCAGAGCACAGGGGCCCCAGGCAGAGCACAGGGGCCCCAGGCAGCATATGGGGCCCCAGGCAGAGCACAGTGGTCCCAGGCAGAGCACAGGGGCCCCAGGCAGCATATGGGGCCCCAGGCAGAGCACAGTGGTCCCAGGCAGAGCACAGGGGCCCCAGGCAGCACATGGGGCCCCAGGCAGAGCACAGTGGTCCCAAACAGAGCACAGGGGCCCCAGGCAGCATATGGGGCCCCAGGCAGAGCACAGGGGCCCCAGGCAGCAAATGGGGCCCCAGGCAGAGCACAGTGGCCCCAGGCAGAGCACAGGGGCCCCAGGCAGAACATGGGGCCCCAGGCAGAGCACAGGGGCCCCAGGCAGAGCACAGGGGCCCCAGGCAGCATATGGGGCCCCAGGCAGAGCACAGTGGTCCCAGGCAGAGCACAGGGGCCCCAGGCAGCATATGGGGCCCCAGGCAGAGCACAGTGGTCCCAGGCAGAGCACAGGGGCCCCAGGCAGCCTATGGGGCCCCAGGCAGAGCACAGTGGTCCCAGGCAGAGCACAGGGGCCCCAGGCAGAATATGGGGCCCCAGGCAGAGCACAGGGGCCCCAGGCAGCATATGGGGCCCCAGGCAGAGCACAGGGGCCCCAGGCAGAGCACAGGGGCCCCAGGCAGCATATGGGGCCCCAGGCAGAGCACAGGGGCCCCAGGCAGAGCACAGGGGCCCCAGGCAGCATATGGGGCCCCAGGCAGAGCACAGGGGCCCCAGGCAGCATATGGGGCCCCAGGCACAGCACAGTGGCCCCAGGCAGAGCACAGGGGCCCCAGGCAGCACATGGGGCCCCAGGCAGAGCACAGGGGCCCCAGGCAGAGCACAGGGGCCCCAGGCAGCATATGGGGCCCCAGGCAGAGCACAGGGGCCCCAGGCAGCAAATGGGGCCCCAGGCAGAGCACAGTGGCCCCAGGCAGCATATGGGGCCCCAGGCAGAGCACAGTGGCCCCAGGCAGAAGACAGGGGCCCCAGGCAGCATATGGGGCCCCAGGCAGAGCACAGTGGTCCCAGGCAGTGCACAGGGGCCCCAGGCAGCTTATGGGGCCCCAGGCAGAGCACAGTGGCCCCAGGCAGAACATGGGGCCCCAGGCAGAGCACAGTGGCCCCAGGCAGAGCACAGGGGCCCCAGGCAGAGCACAGGGGCCCCAGGCAGAACATGGGGCCCCAGGCAGAGCACAGGGGCCCCAGGCAGAGCACAGGGGCCCCAGGCAGCATATGGGGCCCCAGGCAGAGCACAGGGGCCCCAGGCAGCATATTGGGCCCCAGGCAGAGCACAGTGGCCCCAGGCAGAGCACAGGGGCCCCAGGCAGAACATGGGGCCCCAGGCAGAGCACAGGGGCCCCAGGCAGCATATGGGGCCCCAGGCAGAGCACAGGGGCCCCAAGCAGCATATGGGGCCCCAGGCAGAGCACAGTGGCCCCAGGCAGCATATGGGGCCCCAGGCAGAGCACAGTAGCCCCAAGCAGAGCACAGGGGCCCCAGGCAGCATATGGGGCCCCAGGCAGAGCACAGCGGTCCCAGGCAGAGCACAGGGGCCCCAGGCAGCTTATGGGGCCCCAGGCAGAGCACAGTGGCCCCAGGCAGAACATGGGGCCCCAGGCAGAGCACAGTGGCCCCAGGCAGAGCACAGGGGCCCCAGGCAGAACATGGGGCCCCAGGCAGAGCACAGGGGCCCCAGGCAGAGCACAGGGGCCCCAGGCAGCATATGGGGCCCCAGGCAGAGCACAGGGGCCCCAGGCAGCATATGGGGCCCCAGGCAGAGCACAGTGGCCCCAGGCAGAGCACACACCAAATCGGAGGCCGAGGGGCCCCGCCAACCAAATCGGAGGCCGAGGGGCCCCGCCAACCAAATCGGAGGCCGAGGAGCCCCGCCCACCAAATCGAAGGCCGAGGGTCCCCGCCCACCAAAGCGGAGGCCGAGGGGCCCGGCCCCGCCCACCAAAGCGGAGGCCGAGGGTCCCCGACCACCAAATCAGAGGCCGAGGGTCCCTGCCCACCAAATCGGAGGCCGAGGGTCCCCGCCCACCAAATCGGAGGCCGAGGGTCCCCGCCCACCAAATCGGAGGCCGAGAGTCCCCGCCCACCAAATCGGAGGCCGAGGGGCCCCGCCAACCAAATCGGAGGCCGAGGGGCTTCGCCAACCAAATCGGAGGCCGAGGAGCCCCGCCCACCAAATCGAAGGCCGAGCGGCCCCGCCCACCAAAGCGGAGGCCGAGGGGCCTGGCCCCGCCCACCAAAGCGGAGGCCGAGGGGCCCCGCCCACCACATCGGAGGCCGAGGGGCCCCGCCCACCAAAGCGGAGGCCGAGGGGCCCCGCCCACCAAATCGGAGGCCGAGGGTCCCCACCCACCAAATCGGAGGACGAGGGGCCCCACCAACCAAATCGGAGGCCGAGGAGCCCCGCCCACCAAAAGTAAGTGCGGCCCCAAAAGTAAGTGCGCCCCCGGGTGCAAAAGTAAGTGCGCCCCCGGGTGCAAAAGTAAGTGCGCCCCCGGGTGCAAAAGTAAGTGCGCCCCCGGGTGCAAAAGTAAGTGCGCCCCCGGGTGCAAAAGTAAGTGCGCCTCCGGGTGCAAAAGTAAGTGCGCCCCCGGGTGCAAAAGTAAGCGCGCCCCCCAGTCCCGTGTGTGAAAAGTGCTGCTGTAAAGCTGGTAGTGCTGTTCAAGCACCATGTATTTCCTTCAGGAAATGCCCATCTAATATATAATTGCCTAGAATACTACTTCCTGCAATTTGTGCCAACTTCCGTGGCTTTGTCCGGAGCTAATGTCCGGAGCTAATGTCCGGAGCTAATGTCCGGAGCTAATGTCCGGAGATAAGTGACGTCACCAGTGTCCTACACCCAGGCAGAGCACAGGGGCCCCAGGCAGCATATGGGGCCCCAGGCAGAGCACAGTGGCCCCAGGCAGAGCACAGGGGCCCCAGGCAGCATATGGGGCCCCAGGCAGAGCACAGTGGTCCCAGGCAGAGCACAGGGGCCCCAGGCAGCCTATGGGGCCCCAGGCAGAGCACAGTGGCCCCAGGCAGAGCACAGGGGCCCCAGGCAGCATATGGGGCCCCAGGCAGAGCACAGTGGCCCCAGGCAGAGCACAGGGGCCCCAGGCAGAACATGGGGCCCCAGGCAGAGCACAGGGGCCCCAGGCAGAGCACAGGGGCCCCAGGCAGCATGTAGGGCCCCAGGCAGAGCACAGGGGCCCCAGGCAGAGCACAAGGGCCCCAGGCAGCATATGGGGCCCCAGGCAGAGCACAGGGGCCCCAGGCAGCATATGGGGCCCCAGGCAGAGCACAGTGGCCCCAGGCAGAGCACAGGGGCCCCAGGCAGAGCACAGGGGCCCCAGGCAGCATATGGGGCCCCAGGCAGAGCACAGGGGCCCCAGGCAGCATATGGGGCCCCAGGCAGAGCACAGTGGCCCCAGGCAGAGCACAGGGGCCCCAGGCAGAACATGGGGCCCCAGGCAGAGCACAGTGGCCCCAGGCAGCATATGGGGCCCCAGGCAGAGCACAGGGGCCCCAGGCAGCATATGGGGCCCCAGGCAGAGCACAGGGGCCCCAGGCAGCATATGGGGCCCCAGGCAGAGCACAGTGGCCCCAGGCAGAGCACACACCAAATCGGAGGCCGAGGGGCCCCGCCAACCAAATCGGAGGCCGAGGGGCCCCGCCAACCAAATCGGAGGCCGAGGAGCCCCGCCCACCAAATCGAAGGCCGAGCGGCCCCGCCCACCAAAGCGGAGGCCAAGGGGCCCGGCCCCGCCCACCAAAGCGGAGGCCGAGGAGCCCCGACCACCACATCAGAGGCCGAGGGGCCCCGCCCACCAAATCGGAGGCCGAGGGTCCCCGCCCACCAAATCAGAGGCCGAGGGGCCCCACCTACCAAATCGGAGGCCGAGGGTCCCCGCCCACCAAATCGGAGGCCGAGGGTCCCCGCCCACCAAATCGGAGGCCGACGGGCCCCACCCACCAAATCGGAGGCCGACGGGCCCCACCCACCAAAGCGGAGGCCGAGGGTCCCCGCCCACCAAATCGGAGGCCGAGGGTCCCCGCCCACCAAATCGGAGGCCGAGGGTCCCCGCCCACCAAATTGGAGGCCGAGGGGCCCCACCAACCAAATCGGAGGCCGAGGAGCCCCGCCCACCAAATCGAAGGTCGAGGGGCCCCGCCCACGAAAGCGGAGGCAGAGGGTCCCCGCACGCCAAAGCGGAGGCAGAGGGACCCCGCCCACCAAATCGGAGGCCGAGGGGCCCCGCCCACCAAAGCGGAGGCCGAGGGTCCCCGACCACCAAATCGGAGGCCGAGGGTCCCTGCCCACCAAATCGGAGGCCGAGGGTCCCCGCCCACCAAATTGGAGGCCGAGGGTCCCCGCCCACGAAATCGGAGGCCGAGAGTCCCCGCCCACCAAATCGGAGGCCGAGGGGCCCCGCCAACCAAATCGGAGGCCGAGGGGCTTCGCCAACCAAATCGGAGGCCGAGGAGCCCCGCCCACCAAATAGAAGGCCAAGCGGCCCCGCCCACCAAAGCGGAGGCCGAGGGGCCTGGCCCCGCCCACCAAAGCGGAGGCCGAGGGGCCCCGCCCACCACATCGGAGGCCGAGGGGCCCCACCCACCAAATCGGAGGCCGAGGGTCCCTGCCCACCAAATCGGAGGCCGAGGGGCCCCGCCAACCAAATCGGAGGCCGAGGGGCCCTGCCCACCAAATCGGAGGCCGAGGGGCCCCGCCCACCAAATCGGAGGCCGAGGGTCCCCGCCCACCAAATCGGAGGATAAGGGGCCCCGCCCACCAAATCGGAGGCCGAGGGGCCCCGCCAACCAAATCGGAGGCCGAGGAGCCCCGCCCACCAAATCGAACGCCGAGCGGCCCTGCCCACCAAAGCGGAGGCAGAGGGACCCCGCCCACCAAATCAGAGGCCGTGGGGCCCCGCCAACCAAAGCGGAGGCCGAGGGGCCCCGCCAACCAAATCGGAGGCCGAGGGGCCCTGCCCACCAAATCGGAGGCCGAGGGGCCCCGCCCACCAAATCGGAGGCCGAGGATCCCCGCCCACCAAATCGGAGGATAAGGGGCCCCGCCCACCAAATCGGAGGCCGAGGGGCCCCGCCAACCAAATCGGAGGCCGAGGAGCCCCGCCCACCAAATCGAACGCCGAGCAGCCCCGCCCACCAAAGCGGAGGCAGAGGGACCCCGCCCACCAAATCAGAGGCCGTGGGGCCCCGCCAACCAAAGCGGAGGCCGAGGGTCCCCGCCCACCAAATCGGAGGCAGAGGGACCCCGCCCACCAAATCGGAGGCCGAGGGGCCCCGCCCACCAAAGCGGAGGCCGAGGGTCCCCGCCCACCAAATCGGAGGTCGAGGGTCCCCGCCCACCAAATCGGAGGCCGAGGGTCCCCGCCCACCAAATCGGAGGCCGGTCCCCGCCCACCAAATCGGAGGCCGAGGGTCCCCACCCACCAAATCGGAGGACGAGGGGCCCCACCAACCAAATCGGAGGCCGAGGAGCCCCGCCCACCAAAAGTAAGTGCGGCCCCAAAAGTAAGTGCGCCCCCGGGTGCAAAAGTAAGTGCGCCCCCGGGTGCAAAAGTAAGTGCGCCCCCGGGTGCAAAAGTAAGTGCGCCCCCGGGTGCAAAAGTAAGTGCACCCCCGGGTGCAAAAGTAAGTGCGCCCCCGGGTGCAAAAGTAAGTGCGCCTCCGGGTGCAAAAGTAAGTGCGCCCCCGGGTGCAAAAGTAAGCGCGCCCCCGGCCCTGGGTGCAAAAGTAAGCGCGCCCCCCAGTCCCGTGTGTGAAAAGTGCTGCTGTAAAGCTGGTAGCGCTGTTCAAGCACCATGTATTTCCTTCAGGAAATGCCCATCTAATATATAATTGCCTAGAATACTACTTCCTGCAATTTCTGCCAAGAAAGAACATACCAATATACATAGTTATTGATACATATTATTTATTATTTACATTATTGTTCTTAACCCCTTAGTGACAGAGCCAATTTGGTACTTAATGACCGAGCCAATTTTTACAATTCTGACCAGTGTCACTTTATGAGGTTATAACTCTGGAACGCTTTATCGGATCCCGCTGATTCTGAGATTGTTTTTTCGTGACATGTTGTACTTCAAATTAGTGGTAACATTTCTTCGATATTACTTGCGATTATTTATGAAAAAAATGGAAATATGGCGAAAATTTTTAAAATTTTGCAATTTTCAAACTTTGTATTTTTATGCCCTTAAATCAGAGAGATATGTCACAAAAAATAGTTAATAAATAACATTTCTCACATGTCTACTTTACATCAGCACAATTTTGGAAACAATTTTTTTTTTTGTTAGGGAGTTATAAGGGTTAAAAGTTGACCAGCAATTTCTCATTTTTACAACACCATGTTTTTTTTAGGGACCACATCACCTTTGAAGTGATTTTGAGGGGTCTATATGATAGAAAATAACCAAGTGTGACACCATTCTAAAAACTGCACCCCTCAAGCTGCTCAAAACCACATTCAAGAAGTTTATTAACCCTTTACGTACTTCACAGGAACTAAAACAATGTGGAAGAAAAAAATTAACATTTTACTTTTTTTTGCAAACATTTTACTTCAGAACCATTTTTTTTAATTTTCACAAGTGTAAAAACAGAAATTTAACCACAAATTTTGTTGTGCAATTTTTCCTGAGTACGCCGATACCCCATATGTGGAGGTAAACCACTGTTTGGGCGCACCGCAGAGCTTGGAAGTGAAGGAGCACCGTTTGACTGTTTCAATGCAGAATTGGCTGGAATTGAGATCGGACGCCATGTCGCGTTTGGAGAGCCCTTAATGTGCCTAAACAGTGGAAACCCCCCACAAGTGACACCATTTTGGAAACTAGACCCCCCAAGGAACTTATCTAGATGTGTGGTGAGCACTTTGAACCCCCAAGTGCTTCACAGAAGTTTATAACGTAGAGCCGTGAAAATAAAAAATCGCATTTGTTTTCACAAAAATGATTTTTTCGCCCACAAATTCTTATTTTCACAAGGGTAACAGGAGAAATTAGACCACAAAAGTTGTTGTGCAATTTCTCCTGAGTACGTCGATACCCCATATGTGGAGGTAAACCACTGTTTGGGCGCACCGCAGAGCTTGGAAGTGAAGGAGCACCGTTTGACTTTTTCAATGCAGAATTGGCTGGAATTGAGATCGGATGCCATGTCGCGTTTGGAGAGTCCCTGATGTGCCTAAATAGTGGAAACCCCCCACAAGTGATACCATTTTGGAAACTAGACCCCCCAAGGAACTTATCTAGATGTGTGGTGAGCACTTTGAACCCCCAAGTGCTTCACAGAAGTTTATAACGTAGAGCCGTGAAAATAAAAAATCTCATTTTTTCTACAAAAATGATCTTTTTGCCCCCAAATTTTTATTTTCACAAGGGTAACAGGAGAAATTAGACCACAAAAGTTGTTGTGCAATTTCTCCTGAGTACGTCGATACCCCATATGTGGAGGTAAACCACTGTTTGGGCGCACCGCAGAGCTTGGAAGTGAAGGAGCACCGTTTGACTTTTTCAATGCAGAATTGGCTGGAATTGAGATCGGATGCCATGTCGCGTTTGGAGAGTCCCTGATGTGCCTAAACAGTGGAAACCCCCCACAAGTGATACCATTTTGGAAACTAGACCCCCCAAGGAACTTATCTAGATGTGTGGTGAGCACTTTGAACCCCCAAGTGCTTCACAGAAGTTTATAACGTAGAGCCGTGAAAATAAAAAATCTCATTTTTTCTACAAAAATGATCTTTTTGCCCCCAAATTTTTATTTTCACAAGGGTAACAGGAGAAATTAGACCACAAAAGTTGTTGTGCAATTTCTCCTGAGTACGTCGATACCCCATATATGGGGGTAAACCACTGTTTGGGCGCACCGCAGAGCTTGGAAGAGAAGGAGTGTCGTTTTACTTTTTCAATGTAGAATTGGCTGGAATTGAGATCGGACGCCATGTCACGTTTGGAGAGCCGCTGATGTGCCTAAACAGTAGAGACCCCCCACATATGACACCATTTTGGAAACTAGACCCCTTAAGGAACTTATCTAGATGTGTGGTGAGCACTTTAAACCCCCAGGTGCTTCACAGAAGTTTATAACGTAGAGCCGTGAAAATAAAAAAATCGCATTTTTTCTACAAAAATGATCTTTTTGCCTCCAAATTTTTATTTTACCAAGGGTAACAGGAGAAAATGGACCCCAGAAGCTGTTGTACAATTTGTCTTGAGTACGCCGACACCCCATATGTGGGGGTAAACCACTGTTTGGGCGCATGGCTGAGCTCGGAAGCAAAGGAGCGCCATTTGACTTTTCAATGCAAAATTGACTGGAATTGAGATCGGACGCCATGTCGCGTTTGGAGAGCCCCTGATGTGCCTAAACAGCAGAAACCCCCCAAAAGTGACCCCATTTTGGAAACTAGACCCCCCATGGAACTTATCTAGATGTGTAGTGAGAACTTTGAATGCCCAAGTGCATCACAGAAGTTTATAATGCAGAGTCGTGAAAATAAAAAATATATATTTTTTAACAATAAAGATTTTTTAGCCCCCAAGTTTTTATTTTCACAAGGGTAACAAGAGAAATTGGACCCCAAAAGTTGTTGTCCAATTTGTCCTGAGTATGCTGGTACCCCATATGTGGGGGTAAACCACTGTTTGGGCGCATGGCAGAGCTCGGAAGGGAAGGAGTGCCATTTTGGAATGCAGACTTTGATAGAATTGTCTGCGGGCGTTATGTTGCCTTTGCAGACCCCTAATGTACCTAAACAGTAGAAACCCCCAACAAGTGACCCCATTTTGGAAACTAGACCCCCCATGGAACTTATCTAGATGTGTAGTGAGAACTTTGAATGCCCAAGTGCATCACAGAAGTTTATAATGCAGAGTCGTGAAAATAAAAAATATATATTTTTTAACAATAAAGATTTTTTAGCCCCCAAGTTTTTATTTTCACAAGGGTAACAAGAGAAATTGGACCCCAAAAGTTGTTGTCCAATTTGTCCTGAGTATGCTGGTACCCCATATGTGGGGGTAAACCACTGTTTGGGCGCATGGCAGAGCTCGGAAGGGAAGGAGTGCCATTTTGGAATGCAGACTTTGATAGAATTGTCTGCGGGCGTTATGTTGCCTTTGCAGACCCCTAATGTACCTAAACAGTAGAAACCCCCACAAGTGACCAAATTTTGGAAACTAGACCCCCTAAGGAACTTATCTAGATATGTGGTGAGAACTTTGAAAGCTCAAGTGCTTCACAGAAATTTATAATGCAGAGTAGTGAAAATAAAAAAATATATTTTTTTCCAACAAAAAAGATTTTTAGCCCCCAAGTTTTTATTTTCACAAGGGTAACAGGAGAAATTGGACCCCAAAAGTTGTTGTCCAATTTATCCCGAGTACGCTGATGCCCCATATGTGGGGGTAAACCACTGTTTGGGCGCACGGCAGAGCTCAGAAGGGAGGGAGTACCATTTGACTTTTTTAGCGCAAAATTGGCTGTCGTGTTTGGAGACCCCCTGATGTACCTAAACAGTGGAAACCCCCCAATTCTAACTCCAACCCTAACCCCAACACAGCCCTAACCCTAATCTCAACCCGATCCATAATCCTAATCACAACCCTAACGATAATCACAACCCTAACCCCAAAACAGCCCTAATCTCAACCCTAACCATAACCCTAATCAAAACCCTAAATCCAACACACCCCTAACCCTAATCCCAACCCTAACCCTAATCCCAACCCTAATCCCAAACGTAACACTAATCCCAACCCTAATCCAAACCCTAACCCTAATCCCAACTCTAACCCTAACTTTAGCCCCAACCCTAACTTTAGCCCCAACCCTAACCATAACTTTAGCCCCCGTCGTCACAAAAAAAGTTCAATGTAACCTTTTTTTTGTACGTCGCGTCCGCCATTTCCGCGGATGCGTGGCCTTAACTCTGCCCCCTCCTCCCCAGGACATAGACTGGGCAGCGGATGCGTTGAAAAACTGCATCCGCTGCCCACGTTGTGCACAATTTTCACAACGTGCGTCGGTACATCGGGCCGACGCATTGCGACTGCCCCGTACCGACGCAAGTGTGAAAGAAGCCTTAGGCTACTTTCAGACATAGCGCATTTTTGAGCGCTATTTTGCGGGCGCTTTTCAAAAATGCGCAATGTCATTTTCGTCTGCCGGCAAAGTGAATGAGAAATTCACTTTGCCGTTCAGACACACCGCAAAAAAACGCGGCGCTTTTGTCTGCAAACACGCCGGCGTAAAAAGAATTGACATGTCAATTCTTTACGCAGCGGCGTGTCTGCGTATCCCCCTAGGGCCCCATATTACCTTCCACACACAGCGCCTTTGTCCTGGGTGTCGGCGTCTTTGTACGGAGGGGTTGACACCCAGGACCGGACGTGACGTCGGACAGGAAGAGGGAAGCCCCCGCCCCCCAGTGAAGCAGCATGGAGTCCTTGTGTGTGTGTGCGTGTGTGTGCGTGTGTGTGTCCCCATGCGACGCTAGTGCCACCATTGTGCTAAGTCGCCGTATGGGACTACTACTCCCATCCGGTATTAGGATGGGAGAGTTGTCCCTGTGTCCGGCGACTTAGCACAATTGTAAAGTTACACAAAACACCTACACACAATACACATACATGACACACAGTACATACAACATATAACACAGAGTATATACTCACCAACAGCACACTTGTAGGCGAAGCCCTCGATCCTCCAGGAAAAAATCCAAAAATAATAAACCAAATTCATACTCCCTGTCCGCAGAATCCATAAAACGAGTGTCCCACGCCGATCGGCTGCTCTCCGGCGATACACTGCCAGGAGCGAAGCTCCTAGCAGTGTATCGCGTACTGTTCCGGAGTTCAATGACTCCGGCGTCTCGGTTAACAGCAGTACAGCTGCGTTGAACTTTCCCACGCAGCACTGCCGTTAAGCGAGAGTGCCGGGGTCAATGACCGCCGGTAAACTCGCTCGCGCATGCGCAGTGACACACCGACAGGAACTATGGCTCCTGTCAGTGTGTTGCTGCAGCCGTGGAGAGCAGACATATCTCTGGATGTGTCTGTTCTCCATGGAAAATCTTGATACGTGGCACTTAAATATGTGGCAATTAAATACGTGACACGTGGCACTTATACGTGATACGTGTCACTTAAATACGTGGCACTGAAATACGTGATACGTGGCACTTTGATACGTGGCACGTGTCACTTAAATACGTGGCCCGTGGCACTGAAATATGTGGCACGTGGCACTTTGATACGTGGCACGTGTCTCTTAAATACGTGGCACGTGGCACTGAAAGATGTGGCACGTGGCACTTTGATACGTGGCACGTGGCACTTTGATACGTGGCACGTGGCACTTTGATACGTGGCACGTGGCACTTTGATACGTGGCACGTGGCACTTTGATACGTGGCACGTGGCACTTTGATACGTGGCACGTGGCACTTTGATACGTGGCACTGAAATATGTGGCACGTGGCACTTTGATACGTGGCACGTGGCACTTTGATACGTGGCACGTGGCACTTTGATACGTGGCACGTGGCACTTTGATACGTGGCACGTGGCACTTTGATACGTGGCACTGAAATATGTGGCACGTGGCACTTTGATACGTGGCACGTGTCACTTAAATACGTGGCACGTGGCACTGAAATATGTGGGACACGTCGCACAAAAAAGTTACATGTAGTTTTTTTTGTGTCGACGGTCCGCCGAAGCACGACGCATCCGTCGCACGACGGATGCGACATGTGGCAATCCGTCGCAATGCGTCGCTAATGCAAGCCAATGGAGAAAAAACGCATCCTGCAAGCACTTTTGCAGGATGCGTTTTTTCTCCAACGACGCATTGCGACGGAAGCCAAAAAACGCTAGTGTGAAAGTAGCCTAACCCTAACCCTAGCCCTAACCCTAACCCTAAATTTAGCCCCAACCCTAACCCTAACTCTAACCCTAACTCTAACCCTAACCCTAACCCTAACCCTAATTTTAGCCCCAACTTGTCTTCTCCTGCCGGCCGGCAGATGGCAGCAGATGGCGGGCGCACTGCGCATGCGCCCGCCATGATGAAAAAGCCGGCTGGCAGGAGAAGACAGAAGAGGACCCAGGGACCCCGGGTGAGTATGATAGGGTCCCCGAATCCCCCTATTTCTCTGTCCTCTGATGTGCGATCACATCAGAGGACAGAGAAATAACTGATCGCTTTTTTTTTTTTTTTTTTTCTTGCGGTCGCCGGTAAACTGTTAATTACCGGCGATCGCAAAGCAGGGGTCGGTGCAAATCGACCCCGATCATGTTCTTTGGGGTCTCGGCTACCCCCGGCAGCCGAGACCCCAAAGAACATCCGGGTGCCGGGCGGCGGGCGCACTGCGCGTGCGCCCGCCATTTTTTCCCGGAAAAAAGATGGCGGCGCCCATGGGGAGACACGAGGAGCACCGGGGGAGGTAGGTAAGTATTGGGGGGCTATTGGGGGCCATCGGGGACCACATTTCTCTGTCCTCCGATGTGCGATCACATCGGAGGACAGAGAAATTAAACGGCAAATCGCGTTTTGTTTTTTTTTGTTGCGACCGCCGGTAAACGGTTAATTACCGGCGATCGCAACTCGGGGGTCGGTAAAAACCCCCCGAATCATGTTCTCTGGGGTCTCGGCTACCCTCGGCAACCGAGACCCCAGAGAAAATCCGACTCTGGGGGGCGCTATTCACTTTTTCCACAGCGCCGTTAATTAACGGCGCTGTGGTTTAAGTACCCTTAGCGGCCGCCGTTAAAAGGCGTATCGGCGGTCGTTAAGGGGTTAAGCAAAGAACCGTTGTTGTGGCATTTGCCACAACACGCAAAGTTGTTGTCTGATGTCTTTCATCACTCCCCTCATAAGCATGTTCATGGATCCTGTGTAACTGTACCTTAAATAACAAGAATTGTCAAGAGCTGGTGAGTGCAGCCATTTTTTGTTCTTTCTTACTATTATTTATTAATTGTATTATTCTTACATTTGAATAAATAAAGTATATATGGATTCTAGACTCCCGATTCTTTAGAATCGGGCTGCCATCTAGTCTAATATATAATTGCCTAGAATACTACTTCCTGCAATTTGTGCCAAGAAAGAACATACCAATATACATAGTTATTGATACATATTATTTATTATTTACATTATTGTTCTTAAGCAAAGAACCGTTGTTGTGGCATTTGCCACAACACGCAAAGTTGTTGTCTGATGTCTTTCATCACTCCCCTCATAAGCATGTTCATGGATCCTGTGTAACTGTACCTTAAATAACAAGAATTGTCAAGAGCTGGTGAGTGCAGCCATTTTTTGTTCTTTCTTACTATTATTTATTAACTAGATGGCAGCCCGATTCTAAAGAATCGGGAGTCTAGAATCCATATATACTTTATTTATTCAAATGTAAGAATAATACAATTAATAAATAATAGTAAGAAAGAACAAAAAATGGCTGCACTCACCAGCTCTTGACAATTCTTGTTATTTAAGGTACAGTTACACAGGATCCATGAACATGCTTATGAGGGGAGTGATGAAAGACATCAGACAACAACTTTGCGTGTTGTGGCAAATGCCACAACAACGGTTCTTTGCTTAAGAACAATAATGTAAATAATAAATAATATGTATCAATAACTATGTATATTGGTATGTTCTTTCTTGGCACAAATTGCAGGAAGTAGTATTCTAGGCAATTATATATTAGATGGGCATTTCCTGAAGGAAATACATGTTGCTTGAACAGCGCTACCAGCTTTACAGCAGCACTTTTCACACACGGGACTGGGGGGCGCGCTTACTTTTGCACCCAGGGCCGGGGGCGCACTTACTTTTGCACCCGGGGGCGCACTTACTTTTGCACCCGGGGGCGCACTTACTTTTGCACCCGGAGGCGCACTTACTTTTGCACCCGGGGGCGCACTTACTTTTGCACCCGGGGGCGCACTTACTTTTGCACCCGGGGGCGCACTTACTTTTGCACCCGGGGGCGCACTTACTTTTGCACCCGGGGGCGCACTTACTTTTGCATCCGGGGGCGCACTTACTTTTGGGGCCGCACTTACTTTTGGTGGGCGGGGCTCCTCGGCCTCCGATTTGGTTGGTGGGGCCCCTCGTCCTCCGATTTGGTGGGTGGGGACCCTCGGCCTCCGATTTGGTGGGCGGGGACCGGCCTCCGATTTGGTGGGTGGGGACCCTCGGCCTCCGATTTGGTGGGCGGGGACCCTCGACCTCCGATTTGGTGGGCGGGGACCCTCGGCCTCCGATTTGGTGGGCGGGGACCCTCGGCCTCCGCTTTGGTGGGTGGGGCCCGTCGGCCTCCGATTTGGTGGGCGGGGCCCCTCGGCCTCCGATTTGGATGGTGTGGACCCTCGGCCTCCGATTTGGTGGGCGGGGCCCCTCGGCCTCCAATTTGGTGGGCGGGGACCCTCGGCCTCCGATTTGGTGGGCGGGGACCCTCGGCCTCCGATTTGGTAGGCGGGGCCCCTCGGCCTCCGATTTGGTGGGCGGGGACCCTCGGCCTCCAATTTGGTGGGCGGGGACCCTCGGCCTCCGATTTGGTGGGCGGGGACCCTCGGCCTCCGATTTGGTGGGCGGGGACCCTCGGCCTCCGATTTGGTGGGCGGGGCCCCTCGGCCTCCGATGTGGTGATCGGGGCCCCTCGGCCTCCGCTTTGGTGGGCGGGGCCGGGCCCCTCGGCCTCCGCTTTGGTGGGCGGGGCCGCTCGGCCTTCGATTTGGTGGGCGGGGCTCCTCGGCCTCCGATTTGGTTGGCGGGGCCCCTCGGCCTCCGATTTGGTTGGCGGGGCCCCTCGGCCTCCGATTTGGTGTGTGCTCTGCCTGGGGCTACTGTGCTCTGCCTGGGGCCCCATATGCTGCCTGGGGCCCCTGTGCTCTGCCTGGGGCCCCATATGCTGCCTGGGGCCCCTGTGCTCTGCCTGGGGCCCCTGTGCTCTGCCTGGGGCCCCATGTTCTGCCTGGGGCCCCTGTGCTCTGCCTGGGGCCACTGTGCTCTGCCTGGGGCCCCATGTTCTGCCTGGGGCCACTGTGCTCTGCCTGGGGCCCCATAAGCTGCCTGGGGCCCCTGTGCTCTGCCTGGGACCACTGTGCTCTGCCTGGGGCCCCATATGCTGCCTGGGGCCCCTGTGCTCTGCCTGGGGCCCCATATGCTGCCTGGGGCCCCTGTGCTCTGCCTGGGGCCCCTGTGCTCTGCCTGGGGCCCCATATGCTGCCTGGGGCCCCTGTGCTCTGCCTGGGGCCCCTGTGCTCTGCCTGGGGCCCCTGTGCTCTGCCTGGGGCCCCATGTTCTGCCTGGGGCCCCTGTGCTCTGCCTGGGGCCACTGTGCTCTGCCTGGGGCCCCATATGCTGCCTGGGGCCCCTGTGCTCTGCCTGGGGCCCCTGTGCTCTGCCTGGGGCCACTGTGCTCTGCCTGGGGCCCCATAGGCTGCCTGGGGCCCCTGTGCTCTGCCTGGGACCACTGTGCTCTGCCTGGGGCCCCATATGCTGCCTGGGGCCCCTGTGCTCTGCCTGGGGCCACTGTGCTCTGCCTGGGGCCCCATATGCTGCCTGGGGCCCCTGTGCTCTGCCTGGGTGTAGGACACTGGTGACGTCACTTATCTCCGGACATTAGCTCCGGACATTAGCTCCGGACATTAGCTCCGGACATTATCTCCGGACAATAGCTCCGGACAATAGCTCCGGACAATAGCTCCGGACAAAGCCACGGAAGTTGGCACAAATTGCAGGAAGTAGTATTCTAGGCAATTATATATTAGATTGTATTATTCTTACATTTGAATAAATAAAGTATATATGGATTCTAGACTCCCGATTCTTTAGAATCGGGCTGCCATCTAGTCTAATATATAATTGCCTAGAATACTACTTCCTGCAATTTGTGCCAACTTCCGTGGCTTTGTCCGGAGCTAATGTCCGGAGCTAATGTCCGGAGCTAATGTCCGGAGCTAATGTCCGGAGATAAGTGACGTCACCAGTGTCCTACACCCAGGCAGAGCACAGGGGCCCCAGGCAGCATATGGGGCCCCAGGCAGAGCACAGTGGCCCCAGGCAGCATATGGGGCCCCAGGCAGAGCACAGGGGCCCCAGGCAGCATATGGGGCCCCAGGCAGAGCACAGTGGCCCCAGGCAGCATATGGGGCCCCAGGCAGAGCACAGTGGCCCCAGGCAGAGCACAGGGGCCCCAGGCAGCATATGGGGCCCCAGGCAGAGCACAGTGGTCCCAGGCAGAGCACAGGGGCCCCAGGCAGCTTATGGGGCCCCAGGCAGAGCACAGTGGCCCCAGGCAGAACATGGGGCCCCAGGCAGAGCACAGTGGCCCCAGGCAGAGCACAGGGGCCCCAGGCAGAACATGGGGCCCCAGGCAGAGCACAGGGGCCCCAGGCAGAGCACAGGGGCCCCAGGCAGCATATGGGGCCCCAGGCAGAGCACAGGGGCCCCAGGCAGCATATGGGGCCCCAGGCAGAGCACAGGGGCCCCAGGCAGCATATGGGGCCCCAGGCAGAGCACAGTGGCCCCAGGCAGAGCACACACCAAATCGGAGGCCGAGGGGCCCCGCCAACCAAATCGGAGGCCGAGGGGCCCCGCCAAGCAAATCGGAGGCCGAGGAGCCCTGCCCACCAAATCGAAGGCCGAGCGGCCCCGCCCACCAAAGCGGAGGCCGAGGGGCCCGGCCCCACCCACCAAAGCGGAGGCCGAGGGGCCCCGACCACCACATCGGAGGCCGAGGGGCCCCGCCCACCAAATCGGAGGCCGAGGGTCCCCGCCCACCAAATCGGAGGCCGAGGGTCCCCGCCCACCAAATCGGAGGCCGAGGGTCCCCGCCCACCAAATCGGAGGCCGAGGGTCCCCGCCCACCAAATCGGAGGCCGAGGGTCCCCGCCCACCAAATCGGAGGCCGAGGGTCCCCGCCCACCAAATCGGAGGCCGAGGGTCCCCGCCCACCAAATCGGAGGCTGAGAGTCCTCGCCCACCAAATCGGAGGATAAGGGGCCCCGCCAACCAAATCGGAGGCCGAGGGGCCCCGCCAACCAAATCGGAGGCCGAGGAGCCCCGCCCAACAAATCGAAGGCCGAGCGGTCCCGCCCACCAAAGCGGAGGCCGAGGGGCCCCACCAACCAAATCGGAGGCCGAGGGTCCCTGCCCACCAAATCGGAGGCCGAGGGGCCCCGCCAACCAAATCGGAGGCCGAGGGGCCCCGCCCACCAAATCGGAGGCCGAGGGGCCCCGCCCACCAAATCGGAGGCCGAGGGTCCCCGCCCACCAAATCGGAGGATAAGGGGCCCCGCCTACCAAATCGGAGGCCGAGGAGCCCCACCAACCAAATCGGAGGCCGAGGAGCCCCGCCCACCAAATCGAAGGCCGAGCGGCCCCGCCCACCAAAGCAGAGGCAGAGGGACCCCGCCCACCAAATCGGAGGCCGTGGGGCCCCGCCAACCAAATCGGAGGCCGAGGGTCCCCGCCCACCAAATTATTCTTACATTTGAATAAATAAAGTATATATGGATTCTGGACTCCCGATTCTTTAGAATCGGGCTGCCATCTAGTTGTAGGATAAAATGAACGGAGTCATTCAGAACAATACAACTCGTGGCACAAGTCCTCGTACAGCTCTGCGGACGTGGAAACAAACAGTCTGGGTCCTCGGATTAGAGGAGGACAACAGAGAACAGGGAGCTATTAAAGAATTTTCCATTGTCATAAAAAATTGCATGATATCATGGCTGCAGACCTGTAAATACAAACCATGGGGAGCAGTGGAGAAGAGGTGCTGCAGTAGCTGGGGCTTCAGCAGCCCAGTCGTTTGTTTATGTACAGTATTACCTACCTTTGGCCGATTTGTATGAAGTTGGACAATTTGTTATTCCATTTGACAGAACAAGGCTTTTAGGCTGGCCGTGCCCCTTACCTACAGGGCCCCTATGCAGCTGCACAGGTGGCGCACATAGTATGGCCTCAGAGTTGTATGCTGCAGGGTAATGTGCCACCTAGTGTAGATAGATGATGAGAGTAGTGGTCACAGACGAATTCTGTAATACATCATCTTGGTCTTGGAGTATATTTATTTAAGTTGTTGTAACTTTTATTATTTTCCGTGTTAAACACACCTCAGCTGCTGCAGAACCTCTGAGATAAAAGCCTGTATGTCAATGAATGGTGACATCTGTTGATGGACACAAGTCAGAATATAAGATGATTTAATATTCAAATCAGATTGGTATATTATTGTCACAGATGTGATATTGCGGTTGGGGAGTCAGGTGGGCGGCAAGTTATGGAGGACTAATAGGAGCACAATGGTGGTGAATAGGCTGCGCTTTGGTGGCCAGCCTGAAGGATGTGCTAATCAGGGGCGTAAGTACCGCAGTTGCAGAGGTCGCCACCATGAGTGGACTCTGCAGGTGAGGGGCCCACCGACGCCAGCACACGCTTCAACTGGATGTACGTCCTCAAACACATAGAGCTGAAGTGCAGTGCGGCGCACAGACCAGTCGGGTCCGTGATCGGCAATACACGCTACCGGACAATCAGAGGCCAGCAGATGACATCTGCGTGCACCTCACTGAGGCCGCACAGCAGGGATGTCATGTACTCCCGTCACTTGCACACTGAAGTCAGCTGTTGGCTTCAAAAGAGGACGCCGTGCGGAAGAAGAGCGGATGGTAGGCGAGTATATTTTTTTTTTCTATTCATTCAAGAACAGCAGCAGAATGGGGGATATATATACCAGGATGGGGGACATATACCAGGATGGGGAACACATATACCAGGATGGGGGACACATATACCAGGATGGGGGACATATATACCAGGATGGGGGACATATACCAGGATGCGGGACATATATACCAGGATGGGGGACATATATGCCAGGATGGGGGACATATATACCAGGATGGGGGACATATATACCAGGTTGGGATACATATACCAGGATGCAGGACATATATACCAGGATTGGGGACACATATACCAGGATGCGGGACATATACCAGGATGGGGGATATATATACCAGGATAAGGGACATATACCAGGATGCGGGACATATACCAGGATGGGGGATATATATACCAGGATAAGGGACATATACCAGGATGCGGGACATATACCAGGATGGGGGATATATATACCAGGATAAGGGACATATACCAGGATGGGGGACATATACCAGGATGGGGGATATATATACCAGGATGCGGGACATATACCAGGATGCGGGACATATACCAGGATGGGGGATATATATACCAGGATAAGGGACATATACCAGGATGGGGGATATATATACCAGGATGGGGGATATATATACCAGGATAAGGGACATATACCAGGATGGGGGATATATATACCAGGATGGGGGACACATATACCAGGATGCGGGATATATATACCAGGATAAGGGACATACAGTGGGGCAAAAAAGTATTTAGTCAGTCAGCAATAGTGCAAGTTCCACCACTTAAAAAGATGAGAGGCGTCTGTAATTTACATCATAGGTAGACCTCAACTATGGGAGACAAACTGAGAAAAAAAAATACAGAAAATCACATTGTCTGTTTTTTTTATCATTTTATTTGCATATTATGGTGGAAAATAAGTATTTGGTCAGAAACAAAATTTCATCTCAATACTTTGTAATATATCCTTTGTTGGCAATGACAGAGGTCAAACGTTTTCTGTAAGTCTTCACAAGGTTGCCACACACTGTTGTTGGTATGTTGGCCCATTCCTCCATGCAGATCTCCTCTAGAGCAGTGATGTTTTTGGCTTTTTGCTTGGCAACACGGACTTTCAACTCCCTGCAAAGGTTTTCTATAGGGTTGAGATCTGGAGACTGGCTAGGCCACTCCAGGACCTTGAAATGCTTCTTACGAAGCCACTCCTTCGTTGCCCTGGCGGTGTGCTTTGGATCATTGTCATGTTGAAAGACCCAGCCACGTTTCATCTTTAATGCCCTTGCTGATGGAAGGAGGTTTGCACTCAAAATCTCACGATACATGGCCCCATTCATTCTTTCATGTACCCGGATCAGTCGTCCTGGCCCCTTTGCAGAGAAACAGCCCCAAAGCATGATGTTTCCACCACCATGCTTTACAGTAGGTATGGTGTTTGATGGATGCAACTCAGTATTCTTTTTCCTCCAAACACGACAAGTTGTGTTTCTACCAAACAGTTCCAGTTTGGTTTCATCAGACCATAGGACATTCTCCCCAAACTCCTCTGGATCATCCAAATGCTCTCTAGCAAACTTCAGACGGGCCCGGACATGTACTGGCTTAAGCAGTGGGACACGTCTGGCACTGCAGGATCTGAGTCCATGGTGGCGTAGTGTGTTACTTATGGTAAGCCTTGTTACATTGGTCCCAGCTCTCTGCAGTTCATTCACTAGGTCCCCCCGTGAGGTTCTGGGATTTTTGCTCACCGTTCTTGTGATCATTCTGACCCCACGGGGTGGGATTTTGCGTGGAGCCCCAGATCGAGGGAGATAATCAGTGGTCTTGTATGTCTTCCATTTTCTAATTATTGCTCCCACTGTTGATTTCTTCACTCCAAGCTGGTTGGCTATTGCAGATTCAGTCTTCCCAGCCTGGTGCAGGGCTACAATTTTGTTTCTGGTGTCCTTTGACAGCTCTTTGGTCTTCACCATAGTGGAGTTTGGAGTCAGACTGTTTGAGGGTGTGCACAGGTGTCTTTTTATACTGATAACAAGTTTAAACAGGAGCCATTACTACAGGTAATGAGTGGAGGAAAGAGGAGACTCTTAAAGAAGAAGTTACAGGTCTGTGAGAGCCAGAAATCTTGATTGTTTGTTTCTGACCAAATACTTATTTTCCACCATAATATGCAAATAAAATGATAAAAAAAACAGACAATGTGATTTTCTGGATTTTTTTTTCTCAGTTTGTCTCCTGTCATGATCTCTGCAGGCAGAGATCATAGCAAGCCTATAGAGGGACAAGCTCTCGGAAGATGGAACTATACTGACCATGAACTAAGCCTGCCGCGCAACTAGAAATAGCCAGGTAGCATTTCCTATTTATCGCTAGATGCCCAGCTCTGGCCTAAGACCTAAATAGCTAGCAGAGGGAAATATAAGACCTGGCTCACCTCTAGAGAAATATTCCAAAGAAGACAGTAGCCCCCCACATATAATGACGGTGAGTTCAGATGAAACAACAAACGCAGCAGGAAAATAGTCTTAGCAAATTTGAGGTCCGCTTACTAGATAGCAGAAGACAGATAGTATACTTTCATGGTCAGCAGAAAAACACTAACAAAACACCATCCAGAGATTACCTTAAACTCTGGCATTAACTCATAACGCCAGAGTAGCAATCCCTGATCAACGAGAGCTTTCCAGACACAGTAACAAAACTTCAGCTGTGAACTGGAACAAATAGGCAAAACAAAACATGGACAAAAGTCCAACTTATCTAGTAGTTGTCTAGAAGCAGGAACAAGCACTGAGAGGCATCAGATAACATTGTTGACCGGCAAGAAACCACCAGAGAAATGAGCTTAAATAGCGACACCCACTACTGATGGAACCAGGTGAAACAGGAAAGAGGATGACAAGTCCAATTCCACAAGCGGCCACCGGGGGAGCCCAGAATCCAAATTCACAACAGTACCCCCCCCTCAAGGAGGGGGCACCGAACCCTCACCAGATCCACCAGGGCGACCAGGATGAGCCCTATGGAAGGCACGAACAAGATCAGAAGCATGAACATCAGATGCATTGACCCAAGAATTATCCTCCTGGCCGTAACCCTTCCAGTTGACCAGATACTGGAGTTTCCGTCTGGAAACACGAGAGTCCAAAATTTTCTCCACAACGTACTCCAACTCACCCTCAACCAACACCGGAGCAGGAGGCTCAACTGAAGGTACAACAGGTACCTCATACCTGCGCAATAACGACCGATGAAAAACGTTATGAATGGAAAAGGACGCAGGGAGGTCCAAACGGAAAGAAACAGGATTAAGAATCTCCAATATTCTATAAGGGCCGATGAACCGAGGTTTAAACTTAGGAGAAGAGACCCTCATAGGGACAAAACGAGAAGACAACCACACTAAATCTCCAACACAAAGCCGAGAACCAACACGACGATGACGGTTGGCAAAACGCTGAGTCTTCTCCTGGGACAACTTCAAATTGTCCATAACCTGCCCCCAGATGTGATGCAATCTCTCCACCACCGCATCCACTCCAGGACAATCCGAGGATTCCACCTGACCGGAGGAAAATCGAGGGTGAAACCCCGAATTACAGAAAAACGGGGACACCAAGGTGGAAGAACTGGCCCGATTATTGAGGGCGAACTCTGCCAATGGCAAAAAAGCAACCCAATCATCCTGGTCAGCAGAGACAAAACACCTCAGATATGTCTCAAGGGTCTGATTAGTCCGCTCGGTCTGGCCATTAGTCTGAGGGTGAAAAGCAGATGAAAAAGACAAATCTATGCCCATCCTAGCACAGAATGCCCGCCAAAATCTAGACACAAATTGGGTACCTCTGTCAGAAACAATATTCTCAGGAATACCGTGCAATCGGACAACATTCTGAAAAAACAGAGGAACCAACTCAGAAGATGAAGGCAACTTGGGCAGAGGAACCAAATGGACCATTTTAGAGAAACGGTCACAGACCACCCAGATGACAGACATCTTCTGGGAAACAGGCAGATCTGAAATAAAATCCATCGAGATGTGTGTCCAAGGCCTCTTAGGAATAGGCAAGGGCAACAGCAGTCCGCTAGCCCGAGAACTACAAGACTTGGCCCGAGCACAAACGTCACATGACTGCACAAAGACTCGCACATCTCGTGACAGGGAAGGCCACCAGAAGGATCTTGCCACCAAATCCCTGGTACCAAAAATTCCGGGATGACCTGCCAATGCAGAAGAATGTACCTCAGAGATGACTCTGCTGGTCCAATCATCCGGAACAAACAGTCTATCAGGCGGACAACGATCCGGTCTATCCGCCTGAAACTCTTGCAAGGACCGCCGCAGATCAGGAGAAACGGCCGACAAAATTACTCCCTCCCTAAGGATACCTGTGGGTTCAGAATTACCAGGAGAGTCCGGGTCAAAACTCCTAGAAAGGGCATCTGCCTTAACATTCTTAGAACCCGGTAGGTATGACACCACAAAATTAAAGCGAGAAAAAAATAAAGACCAGCGCGCCTGTCTAGGATTCAGGCGTCTGGCAGTCTCAAGATAAATCAAATTTTTGTGGTCAGTCAATACCACCACCTGATGCCTAGCCCCCTCGAGCCAATGGCGCCACTCCTCAAACGCCCACTTCATGGCCAAAAGCTCCCGATTCCCAACATCATAATTCCGCTCTGCGGGCGAAAATTTGCGAGAAAAGAAGGCACAAGGCCTAATGACGGAGCAGTCGGAACCTTTCTGCGACAACACTGCCCCAGCTCCGATCTCCGAAGCGTCAACCTCAACCTGAAAAGGCAGATTCACATCAGGCTGACGCAACACAGGGGCAGAGGCAAAACGGCGCTTAAGCTCCTGAAAGGCCTCTACAGCATGAGGGGACCAATTAGCAACATCAGCGCCATGTCTGGTCAAATCAGTCAGTGGTTTAACGACATCCGAAAAACCAGCAATAAATCGGCGGTAAAAGTTGGCAAAGCCCAAAAATCTCTGAAGACCCTTAAGAGAGGAGGGCTGAGTCCAGTCACAAATAGCTTGCACCTTGACGGGATCCATCTCAATGGAAGAGGGAGAAAAAATATACCCCAAAAAGGAAATTTTCTGGACCCCAAAAACACACTTAGACCCCTTCACACATAAAGAATTAGACCGCAGAACCTGAAAAACTCTCCTGACCTGCTGGACATGAGAGTCCCAGTCATCAGAAAAAATCAGAATATCATCCAGATATATTATCATAAATTTATCCAGAAAATCGCGGAAAATATCATGCATAAAAGACTGGAAAACTGAAGGGGCATTAGAAAGACCAAAAGGCATGACCAAATACTCAAAGTGGCCCTCGGGCGTATTAAATGCGGTCTTCCACTCATCCCCCTGCCTGATCCGCACCAAATTATACGCCCCACGAAGATCAATTTTAGAGAACCACTTAGCACCCTCTATACGAGCAAACAAATCAGTAAGCAATGGCAATGGGTATTGATACTTAACAGTGATCTTATTCAGAAGCCGATAATCAATACATGGTCTCAAAGAGCCGTCTTTTTTTGAGACAAAGAAAAACCCAGCTCCCAAGGGAGAAGAAGATGGACGAATATGTCCCTTTTCCAAAGACTCCTTTATATATTCCCGCATAGCAGCATGTTCCGGCACAGACAAATTAAACAAACGACCCTTTGGATATTTACAACCCGGTATCAAATCTATGGCACAATCGCACTCACGGTGCGGAGGTAACGACCCAAGCTTGGGTTCGTCAAAGACGTCTTGATAATCAGAGAGGAACTCAGGGACTTCAGAGGGAATGGACGACGAAATAGAAACCAAAGGTACGTCCCCATGAATACCCTTACATCCCCAGCTCAACACAGACATTGCTCTCCAGTCCAAGACTGGGTTGTGAGACTGCAACCATGGCAATCCCAGTACCAAATCGTCATGTAAATTATACAGCACCAGGAAACGAATAATCTCCTGGTGATCCGGATTGATACGCATGGTTACTTGTGTCCAGTATTGTGGTTTATTATTAGCCAATGGGGTGGAGTCAATCCCCTTCAGAGGAATAAGAGTCTCCAAAGGCTCTAAATCAAAACCACAACGATTGGCAAAGGACCAATCCATAAGACTCAGAGCGGCGCCAGAGTCAACATAGGCGTCCGTGGCAATGGATGACAAAGAACAAATCAGGGTTACAGACAAAATAAACTTAGACTGAATGGTGCCAATGGAAACAGACTTATCAAGCTTCTTTGTACGCCTAGAGCATGCTGATATAACATGAGTAGAATCCCCACAATAGAAACACAATCCATTCTTCCGTCTAAAATTCTGTCGCTCGCTCCTGGACAGAATTCTATCACACTGCATACTTTCTGGCGTCTTTTCCATAGACACCGCCAGATGGTGCACCGGTTTGCGCTCCCGCAGACGCCTATCAATCTGAATAGCCATTGTCATGGACTCATTCAGACCTGCAGGCAAAGGGAACCCCACCATAACATCCTTAACGGCATCAGAGAGACCTTCTCTGAAAGTTGCCGCCAAGGCGCACTCATTCCACTGAGTAAGCACAGACCATTTACGGAATTTTTGGCAGAAAACTTCAGCTTCGTCTTGCCCCTGAGATAGTGCCATCAAAGTTTTTTCTGCCTGAAGTTCCAAATGAGGTTCCTCATAAAGCAAGCCCAAGGCCAGAAAAAACGCATCCACATCGCGTAACGCAGGATCCCCTGCTGGCAATGAGAAGGCCCAATCTTGAGGGTCACCCCTGAGCAAGGAAATCACAATCCTAACCTGCTGAGCAGGGTCTCCAGCTGAACGAGACTTCAGGGACAAATAAAGCTTACAATTATTTCGGAAATTCTGGAAGCTAGCTCTATTCCCTGTGAAGAACTCCGGCAAAGGAATTCTCGGCTCAGATACCGGAGCATGTACCACAAAATCTTGTAAATTTTGTACTTTCGTGATGAGATTATTCAAACCCGCAGTTACACTCTGGAGATCCATTATTGTCAGGTGCACACAGAGCATACAGAGATTAGGAGGAGAGAGAGAAAAAAGACTGCAGCAAGGCAGACTGGAGGAAAAAAAAAAAAAAAAAATTCCAGCAGACTTCTTATAACTCTCCTTTCTCAACCTGGGTCTTTAACACTTTATTGGCCGGTCAAACTGTCATGATCTCTGCAGGCAGAGATCATAGCAAGCCTATAGAGGGACAAGCTCTCGGAAGATGGAACTATACTGACCATGAACTAAGCCTGCCGCGCAACTAGAAATAGCCAGGTAGCATTTCCTATTTATCGCTAGATGCCCAGCTCTGGCCTAAGACCTAAATAGCTAGCAGAGGGAAATATAAGACCTGGCTCACCTCTAGAGAAATATTCCAAAGAAGACAGTAGCCCCCCACATATAATGACGGTGAGTTCAGATGAAACAACAAACGCAGCAGGAAAATAGTCTTAGCAAATTTGAGGTCCGCTTACTAGATAGCAGAAGACAGATAGTATACTTTCATGGTCAGCAGAAAAACACTAACAAAACACCATCCAGAGATTACCTTAAACTCTGGCATTAACTCATAACGCCAGAGTAGCAATCCCTGATCAACGAGAGCTTTCCAGACACAGTAACAAAACTTCAGCTGTGAACTGGAACAAATAGGCAAAACAAAACATGGACAAAAGTCCAACTTATCTAGTAGTTGTCTAGAAGCAGGAACAAGCACTGAGAGGCATCAGATAACATTGTTGACCGGCAAGAAACCACCAGAGAAATGAGCTTAAATAGCGACACCCACTACTGATGGAACCAGGTGAAACAGGAAAGAGGATGACAAGTCCAATTCCACAAGCGGCCACCGGGGGAGCCCAGAATCCAAATTCACAACAGTCTCCCATAGTTGAGGTCTACCTATGATGTAAATTACAGACGCCTCTCATCTTTTTAAGTGGTGGAACTTGCACTATTGCTGACTGACTAAATACTTTTTTGCCCCACTGTATATACCAGGATGGGGGACATATATACCAGGATGGGGGATATATATACCAGGATGGGGGATATACAGTTAGGTCCATATATATTTGGACAGAGACAACATTTTTCTAGTTTTGGTTATAGACATTACCACAATGAATTTTAAACACAACAATTCAGATGCAGTTGAAGTTCAGACTTTTAGCTTTCATTTGAGGGTATCCATATTAAAATTGGATGAAGAGTTTAGGAGTTTCAGATCCTTACCATGTGCCACCCTGTTTTTTAAAGGGACCAAAAGTAATTGGACAATTGACTCCAAGGCTATTTCATGGGCAGGTGTGGGCAATCCCTTCATTATGTCATTCTCAACTAAGCAGATAAAAGGCCTGGAGTTGATTTGAGGTGTGGTGCTTGCATTTGGAAGGTTTTGCTGTGAAGTAAACATGCGGTCAAAGGAGCTCTCCATGCAGGTGAAACAAGCCATCCTTAAGCTGCGAAAACAGAAAAAACCCATCCGAGAAATTGCTACAATATTAGGAGTGGCAAAATCTACAGTTCGGTCCATCCTGAGAAAGAAAGAAAGCACTGGTGAACTCATCAATGCAAAAAGACCTGGGCGCCCACGGAAGACAACAGTGGTGGATGATCGCAGAATAATCTCCATGGTGAAGAGAAACCCCTTCACAACAGCCAACCAAGTGACCAACACTCTCCAGGAGGTCGGCGTATCAATATCCAAATCTATCATAAAGAGAAGACTGCATGAAAGTAACTACAGAGGGTTCACTGCACGGTGCAGCCACTCATAAGCATCAAGAATAAAAAGGCTAAAAAACATCTAAAAAAGCCAGCACAGTTCTGGAAGAACATTCTTTGGACAGATGAAACCAAGATCAACCTCTACCAGAATGATGGAAAGAGAAAAGTATGGCGAAGGCGTGGTACAGCTCATGATCCAAAGCATACCACATCATCTGTAAAACACGGCGGAGGCAGTGTGATGGCTTGGGCATGCATGGCTGCCAGTGGCACTGGGTCACTAGTGGTTATGGATGATGTGACACAGGAATGAATTCTGAGGTATTCAGAGCCGCCATACTGTGTGCTCAGATCCAGCCAAATGCAGCCAAACTGATTGGTCGTCGTTTCATACTACAGATGGACAATGACCCAAAACATAAAGACAAAGCAACCCAGGAGTTTATTAAAGCAAAGAAGTGGAATATTCTTGAATGGCCAAGTCAGTCACCTGATCTCAACCCAATTGAGCAGCATTTCACTTGTTAAAGACTAAACTTCAGACAGAAAGGCCACAAACAACCAGCAACTGAAAACCACCACAGTGAAGGCCTGGAGAGCATCAAAAAGGAGGAAACACAGCGTCTGGTGATGGCCATGAGTTCAAGACTTCAGGCAGTCATTGCCAACAAAGGGTTTTCAACCAAGTACTAGAAATGAACATTTTATTTAAAATTATTGAATCTGTCCAATTACTTTTGGTCCCTTTAAAAACAGGGTGGCACATGTTAAGGAGCTGAAACTCCTAAACCCTTCATCCAATTTTAATGTGGATACCCTCAAATGAAAGCTGAAAGTCTGAACTTCAACTGAATCTGAATTGTTTTGTTTAAAATTCATTGTGGTAATGTCTATAACCAAAATGAGAAAAATGTTGTCTCTGTCCAAATATATATGGACCTAACTGTATACTAGGATGGGGGATATATATACCAGGATGGGGGACACATATACCAGGATGGGGGACATATACCAGGATGGCGCACATATATAACAGGATGGGGGACATATATACCAGGTTGGGATACATATACCAGGATGGGGGACATATATACCAGGATGGGGGACACAAATACCAGGATGGGGGACACATATACCAAGATGGGATATATATACCAGGATAAGGGACATATACCAGGATGGCATATATATGTTTATAATGTACATAAGGATGGGGCCCAGGATAAGGGACATACAGTATATGCTCCTCTTCTCGGTATATATGTCTCCCATCCTGGTATATATACCAGGGCACAATACTGGGCCCTTCCTGATAAAAATGCTCCCCATATGTGCTGTATCCTAGGCCCCTTCCTGGTATATACTTATGGTCAAAATTGTTGGTGCCCCTCGTTTAATGTCAGAAAAACCCACAATGGTCACAGAAATAACTTGAATCTGACAAAAGTAATAATAAATAAAAGATCTATGACAATGAACAAATGAAACTCAGACATTGCTTGTCAACCATGCTTCCACAGAAAAAATAAATAAATAAAACTCATGAACTAGGCCTGGACAAAATTGATGGGACCCTTGAAAATAATGTGACAGAAGGGACATGTTAGATCGCGGTGTGTCCACTGACTAGCATCACAGGTGTCTACAATCCTGGAATCAGTGAGTGGCCTGTATATAGGGCTGCAGATCCTCACTGTGCTGTGTGGTGACATGGTGGGTATCACACTCAACATGGACCAGAGGAAGTGAAGGAAGGAGTTGTCTCAGGAGATTAGAAAGAAATCTACATGTTGACAAGCCACAAAGCTTCTGGGAGAATGTCCTATGCACAGATGAGACAAAAATGGAACTTTTTGGCAAGGCACATCAGCTCTATGTTCACAGACGGAAAAATGACAGATGGATAAATGAAGCTTATGAAGAACACTATCCCTACTGTGAAACATGGAGGAGGCTCTGCTATGTTCTGGGGCTGCTTTGCTGCATCTGGCACAGGAGGTCTAGAATCTGTGCAGGGTACAATGAAATCTCAAGACTATCAAGGGATCCTAGAGAGAAATGTGCTGCCCAGTGTCAGAAAGCTTGGTCTCAGGGGCAGGTCATGGGTCTTGCAACAGGATAATGACCCAAAACTCACAGCTAAAACACACAAGAATGGCTAAGGCCTCTTTCACACTTCCGTCTTTCAGCTCCTGTCGAAATACGTAGATTTTTGAAAATGCATGATCCTGTGGAATTTGACGGCCCGTCTTTTCAAAAAAACGTTCCATGAAACGTTTTTTGTCTGCAGTGGAAAAACATCCCCCAACGCCTCCTACGGCATACGTCGTCACAGAGAATGGGAGCCTATGGACACTGGATCCCGCGCACACTGTGAAACGCAGGAATCCAGTGACGGATGCAGTTTTTACATCTGAGCATGCCCGGAAGCATATTCCAACCCGGGGAAAAGGAGTCTCTCTCTCTCGACATTTATACCTGAAAATTCATCCCGGAATTCATGCAACGCATCTGTCATAACACTGGATGCGTTGCACACGTTTTCAACTATTTTTGCAACGTCCGTCGAGATGTCGGTTCACTGCACTCTGACGCAGGACGACCGACGGAAGTGTGAAAGAAGCCTAAGGCTGTGTGCACATGTTGCTGATTTTTTGCAGTTTTTTCGCATTTTTTCACGATAAAAACGTGAAAAAAATGCAAAAAAAAGCATACAATATGCATCATTTAGAATGAATTCTGCATGTTTTGTGCACATGATGCGTTTTTTTCCGTGAAAAAAATTATTTTTTTATTTCTGTGGAAGCATGGTGGAAAAGCAAAGTCTGACTTTCATTTGTTCGTTTTCATAGATTTTTTATTTATTATTACTTTTGTCAGTTTCTGTCATTAAACGAGGGGTATCAACCATTTTGACCACCTGTGTGTGTGACCTCCATCCTGGGCCACTTTCTGGTATATATATTCCATGATCTGAATTTTTTTAAAAAATTCTCGCCTTCCTCCACTCCCTCGATGTGCGGCGTTCCTCTTCGTCGTCCTCTTCCAGGCTCATGTTTTTTGATCTCTGCACTTTGCCAAAAAAAATGCATGCAATAAAAAACTATTAAGGACTGAGGCCTCCATCTCATGTAATAATCTGGTTGCAACCTTTGAGCTGACTAAATTCCCAATATCCTTTTTAATATGTGCAGTCCAAAAACTGGATCCCATATTCAAGATGCGGCCTTAGGAGTTATTTATAGAGGGGTGCCAATTCGTTGAGATCACTGGATTTTATCTTTCTTATTCACCCTAAAATCCTTTTTGCTTTTGCAGCTGCTGCCTGACATTGAGAACTGCTGCTCCGCTTACTCTCTACCAGAATACACAAGTCCTCCTGTCCTGTCGTCCTCATTTTGCCCCCCACTGATGTCAACCTTACAGGACTGTAACTGACTGGATCCATGTTCTTAATCTTCGTGAACATCGGTCCCACGTCAGCCATCCTCCAATCATACAGCATCAATACTATTATAAGAGAGTCTAAAGAGATGAGCGACAGAGGTCTGTCCACCACTGGGGTCAACAGTGCAGGCAGAAGGGGACATACCATGGATGCACAAGTTACACCAATGTTACCACTGTCTCCACCACCGTGCCTGATATGTTGCATTTGGGTTTCAGCAGGACAATATGGCCAACCTTCTCCACTTTTGTCCATATCTCATTATTCCAGAAGTCTTGTGGTTTGTTCAGATGAATCTTCGCAAACTTTAGCCATACTGCCATATTTTTAGAAAGAAGAGGCTTTCTTCCGACAAGCCTTCCAAACAAATCGTAGTAGTTCAGTCGCTTTCTAATTGTATTTTCAAGAGCTTGAACATAGAACATGCTAACTGAGGCCTTTATAGTCTGAGCTTTAGCTCTTGGGCTTTTTTTTGCAATTTCTGTGTGCAGTTCATGGTCGTACCTTGGGGTGAATTTGATGGCATGTCCACTCCTGGGAAGATTGTCAACTTGTCAATTATCTAACTGTAGAATGATGAACATCATAATTATTTGGAAATGGTCTTATTTTCAGGGCCAAAGAGAGCAGCAACTGCGACACATGAAGGGCCACAGAAAGCAGCAGCGACATGTGCAGGGTCACCGAGAGCAGCAGCTACACGTGCAGGGCCCCAGAGAGCAGCAGCGACACGTGCAGGGTCACCGAGAGCAGCAGCGACACGTGCAGGGTCACCGAGAGCAGCAGCGACACGTGCAGGGTCACCGAGAGCAGCAGCGACACGTGCAGGGTCACCGAGAGCAGCAGCGACATGTGCAGGGTCACCGAGAGCAGCAGCGACACGTGCAGGGTCACCGAGAGCAGCAGTGACACGTGCAGGGTCACCGACAGCAGCAGCGTCATGTGCAGGGTCACCGACAGCAGCAGCGTCATGTGCAGGGTCACCGAGAGCAGCAGCGACACGTGCAGGGTCACCGAGAGCAGCAGCTACACATGCAGGGCCCCAGAGAGCAGCAACTACACATGCAGGGCCCCAGAGAGCAGCAACTGTGACACGTGCAGGGTCACCGAGAGCAGCAGCGACACGTGCAGGGTCACCGAGAGCAGCAGCGACATGTGCAGGGTCACCGAGAGCAGCAGCGACACGTGCAGGGTCACCGAGAGCAGCAGCTACACATGCAGGGCCCCAGAGAGCAGCAACTACACATGCAGGGCCCCAGAGAGCAGCAACTGTGACACGTGCAGGGTCACCGAGAGCAGCAGCGACACGTGCAGGGTCACCGAGAGCAGCAGCGACACGTGCAGGGTCACCGAGAGCAGCAGCTACACATGCAGGGCCCCAGAGAGCAGCAACTACACATGCAGGGCCCCAGAGAGCAGCAACTGTGACACGTGCAGGGTCACCGAGAGCAGCAGCGACACGTGCAGGGTCACCGAGAGCAGCAGCGACACGTGCAGGGTCACCGAGAGCAGCAGCTACACATGCAGGGCCCCAGAGAGCAGCAACTACACATGCAGGGCCCCAGAGAGCAGCAACTGTGACACGTGCAGGGTCACCGAGAGCAGCAGCGACACCTGCAGGGTCACCAAGAGCAGCAGCGACACGTGCAGGGTCACCGAGAGCAGCAGCGACACATGCAGGGTCATAGTGAAGGCGCTTATGACCTGTGTCATTTGAGGTCATGCATTGCAGATTCTCTTGTTTTGTAAGTGGTTCTAGAGATCCTGTCTTCCTCTCTGAAGAAACAATTTGCATATTTATTTTCCCGGAGGAGCATGCATGGCCTATAAGTCGCCTTACACCGGAATGTTACTCTCCAAAAGGCTAGACGTTGCCTCACAGACCCCAGTCAGAGGCCTCTCATACCAATCATATCTCTTTCTTTGCACTGAGGAGGAGCAAACACCCTGAAATGTGTGTTTGCAAACACAGGTTCTGGTTTGGATTTTATCCCAAGTCACATAACAAGGTCCATTAAAGGAATAATATTGACTGTTAGGATTGCTACTTCCACTAGGTGTCACTAGAGTTCAGGTCCTCTTCCTCTCTGAAGAGGTGATTTAAATATCTTGCTATGTAATGCATACATGTGGCCACTTGAGGGCGACATTGCATCAGTTTTGCTCCATGGCTCTGCTGCTTTGATTTTCCCTCTTGCTCCAGTCTGATTTGGGTCTTGGAATCAGAACAGCCATAAAGTTATTATCACAGCGGCTTATTTTGTTTGTTAAATTTGGTGCATTGTTTTTTCAAAGAGGGAATATTAGATTTTTTAAGTCAGCTCACTTGTGGTTGTGTTGTAATTTGTGCCAAATGTATTAAAATGTGACAAATTTGGCAGATTTTTAGACAACACTTTTGTCAGCTCTGCTGCATTCGACAAACCTAATATGAGTTGTGCAAAATACCAAACTCTACTCTGCTGCATCTGACAAATTCCCAATAAATAGAAATATACAACAAAGTCTCTATGAATTGTGCTACGGGACAAACTCAGCAGTGCAACATCTGACAAACACATTATAAAATTATGTCAAATGACAAACTCAGCTTTGCTGCATCTGACAAACCAACAAAATTTTACAGATTACAAACCCAACTCTGCTACATCTAAAAAAAACAAAGGCAGCAGTGAATTCCTCCAAACTACAAACTCAGCTCTGCTGCATCTGACAAACCCATACAATTTCCCAGATTACAAACTCAGCTCTGCTGCATCTAAAAAAAAAACAAACAAAAAAAAACAGCAATAAATTCTTCTAAACTACAAACTCGGGTCTGACAAGCCAGTAAATTGTCCCAAATGGCAAACTCAGCCCTGCTACATCTGACTCACCCATGACTTGCTCCAACTTTCAAATCAGCTCTACCGCATCTGACAAATCCATAAATTGTGTTGTTACAAACGCAACTTTGTTGCTTCTAACATGCGCATAACCTATTCTAAATCACAGACTCAGCTCTGCTGCATCAGAAAAAAATCTAAATTGCTCCAGTCAGCAACCTCAGCTCTGCTGCATCTGACAATTGCATAAATTGTTCCAAGCTGCAAACTCAACAGACCATAAATTGTTCCAAAACAAACTTGGATCTACTGCGTCTGACAAACCGACATATGTTCGTGTCAAATTACAAACTCAACTCCGCTGCATCTGACATATACATAAATTGCTCCAAATTACAATCTCGGCTCTGCTGAATGTCACAAATGTGAAATTACAAACTCAACCCTGCTGCACCGAGCAGCCCATAAATTGTGCTAAATAACAAACTCCTCTCTTCTCCATCTGAGAAACGTATCATAAAATTGTGTGAAATGAAAAACCCGGCTCTGTTGTCCTAAATGACAAGGCCAAACAAAATGACAAACTCATCTCTGCTGCATCCGATGAGAAGTTTGCCACAATTTACGGAGCGTCTGAGCAGTTTATGATTTGAAACAAATCATCGATTCGTCAGATGCAGCAGAGCCGAGTTTGCGAGTCACCGCAGTCATTGCGATGTTGCAGACCCTAGAAAGCTGTAGCAATGTTGTGTTTGCCATTTTCCGGCATGGCATCTGACATGCAGCAGAGCTGAATTTGTCATGTAGTAGAGCTGGGTTTGCCATCTGGCACAATCCCCTATAATATCACAATATGTGTGTTTTACATGGGACTGCATTCTATTCTCTGCAGTTCCAGCTCTGCTACATCCGCCATGCTTGGCCTGTGCACTTCTCCTGCGCTCTCCCCTCCCTGCTCTCCTCCTCCCTCCTTCCCCTTCTCTCTCATGTCCTCCCCTCCTTTTTCAGACTTATGGCCCGGAAGAAAACCCAACCCTGCAGGAAGCAGAAAGTCCTCCTCTATCTGTCTGGATCCCCCCACCCCCTCCATCAGAAATCTGCCTCACCCCCTCCCCAGCCTGTGCAGAGGAGAGGGGGCGACCCCCCAAGAAGAGACCAAGAGAGGAGGCGCAAAGTGTCAGAGGCAACAGGAGGGGAACCAGGGTGAGGAGGCAGCAAAGGGGAGACGCAGACACAGGAGTGACAGCTCCAGACAGATGTGCTCACATGCGGATAATTATAGACACACGGACACATAGCAGCCAGGTACACGCTGCACAGTGACAGCTCCAAACACACACGCCCGCCTGTGACAGCAGCGCACAGTGACAGCAGACACATAGCCCCACAGGTAGACGGATGACTGACGAGGGGCAGCTGACAGAGACAGGCAGACTGTGGAGACGGAGGCGAGCAGACTCTAAACGTGATGGCGGGCACTGACAGTGTGTGGCACGGCCAGACAATGAGACTGAGGAGCAGGCGTATCGGGGCTGACGACAGGCAGCGAGATTGCTAGACAAAGCGGTAGACATGGAAAGGGGGCGACGGCAGGGGTGGGCATACATGGCATTGAAATGTGTGGGCGATGCTGAAAATGTGATGCTTGTGAAGAAGGCAAGTGGGTGCTGGTAACGTGGGGCAGGCGAACAAGCGGCTACGGGTGTAGTGGGACACAAAGGGGAGAGGTTGCATGTATTGGGGGCAAGTAGACTGGTAACGGGAAGGCGGGAAAGGCTGAACATGTCAGACAGTGGTTGCATGTATTAGAGGGGGTGAGTAGTCGGGCAGTGGGAAGGCGGGAAATGGCGGGAAGGGCTGATCATGTCAGACAGTGGTTGCATGTATTAGAGGGGTGAGTAGGTTGGTAGTGGGAAGGCGGGAAAGGCCTGGAAGGGCTGAACATGTCAGACAGTGGTTGCATGTATTAGAAGGGGTGAGTAGTCGGGCAGTGGGAAGGCGGGAAATGGCGGGAAGGGCTGATCATGTCAGACAGTGGTTGCATGTATTAGAGGGGTGAGTAGGTTGGTAGTGGGAAGGCGGGAAAGGCCTGGAAGGGCTGAACATGTCAGACAGTGGTTGCATGTATTAGAGGGGGTGAGTAGTCGGGCAGTGGGAAGGCGGGAAATGGCGGGAAGGGCTGATCATGTCAGACAGTGGTTGCATGTATTAGAGGGGTGAGTAGGTTGGTAGTGGGAAGGCGGGAAAGGCCTGGAAGGGCTGAACATGTCAGACAGTGGTTGCATGTATTAGAGGGGTGAGTAGGTTGGTAGTGGGAAGGCAGGAAAGGCCTGGAAGGGCTGATCATGTCGGACAGTGGTTGCATGTATTAGAAGGGGTGAGTAGTCGGGCAGTGGGAAGGCGGGAAATGCCGGGAAGGGCTGATCATGTCAGACAGTGGTTGCATGTATTAGAGGGGTGAGTAGGTTGGTAGTGGGAAGGCGGGAAAGGCCTGGAAGGGCTGAACATGTCAGACAGTGGTTGCATGTATTAGAAGGGGTGAGTAGTCGGGCAGTGGGAAGGCGGGAAATGGCGGGAAGGGCTGATCATGTCAGACAGTGGTTGCATGTATTAGAGGGGTGAGTAGGTTGGTAGTGGGAAGGCGGGAAAGGCCTGGAAGGGCTGAACATGTCAGACAGTGGTTGCATGTATTAGAGGGGTGAGTAGGTTGGTAGTGGGAAAGCAGGAAAGGCCTGGAAGGGCTGATCATGTCGGACAGTGGTTGCATGTATTAGAAGGGGTGAGTAGTCGGGCAGTGGGAAGGCAGGAAATGCCGGGAAGGGCTGATCATGTCGGACAGTGGTTGCATGTATTAGAGGGGTGAGTAGTCGGGCAGTGGGAAGGCGGGAAATGCCGGGAAGGGCTGATCATGTCGGACAGTGGTTGCATGTATTACAGGGGGCAAGTAGTCGGGCATTGGGAAGGTGGGAAAGGCCGGGAAGGGCTGATCATGTCGGACAGTGGTTGCATGTATTACAGGGGGCAAGTAGTCGGGCATTGGGAAGGCAGGAAAGGCCGGGAAGGGCTGATCATGTCGGACAGTGGTTGCATGTATTAGAGGGGGCAAGTAGTCGGGCAGAGGGAAAGGCAGAAAATGCCAGCAAGGGCTGATCATGTCGGACAGTGGTTGCATGTATTAGAGGGGCAAATAGATGGGTAGTGGGAAGGCAGAAAAGGTCGGCAAGAGCTGATCATGTAGGCCAGTGGTTGCATGTAGCAGAGGGGGCGAGTAGACGGGTAGTGGGAAAGCGATAAAGGCCGGCAAGAGGCTTAACATGTAGTGTAGGCATGAGAGCAGGAGCTGGGTATGAAGGGCAAGCACGTACATATAGAGGCAAGTATAGTGGGGCAGCAAGAGGAAATAATATGGGGGAAGCAGAGGAACAGGAGGTGGGAATGCTAGAGATAAGCAGGAGCTGGTAAAGCAATTGCTGGTGAACCATGGAAGTCATGCAGGCTGTTGCCGGTAGGTGGTGTAGTTGGGTAGACCGTTACCGGTTTACTAGAGCAGGAAAAAATGCGTTGCTTGTATCAAGATCAAAAGGCAAGCGGGTGCTGGCAATGTAGAGTGGGCAAGTGGACGGGGCAGGAGGGCAACTGTCAGCTATATGGGGAGGTAAGCAAGGAAGTGCTGGGGTGGCAATGACAAAAGGCAAACACTAGTTGTATGGCAAAGACAGGTAAGCAATCGTTGGGTCAGTTCAGTGGGTAAGTAAATTCTGGTAGGTCAGGGCAAGGCAGGTAAGAAGGCAAGCAATGTGGTGATCAGGTACCAGAAATGCTGGTGGATGTTGTGTGTGGGCCGGGGGGACACTGCAGGCAGCGCTGGTGTAGAGGAGACAGAACAAGGCAGCAATCACACGATGATGGAGGCAGACAGAGAAAGTATCCGAAAAATGGACAACACCGAGGAACAGACATCTAAGATACAATGTGACGACACACAGACGGGCAGACCACTAACAGACCCCCTGACTACACACGTCTAGAGACAATGTAACAAAGACAGAGATACAATGTAAGAACACACGGACACCTGTAGCTACAGACAGACACATAGATACAATGTAAGAACACACGGACACCTGTAGCTACAGACAGACGCATAGATACAATGTAAGAACACACGGACACCTGTAGCTACAGACAGACACATAGATACAATGTAAGAACACACGGACACCTGCAGCTACAGACAGACGCATAGATACAATGTAAGAACACACGGACACCTGTAGCTACAGACAGACGCATAGATACAATGTAAGAACACACGGACACCTGCAGCTACAGACAGACGCATAGATACAATGTAAGAACACACGGACACCTGTAGCTACAGACAGACGCATAGATACAATGTAAGAACACACGGACACCTGCAGCTACAGACAGACGCATAGATACAATGTAAGAACACACGGACACCTGTAGCTACAGACAGACACATAGATACAATGTAAGAACACACGGACACCTGCAGCTACAGACAGACGCATAGATACAATGTAAGAACACACGGACACCTGTAGCTACAGACAGACGCATAGATACAATGTAAGAACACACGGACACCTGCAGCTACAGACAGACGCATAGATACAATGTAAGAACACACGGACACCTGTAGCTACAGACAGACGCATAGATACAATGTAAGAACACACGGACACCTGTAGCTACAGACAGATGCATAGATACAATGTAAGAACACACGGACACCTGCAGCTACAGACAGACGCATAGATACAATGTAAGAACACACGGACACCTGTAGCTACAGACAGACGCATAGATACAATTTTAGAACACACAGACACCGGCAGCTACAGACAGACGCATAGATACAATGTAACAACACACGGACACCTGTAGCTACAGACAGACGCATAGATACAATGTAAGAACACACGGACACCTGTAGCTACAGACAGACGCATAGATACAATGTAAGAACACACGGACACCTGTAGCTACAGACAGATGCATAGATACAATGTAAGAACACACGGACACCTGTAGCTACAGACAGATGCATAGATACAATGTAAGAACACACGGACACCTGCAGCTACAGACAGACGCATAGATACAATGTAAGAACACACGGACACCTGTAGCTACAGACAGACGCATAGATACAATGTAAGAACACACGGACACCTGTAGCTACAGACAGATGCGTAGATACAATGTAAGAACACACGGACACCTGTAGCTACAGACAGACGCATAGATACAATGTAACAACACACGGACATCTGTAGCTACAGGCAGACACATAGATACACTGTAAGAACACACGGACACCTGCAGCTACAGACAGACGCATAGATACAATGTAAGAACACACGGACACCTGTAGCTACAGACAGACGCATAGATACAATGTAAGAACACACGGACACCTGTAGCTACAGACAGATGCATAGATACAATGTAAGAACACACGGACACCTGTAGCTACAGACAGATGCATAGATACAATGTAAGAACACACGGACACCTGTAGCTACAGACAGACGCATAGATACAATGTAAGAACACACGGACACCTGTAGCTACAGACAGACGCATAGATACAATGTAAGAACACACGGACACCTGTAGCTACAGACAGACGCATAGATACAATGTAAGAACACACGGACACCTGTAGCTACAGACAGACGCATAGATACAATGTAAGAACACACGGACACCTGTAGCTACAGACAGACGCATAGATACAATGTAAGAACACACGGACATCAGTAGCTACAGACAGACGCATAGATACAATGTAAGAACACACGGACACCTGTAGCTACAGACAGACGCATAGATACAATTTTAGAACATACGGACACCTGTAGCTACAGACAGACGCATAGATACAATTTTAGAACACACGGACACCTGTAGCTACAGACAGACGCATAGATACAATGTAAGAACACACGGACACCTGCAGCTACAGACAGACGCATAGATACAATGTAAGAACACACGGACACCTGCAGCTACAGACAGACGCATAGATACAATGTAAGAACACACGGACACCTGCAGCTACAGACAGACGCATAGATACAATGTAAGAACACACGGACACCTGTAGCTACAGACAGACGCATAGATACAATGTAAGAACACACGGACACCTGTAGCTACAGACAGATGCATAGATACAATGTAAGAACACACGGACACCTGCAGCTACAGACAGACGCATAGATACAATGTAAGAACACACGGACACCTGTAGCTACAGACAGATGCATAGATACAATGTAAGAACACACGGACACCTGCAGCTACAGACAGACGCATAGATACAATGTAAGAACACACGGACACCTGCAGCTACAGACAGACGCATAGATACAATGTAAGAACACACGGACACCTGTAGCTACAGACAGACGCATAGATACAATGTAACAACACACGGACACCTGTAGCTACAGACAGATGCGTAGATACAATGTAAGAACACACGGACACCTGCAGCTACAGACAGACGCATAGATACAATGTAAGAACACACGGACACCTGTAGCTACAGGCAGACACATAGATACAATGTAAAAACACACGGACACCTGTAGCTACAGACAGATGCGTAGATACAATGTAAGAACACACGGACACCTGCAGCTACAGACAGACGCATAGATACAATGTAAGAACACACGGACACCTGTAGCTACAGGCAGACACATAGATACAATGTAAAAACACACGGACACCTGTAGCTACAGACAGATGCGTAGATACAATGTAAGAACACACGGACACCTGTAGCTACAGGCAGACACATAGATACAATGTAAGAACACACGGACACCTGTAGCTACAGACAGACGCATAGATACAATGTAAGAACACACGGACACCTGTAGCTACAGACAGACGCATAGATACAATGTAAGAACACACGGACACCTGTAGCTACAGACAGACGCATAGATACAATGTAACAACACACGGACACCTGTAGCTACAGACAGATGCGTAGATACAATGTAACAACACACGGACACCTGTAGCTACAGACAGACACATAGATACAATGTAAGAACACACGGACATCTGTAGCTACAGACAGACGACGATACAATGTAAGAACACACGGACACCTGCAGCTACAGACAGACGCATAGATACAATGTAAGAACACACGGACACCTGTAGCTACAGACAGATGCATAGATACAATGTAAGAACACACGGACACCTGCAGCTACAGACAGACGCATAGATACAATTTTAGAACACACGGACACCTGTAGCTACAGACAGACGCATAGATACAATTTTAGAACACACGGACACCGGCAGCTACAGACAGACGCATAGATACAATGTAACAACACACGGACACCTGTAGCTACAGACAGACGCATAGATACAATGTAAGAACACACGGACATCTGTAGCTACAGGCAGACACATAGATACAATGTAAAAACACACGGACACCTGTAGCTACAGGCAGACACATAGATACAATGTAAGAACACACGGACACCTGTAGCTACAGAGAGACGCATAGATACAATGTAAGAACACACGGACACCTGTAGCTACAGAGAGACGCATAGATACAATGTAAGAACACACGGACACCTGTAGCTACAGAGAGACGCATAGATACAATGTAAGAACACACGGACACCTGTAGCTACAGAGAGACGCATAGATACAATGTAAGAACACACGGACACCTGTAGCTACAGAGAGACGCATAGATACAATGTAAGAACACACGGACACCTGTAGCTACAGAGAGACGCATAGATACAATGTAAGAACACACGGACACCTGTAGCTACAGACAGACGCATAGATACAATGTAAGAACACACGGACACCTGTAGCTACAGATGCGAAGATACAGGGGTGGGGCGGGGTGGTGTTGTCTAAAGATGCTGTTGCTCTGTGTGTTTTTGGTGTATTTTTGTATATAGATCATAGAATGTTAGAGTTGGAAGGGACCTCCAGGGCCATCGTGTCCATCCCGCTGCTCAATGCAGGAGTCACTAAACCATCTCAGATAGATGTCTGTCCAGCCTCTGTGTGCAGACGTCCATTGAAGGAGAACTCACCACCTCTTGTGGCAGCCTCTTCCACTATATTTGGATATTTGTAGTCACCTCTTAGCCTTCTGTTTTGCAAGCTATACATTCCCAGATCCTTTAACCGTTCCTCGTAGGACATACTTTGTAGTCCGCGCACCATCCTGGTCGCTTTTCTCTGAACTTGCTCCAGTTTTTCAATGTCATTTTTTAAAATGTGCCCAGAACTGGACACAGTATTCCAGATGAGGCCTGACCAAGGAGAAGTAGAGGGGGATAATTACTTCACGTGATCTAGACTCTATGCTTCTCTGAATACATCTTAGAACTGTTTATCTTTTTTTGCTGCTGCATCACACTGTTGACTCCTGTGCAGTCTGTGATCTATTAGTATACCCAAGTCTTTTTCACACGTGCTGTTGTTTAGTTCTCTTCCTCCCATTCTGTAGATGTAATTTTAGTTTTTCTTGCCCAGATGTAGAATCTTGCATTTCTCCGTTTAATACGATTCTATTAGTTGCTGTCCATTGTTCAAGCTTATCTAGATCCTTCTGAATCCTTTCTCTGTCTTCTCTAGTGTTAGCTATCCCTCCTAGCTTTGCATCATCTGCAAATTTGATCAGTTTACCTTCGGTTCCCTTATCTAGATCATTTATAAAAATATTGAACAATGGGGCCAGGATAGAGCCTTGTGATCCCCACTTGAAACACTTGTCCAATTGGATTTGCAACCATTTATTATCATTCTTTGAGTATGATCACTGAGCCAGTTATGAATCCATCTAACCGTAGCCTTGTCAATCCCATACTCGATCATTTTTCAATAAGGATAGTATGAGATACTTTATGAAATGCTTTGCTGAAGTTGAGATATACAATATCTACCACAGTTCCCTGATCCACCCAGTCAGTGATTCCATCATAGAAGGAACTTAGATTAGTCTGGCATGACTTGTTTGCCCAAACCCATGCTGGTTCTGGTTATTTAGTGGATTGCAAAAAAGCAATAGATAGCATATTTTCATTTTGACACCACCAGTTAAAATGTAATAGGATAATTTTTGCACTTTGGAACATTACAATGATTAGCCAAAGTTACATGATGAAGAGGTGACTACCAGCAGCTGCCATTAGGGGGAGCTCACTGAGCACTATGTATATTCTGATCGAAAAAATGAGCTTACTCCAAGGCAGAAGATATCTAAGGAGAGGATCTGGAACTGTGTATCAGGAAAAGAGAGCATCAAAAATGTAATGTAAAAAGAAATGCATCGCCATTAAATTCGTCATCTATAAAATGGTGGTGAAGGCTGGACATTCCCTTAAAGTCATTAGTGCAATTTCTACACCCAAAGGAAATGTTAGCACCATATGCGGTTATATCAGTACAATGTGTGAACTTATACATTGCATACATTCAGATTCCAGCCAAATTCAGGTGCTGCGTATAATACTGGTGCCAGATCTGCTTACTGAAACATCAGTTACTTATATTCTTACATAGGAGCAGTATTAAAGTAGTTATATTCTTGTACATAGGAGCAGTATTTATAGTAGTTATATTCTTGTACATAGGAGCAGTATTATAGTAGTTATATTCTTGTACATAGGGGCAGTATTATAGTAGTTATATTCTTGTACAAAGGAGCAGTATTATAGTAGTTATATTCTTGTACATAGGAGCAGTATTATAGTAGTTATATTCTTGTACATAGGGGCAGTATTATAGTAGTTATATTCTTATATATAGGGGCAGCATTATAGTAGTTATATTCTTGTACATAGGGGCAGTATTATAGTTGTTATATTCTTACATAGGAGCAGTATTATAGTAGTTATATTCTTGTACATAGGGGCAGTATTATAGTAATTATATTATTGTACATAGGGGCAGTATTATAGTAGTTATATTCTTGTACATAGGAGCAGTATTATAGTAGTTATATTCTTGTACATAGGGGACAGTATTATAGTAGTTATATTCTTGTACATAGGGGCAGTATTATAGTAGTTATATTCTTGTACATAGGGGGCAGTATTATAGTAGTTATATTCTTGTACATAGGGGCAGTATTAAAGTAGTTATATTCTTGTACATAGGAGCAGTATTATAGTAGTTATATTCTTGTACATAGGAGCAGTATTATAGTAGATATATTCTTGTACATAGGGGCAGTATTATAGTAGTTATATTCTTGTACATAGGGGCAGTATTATAGTTCTTATATTCTTACATAGGAGCAGTATTATAGTAGTTATATTCTTGTACATAGGGGCAGTATTATAGTAGTTATATTCTTGTACATAGGAGCAGTATTATAGCAGTTATATTCTTGTACTTAGGAGCAGTATTATAGCAGTTATATTCTTGTACATAGGGGCAGTATTATAGTAGTTATATTCTTGTACATAGGAGCAGTATTATAGTAGTTATATTCTTGTACATAGGAGCAGTATTATAGTAATTATATTATTGTACATAGGGGCAGTATTATAGTAGTTATATTCTTGTACATAGGAGCAGTATTATAGTAGTTATATTCTTGTACATAGGGGCAGTATTATAGTAGTTATATTCTTGTACATAGAAGCAGTATTATAGTAGTTATATTCTTGTACATAGGGGCAGTATTATAGTAGTTATATTCTTGTACATAGGAACAGTATTATAGTAGTTATATTCTTGTACATAGGAGCAGTATTATAGTAGTTATATTCCTGTATATAGGAGCAGTATTATAGTAGTTATATTCTTGTACATAGGGGGCAGTATTATAGTAGTTATTTTCTTGTACATAGGGGACAGTATTATAGTAGTTATATTCTTGTACATAGGGGCAGTATTTTAGTAGTTATATTCTTGTACATCGGGGCAGTATTACAGTAGTTATGTTCATGTATATAGAGGCAGTATTATAGTAGTTATATTCTTGTATCTAGGGGCAGTATTATAGTAGTTATGTTCTTGTATCTAGGGGCAGTATTATAGTAGTTATGTTCATGTATATAGAGGCAGTATTGTAGTAGTTATATTCTTGTATCTAGGGGCAGTATTATAGTAGTTATGTTCATGCACATAGGGGCAGTATTATACACTTGTACAGATGAGGCTGAATGTTTCTCTCTGTATTAAGAGTTTTTTCTTGCTTTCATACAGATCCTTGTCATTCTCATACAGCCATCTTCCATTAATCTTTCAGAGTTACTGACCTGCCCTTTTACTTTCTCAGCCTCATGATGGCGTCTGACCTGGGCAGCAGCCTGACCTCCATAGATTGGCTCCCGCAGTTGACCATCCAGGCTGCAATGAAGGGGTCTCAGCAGAGCAGCGGAGGCAGAAAAGGACCTGGATCTCCCACCGACCCCAACGCCATGTTAACTAAGGAGGAGGCGGCTGCACATCGAGATGGAAAACCCCCTTACAGCTATGCCAACCTCATCCAGTATGCGATAAACTCCGCACCTGCCAGGCGTATGACCCTCAGCGAGATCTATCGCTGGATCTGTGACAACTTCCCGTATTACCGCAATGCCGGTGTAGGATGGAAGGTGAATCAGAAAAGAAATGGAATAGAAATTACTTTTTGTCTGGGGGAAGGGGGTCACTTATTTTTTTCTTACAGGTACATTAACTTGTTTTCTTGTTTCTATCATGCAGAACTCAATCCGCCATAATTTGTCACTAAATAAATGTTTCAGAAAAGTGCCGCGCCCCAGAGACGATCCCGGAAAGGTGAGCGAACCGTAGCCCTAACCCTACACAAAAGTGCCCAAAATTGCGCCCAATAGGTCATGTGTAGTCTGACTAGTCAAAGTAACCAGTGTCAGGAAGCTGCTGCTAAAGCAAAACTTTTTTTTTTCTTACTAAAGTTAAAGGGTCAAATAACATCGTATAAATCGATAGTAAAAGCCAATATAGGAAACTTTGTAATTTATCTCATCAGAGAAATCAACTTCTTTCTCCACTCTTGGGCCACTTCTCCTCTCCCACCTCCTAAACTCCTCATTCACTGTGAAAAATGCTAAAATCAGTTTTCGGTAAAAAAAATAAAAAGCAAACTGAAAAGTTCATTGAGGGGTCAGATTACAAATGCATATAAAGTTTATGAAGATGGAAGAGGAGCAGAGTGAAAAAAGAGAAGCAAAAGGTGCTACTTCTTACTGTTTAAGTGGTTCATTTCACCCGTGCTAAATTCACAGCAACACTGCTCAGTACTGCACTATGATGTACTCCATGGTGCTGCTTTCTAGTAAGTTTTTTTCTATCTCACACCGTTCAAAGCTACACTGCTCAGTACCGCTGCTGCTTTCTACTAAGTGTTTTATCTCATCACAGAGCTGGATTCACAGCTACACTGCTCATTACTGCTGTATAATGTGCTTCATAGAGACAGGAGAGCAGGAATGTCACGTGTGGTTCAGCAAATCTCCACCTTCTAGATTAGAAACAATTGAAAATTAGAGTTTGAGACTACGATGGGGAAAATGGTGAAAAATGCAGCTTAAGAATCGTATCACAGTCAGAAAAAGTGTTATGCCTCTTGTACACAATGACAGCGCTTTCTGAACAGTCTCCTGAAAGAGAGAAAGACAGTAGAGTAATTGATTTAATTTCTGGCAACTAATTTCCAGGGATCGTACTGGATGATTGACAGCTGTCCCAAAGAAGATGTAGCCCTTCCCCGCAGAAAACGTCCGCACCCCGACGATGAGGTAAGATAACGATTGACATACCAGCGTAATAAAAGTCACATTAAAGAACTATGAGCAATCTTCTAATATAACAATAATAAAGGAATTGCTGACTGTACAAACTAACGCTAAGGACCAGAGGATAGACTAATCCCTGGCACTGCCCTGCAGGTGTCGTGGGCGTTTATGGCGGCCCATACAGTCGTAGCATAGACACGATTAGTGCCAATGATCGCCATAATATGGTCAGCTTGTTAATGACTTACATTATGTCTATGGTCATCTTTACAGAAAGTATCTCAGCCTTGAAGTTTTATGGTGTCATCATTTCTCTATACAGCTTTCCCAAGACTCCCCTGAACCGGAGGTCAATAAAAGTCCCCTGAGTTCCACCAGTGACGTCTCCTTACCTACCGAAAACACACAAGGTCATCACATGGAGAACAACTCAGCTCTCCCAAGCTACAGCCAGGTAACAGGCCAGTATGTGGGATCAGAAGTGAAAACACACTGTTCTCTATATATAATACTGCCCCCTATGTACAAGAATATAACTACTATAATACTGCCCCCTATGTACAAGAATATAACTACTATAATACTGCTGCTGTGTACAAGAATATAACTACTATAATACTGCCCCCTATGTACAAGAATATAACTACTATAATACTACTCCTATATACAAGAATATAACTACTATAATACTGCTCCTATATACAATAATATAACTACTATAATACTGCCCTCTATGTACAAGAATATAACTACTATAATACTGCTCCTATGTACAAGAATATAACTACTATAATACTGCCCCCTATGTACAAGAATATAACTACTATAATACTACTCCTATGTACAAGAATATAACTACTATAATACTACTCCTATGTACAAGAATATAACTACTATAATACTGCCCCTATGTACAAGAATATAACTACTATAATACTGCCCCTATGTACAAGAATATAACTACTATAATACTGCCCCCTATGTACAAGAATATAACTACTATAATACTGCCCCCTATGTACAAGAATATTACTATAATCCTGCCCTCTATGTATAAGAATATAACTACTATACTACTGCTCCTATGCACAAGAATATATCTACTGTAATACTGCTCCTCTATGCAAGAATATAACTACTATAATACTGCTCCTATATACAAGAATATAACTACTATAATACTGCCCCCTATGTACAAGAATATAACTACTATAATACTGTCCCTATGTACAGGAATATAACTACTATAATACTGCTCCTATATACAAGAATATAACTACTATAATACTGCCCCCTATGCACAAGAATATATCTACTATAATACTGCTCCTATATACAAGAATATAACTACTATAATACTGCCCCTATGTACAAGAATATAACTACTATAATACTGCCCCTATGTACAAGAATATAACTACTATAATACTGCCCCTATGCACAAGAATATATCTACTATAATACTGCTCCTATATACCAGAATATAACTACTATAATACTGTCCTCTATGTACAAGAATATAACTACAATACTGCTCCTATATCCTATATACAAGAATATAACTACTATACTACTGCTCCTCTATGCAAGAATATAACTACTATAATACTGCTCCTATATACAAGAATATAACTACTATAATACTGCTCCTATGTACAAGAATATAACTACTATAATACTGCCCCCTATGTACAAGAATATTACTATAATCCTGCCCTCTATGTATAAGAATATAACTACTATACTACTGCTCCTATGCACAAGAATATATCTACTGTAATACTGCTCCTCTATGCAAGAATATAACTACTATAATACTGCTCCTATATACAAGAATATAACTACTATAATACAGCTCTATGTACAAGAATATAACTACTATAATACTGCTCCTATGTACAAGAATATAACTACTATAATACTGCCCCCTATGCACAAGAATATGTCTACTATAATACTGCTCCTATATACAAGAATATAACTACTATAATACTGCCCCCTATGCACAAGAATATATCTACTATAATACTGCTCCTATATACAAGAATATAACTACTATAATACTGCCCCTATGTACAAGAATATAACTACTATAATACTGCCCCTATGTACAAGAATATAACTACTATAATACTGCTCCTATATACCAGAATATAACTACTATAATACTGTCCTCTATGTACAAGAATATAACTACAATACTGCTCCTATATACAAGAATATAACTACTATACTACTGCTCCTATGCACAAGAATATATCTACTATAATACTGCTCCTCTATGCAAGAATATAACTACTATAATACTGCTTCTATATACAAGAATATAACTACTATAATACTGCTCCTATGTACAAGAATATAACTACTATAATACTGCTCCTATGTACAAGAATATAACTACTATAATACTGCCCCATGTACAAGAATATAACTACTATAATACTGCCCCATGTACAAGAATATAACTACTATAATACTGCTCCTATGTACAAGAATATAACTACTATAATACTGCCCCCTATGCACAAGAATATGTCTACTATAATACTGCTCCTATATACAAGAATATAACTACTATAATACTGCCCCTATGTACAAGAATATAACTACTATAATACTGCCCCTATGTACAAGAATATAGCAACTATAATACTGCTCCTATGTACAAGAATATAACTACTATAATACTGCCCCCTAAGTACAAGAATATATCTACTATAATACTGCTCCTATATACAAGAATATAACTACTATAATACTGCCCCCATGTACAAGAATATAGCAACTATAATACTGCTCCTGTGTACAAGAATATAACTACTATAATACTGCCCCCTATGCACAAGAATATATCTACTATAATACTGCTCCTATATACAAGAATATAACTACTATAATACTGCCCCCATGTACAAGAATATAGCAACTATAATACTGCTCCTATGTACAAGAATATAACTACTATAATACTGCCTCCTATATCCAAGAATATAACTACTATAATACTGCTCCTATGTACAAGAATATAACTACTATAATACTGTCCCTATGTACAAGAATATAACTACTATAAAACTGCCCCCTATGTACAAGAATATCACTACTATAATACTGCCCCTATGTACAAGAATATAACTACTATAATACTGCTCCTATATACAAGAATATAACTACTATAATACTGCTCCTATGTACAAGAATATAACTACTATAATACTGCTCCCTATGCACAAGAATATATCTACTATAATACTGCTCCTATATACAAGAATATAGCTACTATAATACTGCCCCTATGTACAAGAATATAACTACTATAACACTGCCCCTATGTACAAGAATATAACTACTATAATACTGCCCCCTATGTACAAGAATATCACTACTATAATACTGCCCCTATGTACAAGAATATAACTACTATAAAACTGCCCCCTATGTACAAGAATATAACTACTATAATACTGCTCCTATGTACAAGAATATAACTACTATAATACTGCCCCCTATGTACAAGAATATAACTACTATAATACTGCTCCTATGTACAAGAATATAACTACTATAATACTGCTCCCTATGCACAAGAATATATCTACTATAATACTGCTCCTATATACAAGAATATAACTACTATAATACTGCCCCTATGTACAAGAATATAACTACTATAACACTGCCCCCTATGCACAAGAATATATCTACTATAATACTGCTCCTATATACAAGAATATAACTACTATAATACTGCCCCTATGTACAAGAATATAACTACTATAATACTGCCCCTATGTACAAGAATATAGCAACTATAATACTGCTCCTATGTACAAGAATATAACTACTATAATACTGCCCCCTATGCACAAGAATATATCTACTATAATACTGCTCCTATGTACAAGAATATAACTACTATAATACTGCCTCCTATATCCAAGAATATAATTACTATAATACTGCTCCTATGTACAAGAATATAACTACTATAATACTGTCCCTATGTACAAGAATATAACTACTATAAAACTGCCCCCTACGTACAAGAATATCACTACTATAATACTGTCCCTATGTACAAGAATATAACTACTGTAATACTGCTCCTATGTACAAGAATATAACTACTATAATACTGCCCCCTATGTACAAGAATATAACTACTATAATACTGTCCCTATGTACAAGAATATATCTACTATAAAACTGCCCCCTACGTACAAGAATATAACTACTATAATACTGTCCCTATGTACAAGAATATAACTACTATAAAACTGCCCCCTACGTACAAGAATATCACTACTATAATACTGTCCCTATGTACAAGAATATAACTACTATAATACTGCTCCTATGTACAAGAATATAACTACTATAATACTGCTCCTATGTACAAGAATATTACTACTATAATACTGCTCCTATGTACAAGAATATAACTACTATAATACTGCCCCCTATGTACTAGAATATAACTACTATAATACTGCCCCTATGTACAAGAGTATAACTACTATAATACTGCTCCCTATGCACAAGAATATATCTACTATAATACTGCTCCTATATACAAGAATATAACTACTATAATACTGCCCCTATGTACAAGAATATAACTACTATAACACTGCCCCTATATACAAGAATATAACTACTATAATACTGCCTCCATGTATAAGAATATAATTACTATAATACTGTCCCCTATGTTCGAGAATATAACTACTATAATACTGCTCCTATATACAAGAATATAACTACTATAATACTGCCCCTATGTACAAGAATATAACTACTATAATACTGCCTCCATGTATAAGAATGTAATTACTATAATACTGTCCCCTATGTTCGAGAATATAACTACTATAATACTGCTCCTATGTACAAGAATATAACTACTATAACACTGCCCCTATGTACAAGAATATAACTACTATAATACTGCTCCTTTGTACAAGAATATAACTACTATAATACTGCCTCCATGTATAAGAATATAATTACTATAATACTGTCCCCTATGTTCGAGAATATAACTACTATAATACTGCTCCTATATACAAGAATATAACTACTATAATACTGCTCCTATGTACAAGAATATAACTACTATAATACTGCCTCCATGTATAAGAATATAACTACTATAATGCCGCCTCTATGTACTAGAATATAGCAACTATAATACTGCTCCCTATGTTCAAGAATATAACTACTATAATACTGCTCCTATGTACAAGAATATAACTACTATAATACTGCCTCTATGTATAAGAATATAACTACTATAATACTGCCTCTATGTATAAGAATATAACTACTATAATACTGCTCCTATGTACAAGAATATAATTACTATAATGCCGCCTCTATGTACTAGAATATAAATACTATAATACTGCCCTCTATGTATAAGAATATAACTACTATAATGCCGCCTCTATGTATAAGAATATAACTACTATAATACTGCTCCTATGTACAGAATATAACTACTATAATGCCGCCTCTATGTATAAGAATATAATTACTATAATGCCGCCCCATGTTTTCGTCCTCTGCCTTGCTGTGTATAGTAGCAGTGTCGGTCTGTGTCTCCCCCCATGTCATGTAATAATCCCCCCTCTGGTGTATTATAGGCGGCCTCGGCTCACATGCCAGCAGACTCACGGACTCCATCATACAACAACAGCGATTGCTACAAGTTCTCCTTCTCGGAGATCCCCGACCTCAGCTGTTCCTTCCGCAGCCTGTACCGTACTTTGCAGGGTAAACAGGGTGAGAATGGCGGTGGGGAATTGTAGGAACATGGACGGCACCCACATAATGGGATATTGGGGTGCGGACATGATATTATACAGGTAGTGCGGGAGAATTAGATTTCTGAATATTAATCTCTGTACAATTACAACTTTCCTTCACACTTTGCTTCAGTTTATCCTCATTTTCCAGATCTCTGCTTTCTGTCAGTGAATTGTAACGTTCTCCTTTACATGTAGAACCTGAAATCCTGCTCAGATCGAAGATTTCTTTTTCCGCATTTCTATTGAGTGCAAAGTAGCGATGTGCAGCCTGCAGCTGCTGAGAAACTACAACTCTCAGCATGCCCGGACAGCCAGTATGCTGGGAGTTGCAGTTCCACCACATCTCGAATATGACTGTTCCCATTCACTGACAGCAAGCAGAGATCTTGAGAGCAATGACTAAGATAATTCGGATTTTCTCCATTTTCCCGTCAGGGCTCTCGCCTCTCCCCGCTGACGTACAGCCGCCATCGTCAAGCTGCTGCATGTACCAACAGAATTCGGGGGAGTCTTCCTCGCTGCACCCCCACAACGTCCCCAACATGAACAACCCCTCGTCTTCTCACCATCCCAGCCAGCACCAGCAGCCGCCATACCTCCCCTCCCAGCAGATGCCCCGACCCCCCGCTCCTGGGATGCCTATGGGTACGTTCTGTACGCGACGTGCGCCTTCGCTTCTTCTCGGCGGAAGAGCTGACAATCGCTCGTCTTTTCTCCAGGTCTTCCCAGCGACTGGTGCTCCAACATAGACTCCTTAAAGGAAAGCTTCAAGATGGTCAGCAACTTGGACTGGTCCACCGTGGACCTGTCCCAGTTCTCAGGTAAGGATGTAATGGTTCCCCCTGGTGGACAGTTGCGGAATTACATCTAAAAGATCAGTTCTAATTTATGCGAATTCCGTAAGATTTAAATCCCACATTGATACATTTTTTTGCCTCCGGTCACATCCAAAGCTGCATCAAAATTCAAGACGAAATCTGAATGCAGCTTTGGTTGTGAATTCAGAGCAGATGCGCAACATTTCATAAAGAGTCAAATGGCAAAATGATTTTCCAAAGGGGGTCTGTTCGTTAAAGGGGCACTCTCTAAATGCATGTCTCGCCTCATCAGACCTCATGGAGAGCCTCCGCCAGGCAGAACTGAAGAACTGGAGCCTGGATCAGCATCACATCGCCAGCCTGTGCGACTCCTTAAGTCATCTGCTAAGTCACACCGGACTCCTGCCTCCCACCTCCTCACATGGACAAGCACCCCCCTGCCAGGCCCAATTAATGCCCCCCACCACCAGCAGCGCCTGTGCACTCCAGGGAGCAAAGCCAGGTCATACCATGGCAGGTAGGAATGGGGAACAAAAACAGCGCCACTCTAGTCCACAGGTCGTGTGCGGAATTGCAGCTCAGCTCTATGCACTTCCATGAAACCGAGTTGCAGTACTAGACACAACCTGTGCACAATGGTGGCGCTGTTTCTAGAATAAAAAAAATCAGGGAGTTTTTTTTGTGTGTGTACTTTTATAACACACTTGATAATATGGGAAATTACTGATTTATCTAATATACTTTATTTCTTTTAATTTGTTTTGTTTTACTGATTACTTCCAGTCACCCCCTATGGGCAGAACCAGCAGCCTCCAGCATCCTGTGGTCATAATTTCACTGCACCCCCTGGGTATCCTATCCAAACCCAGGCCCCTCCAACATACAGCCAGCAAGGTGAGGTTCACGGGAAACATGGTCCTAAGATAACTGGTAACTTTGAAAAAAATCTCAAAAATTAAAGGGGAGGTCTAGTGGGGATTTACAAAGACACACCGAGGTCTAGATGGATTTTTGATTTTTTTCCCCATTGGGTTTTGCTCAGCCGCATCATCTACTTGAGACTTGTCTGAAATAAATCCCCGTTTTGCCCAAGAGGCTCTGCTGCAGCTTTGTGCCTCAATGCTTTACACTGCAGCTTTGCTCCTTTGGACACCGGAGGTAGAATTTATCACTTCCTCTGCAGTAGAAAAGTGGCATCAAAAAGAAACAAAATTTGGCGTAAGTGGTATTTTGACTTAGGGAGAAGCAGAAAAGTCTTTTTTATGGTCGTTTACGGCTTTTTTTTCCCCGCCCATAGGCCGCCATTCTCAGCGCGCTCTGTACCCGCCGGCTCGCCAGGTACTCCGTTATCCTCCCAGCAGCGAAGAAATACAAGACGACTTTGACTGGGACTCTATCGCTTAAAGACTCTGCGCTGCAAAACCCCCCAGGTGGAATACAAAAGAAATATAGGAGAGGGTTAAACGCTCCCTCCACGTGTATAGATATATATAAATATATAAATGTATATCTTCGCCCGACAATCAGGGCCGACGGGCCCCTGTCACTGGATTCGGAGACCCTTCCCGCACACAGACGTTTTATATCTCTCCCTCCGGGACACATCGAGGATGGCGCCCGTCCTCTGCCCGCCTCGTACGTCCTAGTGCCAAGCTGTACCGGTGTTACCATGGGGGGAGGCAATCACAGCGTCTCCGGGGAGCGGAGGACTGGGCTGCCAGTCTACCCAAGGTTCACTTATTTATAAAGCGTACGTATATTGCACAGCACAAAGTGTTAACCAGGAGTCTACAGCCATCTTTGGACTTGAGACGTTGGTGAGATTTCCTACAGACTTTCATGACTTTTTTCGGCAGACCCCGTCCCCGAAATCCCAGAAACAACTATTTACAAACCAGCGCGATCGTCCGTCTTCTTTGTATTGCTTCCCGTTGGATGTCTCTTATGCTTTTACCGTTTTGTTGTGAAGTTCATTACTGTAGTGGTATGTGGCACATAGAACGAGCGGACCCGACCATGCCAAGGGAGGCATCATGGTTTGTACATCACAAAAATAAGGCTTTTTTTGGGGGGAGGAAAAAATAACTCCCTCCAACACTTCATCTTTTGGATTGGATTCCTGGGTTGGTTTCCATCTTGGATGATCGATAGAGGACTGGCAACTATGGCTCCTGGGCATGCACGTCCCGGATATGGATCCTACATCGAAAAATGGAAAAATTGGAGAGGCTGTGGTTTGTGGATAGGCTCAGTCTTATGGGTAACGGTCATCCTGGTGGTATTTGTACACAGCCCTCTAATCAGTGGTTATCCTGGTCACTCGTAGACACAGTACTCTAGTCAATGGTTAATATTGGTTGCATTTTAAACTAGGCAATGGCTATCCTGGTCGTATACAGGCACGGTCTTCTAGTCTCTGATTGGTATGTGGGTACAGTCTATGGCTATGCCAATCATAAGTGGGCACAGTCCTTTCATCAATGGCTATCCTGGTCGTATACAGGCACTGTCTTCTATTCACTGATGGGCATACCCATAGACTTTACCCACACACCAATTATAAGTGGGCACAGTCCTTTCATCAATGGCTATCCTGGTCATATACAGGCACTGTCTTCTATTCACTGATGGGCATAGCGATAGACTTTACCCACACACCAATCATAAGTGGGCACAGTCCTTTCTTCAATGGCTATCCTGGTCATATATTGGCTCAGTCTACTAATCAATGATTATCCTAGTTATTTGGGCTCAGGTTTCAAGTCGATGGCTATCCTGGTTATATTGGGCACAGTCCACTAGTCAATGGTTATCCTGGTCAGTTTTGGGCACTCTAGTCAATGGCTATCCTGGTCATGTTAGCACAGTCTACTAATCAATAACTATCCTTGTTGTAATGATGGAGCCAGCTGATACCTTGATGGGCATAGACCACCAAATAGTCCTTATGCCAGTAGCATACTGGCCAACCAGTATTTTTCCATTACGTGGGTGTTGACCCCCCATGATGAAGCAGGCTATATCCAGGTCACCATCACGCTGACCTCCCGAGTCTCACGGGGGCTCTTCAGTTTACAGCAATGCATAATCCTGCAGAATAGTTTAGTATTCAGCTTACATCAATATATTGTGCCAGGTGAAAGATCCAGATGCCGGGTGTACCAGAAAGCGCCTTCTACAATCCTAGTTAGTGGGTTTCCCATATTTGTAGTGCCCATATTCTTCATGTCGGCAGATCGTGCAGTGCCCTGGTGTTACGGGATATCATTTCTCGAGCATCGCTGTGGTGGAGCGGAGAAGCACCAGACCTTTACGGGAGATTCATGGTTGCGGTTAGTGATGGCTCATGGGTCGGCGTGTACACTGTGCATTTCCCCGAACGTTAAATTTCTCGGTAACTATAAATTATGGATTTGTCCTACATGGTAATAATTGTACTTGCCCACTTGTTGTGCTAGTTACACACTGTATAATGTCCACAGCAGTTGACCCTTCCAGAATTGTGCAGATCCAAGTTCGCTCGACAGGGTTTCTTATGGCTCTAGATGTTTTGGTTGGGTAGACCCTCTGGGCTTCAAGTCATAATTGGTGATTATAGGGATATACGTTTCTAAGACAACCACTATGGAGGCAATTACAGCTCCTTTAGGGAATAATTGCCTCTACCTCACTGTTCCCAAAAGTCTCGGAAACTTGAGAGATGACTTGTGAGAACGTTTTCCCTGAAATCGATCAGTTTGAGCAAGGTTGATGACCCACTGACTTTTCACCATTCATTTGAGCAATGCAGGCAGTACATTCAGTGTCCGGGTGAAGGAAGATGGAAGTTGGAGTGGCCGGTCCATCATTGCTCAGTGACTAGAAGGGTCCCATCTTGATCGTCTTCCTAATGATATCGATTTTTCATGACCTTAGAGGTCTGGTGCTCTTCAGTCATGTCTACGTATACACAGTCCAGATTGTTCCAAATCACAGCCAAAATTGCATTCATGTTGGCCATTCTCATGTGCGATGTGCCCGGTCCAGTCCAAATCACACACATGACCTGAAAATTTAACTACCCGGAAAACTTCATATCCATTGTAGGATCTCGTTTACATCGATCTTGGCTGTTGAGTGGTGGAGAAATGGCACAACAGTTGACGAGCTGCCCTGGAATCATTTAACCCAGTCGCCATCCTCTCCGTTCGAAAGCCATCTTTGTGACTCCCAATTATTTTGCTGTTCAAAATGAGTCTCAATGGACGCTTATTAAACATATCAGCAGAAAATGGCTTTTGCTTGATGTTTTTTTTTTCCCAATGATGATACTGATTAACAGATGCACTTGACGCAAAATTGCACAAAGAGGAGAACAAACATCATACAAAATGGATATTTATATAAATAAATGCAGACACGTGTATGGGCAAGGCAGGTAGGTTACGACGTTGCAGTCCGTCACCGGTACGCTGCCTGTTAAATACAATATAAAACTACAGTTTTTATTAAAATATATAAAATAACTGTACAAAATAAAATTCATCCAGCGCACGGGACGCTGGTCGCCGAGTAATACTTTAGAAAGAGCAATCCCATCCAAGAGGGATTCATACATAGCAATGGGCATCCATATATTAGAGTGATTGTCCCGTCTACGTACGTAACATCAAGCCGTGTCCATGGCACGTTCCACTGACCATCTGCGTGTTGGGGTGGTCATGCATGTTTGCATAGTGTGAATTAACAGACTGGATGGAATTACCTTTTCAGTGGTCAAAAAAGTTGAAAAATTTGCTACACACTACACATCCATACAATCACACATCTAGCTTCTGCAGCATAAGACACTGCACATCTCACAACAACAGTCACAACTACATCACACATCTTTCCGTCACCCTGTTCCATACGCATCGTTCCGTCACCCTGTTCCATACGCATCGTTCCGTCACCCTGTTCCATACGCATCGTTCCGTCACCCTGTTCCACAAACTGATTGTCATCACAATATGCAGGTCGGTCCCCACAGTCTCACCATGAGCGTGTATCGATATATAACTGCATTCCGACTACAATCACACATCTTTACTGATATGTATGCAGGTAATCATGCCAAATAGAAATATATATAGGGAATTGCAACTTAATTTCCTCATATATAAGTTCCGGTTAATTTTTTAAGGCTTGTTTTTTTTTTTGCCTACCTAAATGACCGAATTTAAAAAAAAAAAACAAGTTTACCCTGTTTAAACGCAACTTACCAGTGTATTTTTCTGGTGCTAAAATTATCTAGATTGTCGTTGCCTTACCCCAAGCAATGCACTTATGCAACATTGTGGACATACAATAAATTTACACAGCTACCTGGTACTGGGAATCATACATACATCACAGATCAAACATCAAAGTGTTAAACTAACTGTATAACCCACAATACACACTATAAGCTGACTTATTAAAATGGAGTAATATGGCCATTCAGCTTAGTTTTGAGCTAACGGCAATGACCTACAAACATGTCCTTAATAACCCTAATCATTCAAGGTAATGTGACAATCTGATTACCAAGTCACCTACACATCTGGTAAGTTCTACTGCCAATAGACAATCTAATTTTTTCAAGGTTAAATTGAGTTATGCATTTTGAAATATTGAGTGCTTCTGAAGAGAAGCAGCAGGGCTTTTTAAGAAAGGGTTAGGATCAGACCCCATTGCGGTACCCAAATTTTATATCATTCCTGTAGCATAAAAATCATAATGAACACTAAAATTCTGACTTTTTAAAAAACACTACTTTGAGCCAGAAGCAATGATACAACTCTAAAAAGTTGAACTCGTGCACCCTATTACAAAGGTCAGCAACCTTTGACACGTTAGCTGTTGGGAAATTATAATTTACAGGACTTATGATAGTCACAGCCTATCAGGTCATGTTAGGAGTTGCGGTTCCACTATAGTTAGAGGGCCAAAAATTGCTGATACATGCCCCATGTGACAGCTCAGACACTATTCATGAACTGGTGGAAGAACAAAACAACCTTACCAGAAAGATGTCCGTAATTATCAAATTTCTCAAGTAATAACTACGCATTTTTGATTATTCACAGTATAGGATTTCATGTACAAAAATGTTCCACTTTGTTGGAAAATTGTGATGCAAAAATGTACATTTTTCACTAAGTAAAATGTTTTTAAAAGGGTAGGGTCAGACCCCATTTTGGTACCTGAGTGTTTAAGGCCTGGAAGTTTAAAGTGTGGCCAACTTATCACTACAGTGTGGACTTATAATTTTAAGCACGCTCAGTTACCAAAGGACCTTGACACACATGAATTAACACACGTACATTTGATCACTATCGATGATGCCGTTTCTCTTTTCTTGGGAAATCTTCTTTATGGCTTCTTCACGATTTGAACCAATGACCTTTCACTTGGGATTCAACCTAGTAACACACTGAGCTATTAGGGAATGTGAGAACAGGTTGTACTTTGTAGTATTCAGGAAGAAAAAGATTTTTTCATCACCAGGAGCAAAACACTATTGCCAACGGATTTTGAAAAATGGTTGGTGATCAGTCTCTAAAGCTGGTACCATTGCAACTGAACTGAACTTCCGTAAAACAAGCAGGAGAAGAACTTCTTTCACAGGCTGGAATTGGCCATTTTCACACTGTGTGGACCCATCCTGTTTCTTAATGTAAGATGCTTTTATATTGACAACCACATTCAGGTTGGAGATAGGCCAAGGCTGCGGTTTAAAGTGTCATCCAGTTGGAGGGTCTCCCTCTCTAGCACTTGAATTCTAGTATCAGAGGTCACAGCAGCCAGGGAACGAGTCAGATTTTGTCTAAGGCTCATAAGGTCGTCAGTGGTACGGGAACATCGTTGTATGTAACGGGAACGGTGGCCACGTTCTGTCTCGAGCTGCGACTTTAGCGAGGAGATCTGCGGGAAGAGAGAGAAGATCACTATGCGCTATGGCTCCTGACAATTGCAGACTCCTTCTTGTTCTGTCTTATACCTGTTGCTCTAATTCTGTCACACTTGACTGAGATGCAGAAGATTCAACTGTATCCTAGAGGTTAAAAAAAAAATAAAAAATCATGGGCTAATTAAAGGGGTAGACAAACATGGCTTGCTTCCGAATACAGAGCCACCCCTGTTAACAGGTTGTGTGTGATATTTTATTTGTACATCTGTAGACACGGGTGGCACTGTTTTTGGAAAAAGGCAAATGTCTTTTCTGACATTGGACATCTCCTGTAATGAGAGATGCCACAATGCGTCGAGACTAAAGAGGGACCGCCGCGTTACAATGAGCCAAATATAAAAAGTCATCAAATGTGCAAATCAGTTGATGGTGATGATAAAACACAAGTTCCATATTCTAAAAGTATTTTATTTATGACCGACCTCTTGCGTTTTGTCCTTGGAGCCCTGCACTGTTGCGGCATGGAGCTTTCGCAGCTCCCTACGGAGGTTTCTCCGCTCGCTCTCCACCTGGCAACACAAAATGAAACGTAAGAAAACTTTGACTTAGTTCATCATCCACGGCTCTTGCTCATATAGTGGCTCTTACTTCTTGTAATGTCGAACTCAGATGTAGGGTTTGGTTTTCCAATAAAGATTTGTCGTTTTCCAACCTTGCAACAGCCTCCTGGAGGACCTCCAGCCTCCTTTGCAGGGAATCGCCATTCCTTATGACTAGGCCATCCACACGTTTGGGGTCCTTTTTAGGAAAGTGAATAAATGCATGTTATCTAGGCTACTCCTAAACCCCTAGGATCCCCGGTATGGCCATTACAGCTTAGGATCCCTGCTTTCTGGGGACCTTGAAATGATGCTCCGATTGTCACTGCTCATACATTACCGTAAAGTGGTCAACACTATTGTATGTTTATCCTATTTCTTATCTTAATACTTGCTCCTAACACTTACTATTCAGCCATCATGGCGCAATCTAGTGTACACTGCTCTACAATGACCAATCTGTAATGGAGGGGTGAGGATGAATTAACAAGAACAAAGAAAGATGATTCAGTTCGGGGCGAAAGTCTGGCAAAACCGAGGTGCACCTGCTTCCCGACAGTCACAGCGGCTGACAGAGGATAGGGAAACTCGTGTGAAATAATTACCTATTCCCCGACATAAGATGTAATAGTAGCTCCTAGGTCAAGCTCCTATATATCTAACAGGCTCAGGAGCTGAGCCTACACCATACCCGGTCGATGCTGGCTGTTATACAACATGCATGTGTCTAACAGCAGCGACCAGAGCTAGTGCTGCGTAAGCAACTAAAATGTCACTCTCAGCAGTAATTGAATGGTGGGATTGCACGGAGCCTATGGGCTGACATGGCACCTGGGGGCAGATGAAGGCCTCTATGGCTGCCATGTCCTCCTGTAGAGGTCCATCCGTTGTGAAGTTTCATAGGAGAAAGTCATTATGACAATATATTATAGTAAATAGAATAAGTGATCACATAATTGCAGGTTCAAAAACTCTAAAGGGACTAAAGATAAATTTTAAAAAATAATCACATAAAATAAAAAAATTATACAAATTTACAAATTTGAATTCCTCTTCATCTACTTTCTAGTCTATATGACAAAGCAGATTTGGTATTACCACCTCTAATGTACCAAAATATAAAATTAAAGTGAAAAAAAAAAAGCACCAAACTCCCAAAAAAACGGCAATGAAGAAAGGAATCTCTCCATGGAAAAAAAAAATAAAAAAGTGACATGTCTCAGAAAATGGCAAAACAAACATTTTTTAAAACTATTTCTGAATACTTTCAACCCTTAAATAAATGCGCTTTTTTTCACCATTTCAAAGCAGTTGGACTTTTCGCCTCCTCCATTTACCAGTATATTTTATGGTAAAATGAATTATGTCATTCAAAATTAGAACTTCTTCATCCTTCAAAAAAGATTTTAACCCCTTAGTGACAGAGCCAATTTGGTACTTAATGACCGAGACAATTTTTACAATTCTGACCAGTGTCACTTTATGAGGTTATAACTCTGGAATACTTTAACGGATCCCGCTGATTCTGTTTTTTCGTGACATATTGTACTTCATGTTAGTGGTAACATTTCTTTGATATTACTTGCGATTATTTATGAAAAAAATGGAAATATGGCGAAAATTTTTAAAATTTTGCAATTTTCAAAATTTTTATTTTTATGCCCTTAACTCAGAGAGATATGTCACGAAAAATAGTTAATAAATAACATTTCCCACATGTCTACTTTACATCAGCACAATTTTGGAAACAAAATTTTTTTTCTTAGGGAGCTATAAGGGTTAAAAGTTGACCTGCAATTTCTCATTTTTACAACACAATTTTGTTTTAGGGACCACATCACATTTGAAGTCATTTTGAGGGGTCTATATGATAGAAAATACCCAAGTGTGACACCATTCTAAAAACTGCACCCCTCAAGGTGCTCAAAACCACCTTCAAGAAGTTTATTAACCCTTTACGTGCTTCACAGGAACTGAAACAATGTGGAAGGAAAAAATGAACATTTAACTTTTTTTTTGCAAACATTTTACTTCAGAACCATTTTTTTTATTTTCACAAGTGTAAAAACAGAAATTTAACCATAAATGTTGTTGTGCAATTTCTCCTGAATACGCCGATACCCCATATGTGGGGGTAAACCACTGTTTGGGCGCACCGCAGAGCTTGGAAGTGAAGGAGCACCGTTTGACTTTTTCAATGCAGAATTGTCTGGAATTGAGATTGGATGCCATGTCACGTTTGGAGAGCCCCTAATGTGCCTAAACAGTGGAAACCCCCCACAAGTGACACCATTTTGGAAACTAGACCCCTTAAGGAACTTATCTAGATGTGTGGTACTTATCTAGATGTGTGGTGAGCACTTTGAACCCCCAAGTGCTTCACAGAAGTTTATAACGTAGAGCCGTGAAAATAAAAAATCGCATTTTTTCTACAAAAATGATCTTTTTGCCCCCAAATTTTTATTTTCACAAGTGTAACAGGAAAAATTAGACCACAAAAGTTGTTGTGCAATTTCTCCTGAGTACGTCGATACCCTATATGTGGGGGTATACCCACTGTTTGGGCGCACCGCAGAGCTTGGAAGAGAAGGAGTGCCGTTTTACTTTTTCAATGTAGAATTGGCTGGAATTGAGATCGGACGCCATGTTGCGTTTGGAGAGCCCCTGATGTGCCTAAACAGTGGAAACCCCCCACAAGTGACCCCATTTTGGAAACTAGACCCCTTAAGGAACTTATCTAGATGTGTGGTGAGAACTTTGAATGCCCAAGTGCTTCACAGAAGATTATAATGCAGAGTCGTGAAAATAAAAAATATTTTTTTTTTCCACAAAAAAGATTTTTTTAGCCCCCAAGTTTTTATTTTCACAAGGGTAACAAGAGAAATTGGACCCCAAGAGTTGTTGTTCAATTTGTCCTGAGTATGCTGGTACCCCATATGTGGGGATAAACCACTGGTTGGGCGCACGGCAGAGCTCGGAAGGGAAGGAGCGCCGTTTTGGAATGCAGACTTTGATAGAATGGTCTGCGGGCGTTATGTTGCGTTTGCTGAGCCCCTGATGCACCTAAACAGTAGAACCCCCCCACAAGTGACCCCATTTTGGAAACTAGACCCCCCAAGGAACTTATCTAGGTATGTGGTGAGAACTTTGAATGCCCAAGTGCTTCACAGAAGTTTATAATGCAGAGTCGTGAAAATAAAAAAAAATTTTTTCCACAAAAAAGAATTTTTAGCCCCCAAGTTTTAATTTTCACAAGGGTATCAAGAGAAATTGGACCCCAAGAGTTGTTGTCCAATTTCTCCTGAGTAAGTCGATACCCCATATGTGGGGGTAAACCACTGTTTGGGCGCACCGCAGAGCTTGGAAGAGAAGGAGTGCCGTTTTACTTTTTCAATGTAGAATTGGCTGGAATTGAGATCGGACGCCATGTCGCGTTTGGAGAGCCCCTGATGTGCCTAAACAGTGGAAACCCCCCACAAGTGACCCCATTTTGGAAACTAGACCCCCCATGGAACTTATCTAGATGTGTGGTGAGAACTTTGAATGCCCAAGTGCTTCACAGAAGTTTATAATGCAGAGTCGAGAAAATAAAAAAAATATTTTTTTTCCACAAAAAAGATTTTTTAGCCCCCAAGTTTTTATTTTCACAAGGGTAACAGGAGAAATTTGGACCCCAAAAGTTGTTGTCCAATTTATCCCGAGTACGCTGATGCCCCATATGTGGGGGTAAACCACTGTTTGGGCGCACGGCAGAGCTCAGAAGGGAGGGAGTACCATTTGACTTTTTGAGCGCAAAATTGGCTGTCGTGTTTGGAGACCCCCTGATGTACCTAAACAGTGGAAACCCCCCAATTCTAAATCCAACCCTAACCCCAACACACCCCTAATCCTAATCTCAACCCTAACCTCAAACCTAACCCTAATCCCAATACACCCCTAACCCTAATCCCAACCCTAACCTTAACCCTAATCCCAAACCTAACCCTAATCCCAAACCTAACCCTAATCCCAAACGTAACCCTAATGCCAACCCTAACCCTATTCCAAACCCTAACCCTAACTTTAGCCGCAACCCTAGCCCTAACTTTAGCCCCAACCCTTGCCCTAACTTTAGCCCCAACACTAACCCTAGCCCTAACCCTAACTTTAGCCCCAACCCTAACCCTAACTTTAGCCCCAGCCCTAGACCTAACCCTAACTTTAGCCCCAACCCTAACCCTAACCCTAAATTTAACCCTAACCCTAGCCCTAACTTTAGCCCCAACCCTAAGGCTACTTTCACACTTGCGTCGTGTGGCATCTGTCGCAATCCGTCGTTTTGGACAAAAAACGGATCCTGCAAATGTGCCCGCAGGATGACTTTTTTGCCCATAGACTTGTATTGCCGACAGATGGCCACACGTCGCGTCCGTCGTGCACTGGATCCGTTGTGTTTTGGCGGACCGTCACAAAAAAAAGTTCAATGTAACCTTTTTTTTTGTACGTCGCGCCCGCCATTTCCGCGCATGCGTGGCCGTATCTCTGCCCCCTCCTCCCCAGGACATAGACTGGGCAGCGGATGCGTTGAAAAACTGCATCTGCTGCCCACGTTGTGCACAATTTTCACAACGTGCGTCGGTACGTCGGGCCGACGCATTGCGACGGCCCCGTACTGACGCAAGTGTGAAAGAAGCCTAACGCTAACCCTAAATTTAGCCCCAACCCTAACCCTAATTTTAGCCCCAACTCCTCTCCTGCCGGCCGGCAGATGGCAGGCGCACTGCGCATGCGCCCGCCATTTTCTTTCCCGATGAAGAAGCCGGCGGACAGGAGGGGACGCAGGAGGACCCAGGGACACCGGTAAGTATGATAGGGTCCCCGAATCCCCCTATTTCTCTGTCCTCTGATGTGCGATCACATCAGAGGACAGAGAATGACAGATCGTTGTTTTTTTTTGCGACCGCCGGTAAACAGTTAATTACCGGCGATCGCAAAACAGGGGTCGGTAAAAACCGACCCCAATCATGTTCTTTGGGGTCTCGGCTACCCCCGGCAGCCGAGACCCCAAAGATCTCCCGGGTGCCGGCCGGCGGGCGCACTGCGCCCGCCATATTTTTGCCGGGAAAAGATGGCGGCGCCCATCAGGAGCCACGAGGAGCACCGGGGGAGACAGGTGAGTATCGGGGGGCTATCGGGGACCCATTTCTCTGTCCTCTGATGTGCGATCACATCGGAGGACAGAGAAATTAAAAGGAAAATTGCGGGTTTTTTTGCGATCGCCGGTAAACGGTTAATTACCGGCGATCGCAACTCGGGGGTCGGTAAAAAAAACCCGAATCACGTTCTCTGGGGTCTCGGCTACCCCCGGCAACTGAGACCCCAGAGAAAATCCGACTCTGGGGGGCGCTATTCACTTTTTCCACAGCGCCGTTAATTAACGGCGCTGTGGTTTAAGTACCCTTAACTGCCGCCGTTAAAAGGCGTATCGGCGGTTGTTAAGGGGTTAAAAAGCCAATGTACAGCGAAAAAAAAAAAAAAGTTAAAACTTTTGAAAGAAAAGGAGGAATAAATAAGAGGCACAAGTACAGTACAGACCAAAAGTTTGGACACACCTTCTCATTTAAAGATTTTTCTGTATTTTCATGACTATCAAAATTGTACATTCACACTGAAGGCATCAAAACTATGAATTAACACATGTGGAATTATATACTTACCAAAAAAGTGTGAAACAACTGAAATTATTTCTTATATTCTAGGTTCTTCAAAGTAGCCACCTTTTGCTTTGATAACTGCTTTGCACACTCTTGGCATTCTCTTGATGAGCTTCAAGAGGTAGTCACCGGGAATGGTCTTCACTTCACAGGTGGGCCCTGTCAGATTTAATAAGTGGGATTTCTTGCCTTATAAATGGGGTTGGGACCATCAGTTGTGTTGTGCAGAAGTCTGGTGGATACACAGCTGATAGTCCTATTGAATAGACTGTTAGAATTTGTATTATGGCAAGAAAAAAGAAGCTAAGTAAAAAAAAACGAGTGGCCATTATTACTTTAAGAATTGAAGGTCAGTCAGTCTGAAAAATTGGGAAAACTTTGAAAGTGTCCCCAAGTGCAGTGGCAAAAACCATTAAGTGCTACAAAGAAACTGGCTCACATGAGGACCGCCCCAGGAAAGGAAGACCAAGAGTCACCTCTGCTTCTGAGGATAAGTTTATCCGAGTCACCAGCCTCAGAAATCGCAGGTTAACAGCAGCTCAGATTAGAGACCAGGTCAATGCCACACAGAGTTCTAGCAGCAGACACATCTCTACAACAACTGTTAAGAGGAGACTTTGTGCAGCAGGCCTTCATGGTAAAATAGCTGCCAGGAAACCACTGCTAAGGACAGGCAACAAGCAGAAGAGACTTGTTTGGGCTAAAGAACACAAGGAATGGACATTAGACCAGGGAAAATCTGTGCTTTGGTCTGATGAGTCCAAATCTGAGATCTTTGGTTCCAACCACCGTGTCTTTGTGCGACGCAGAAAAGGTGAACGGATGGACTCTACATGCCTGGTTCCCACCATGGAGGAGGAGGTGTGATGGTGTAGGGGTGCTTTGCTGGTGACACTGTTGGGGATTTATTCAAAATTGAAGGCATACTGAACCAGCATGGCTACCACAGCATCTTGCAGCGGCATGCTATTCCATCCGGTTTGCGTTTAGTTGGACCATCATTTATTTTTCAACAGGACAATGACCCCAAACACACCTCCAGGCTGTGTAAGGGCTATTTGACCAAGAAGGAGAGTGATGGGGTGCTACACCAGATGACCTGGCCTTCACAGTCACCAGACCTGAACCCAATCAAGATGATTTGGGGTGAGCTGGACCGCAGAGTGAAGGCAAAAGGGCCAATAAGTGCTAAGCATCTCTGGGAACTCCTTCAAGATTGTTGGAAGACCATTCCCGATGACTACCTCTTGAAGCTCATCAAGAGAATGCCAAGAGCGTGCAAAGCAGTCATCAAAGAAAAAGGTGGCTACTTTGAAGAACCTAGAATATAAGACGTAATTTCAGTTGTTTCACACTTTTTTGTTAAGTATATAATTCCACGTGTTAATTCATAGTTTTGATGCCTTCAGTGTGAATGTACAATTTTCATGGTCATGAAAATACAGAAAAATCTTTTACTTCAAATAGGTTTTTATTAAGAATAACAAGATGATTGACATGTTACATTCGTATTTTCAATACAAAATTTTCTCCCCCCCCCTTCAAACTCCCTTTGATCCCAACACCCCCCACCCCAACCCAACAAGACAGCCCATCTTGCTTAACACCTCCATCAGTAAAACAAAAGGATGACTAATCCCCCAGCCCCTAATGTAAGCCACACTTTACAATGCCATTAATTAGGGATCGTAGTTCATTCAATTTGTATAATACCCCTATCCCTATCCCATGGCGATCCACGGAGACCACAGTTTATTGAACACTTCGATTTTCCCTTTCTTTTTGTAAAACCCCTTTTCGAGTGTCAGGCCTTGTTTCACATATTGTAGGAATTCTCCTCTTGACGGCGGTTCTTCCCTGATCCAATTTCGAGCTATTACCTTCCTAGCCATGTATAACAGTCTGGCAATAGCTATCTTTAGGTTACTATCTACTCCAATCTCATCCACGCATCCCAACAGGCACACAATTGGATCTCTTGGCACCGCACATCCATACGCACCTTCCATACGACTCAAAACTACTAACCAAAATGCAGCCAGTCTCGGACACGTCCACATCATATGAAATATATCCGCATCCGTAGATTTACACCTTGGGCACTCGGAATTATCACGCAAACCTGCCTTATATAGTATTATCGGAGACTTATAGACCCTGTGTATTACATAGAGCTGTGACAGAACAAAAGCACCAACAACAGTTTTTATATCCAAAATATCAAAAGTACTTTATTATAATAAAAATATTACAACAGGTATAAGGGAAACAAGGGGGATCATGCGGCAATGCGACACTGAGAGTGCCCAATAACAACAGTGGACAAAAAACGTGTATCACATACATAAAAGGGTTCCATCTAAAAATACATCACAATTAGTGCACCACGCCATCATAGACAGATGGAAACCCATAATTTATCAATCAGGTGACGGTCCAAATGAAGCAAAAAATGTTGTACATTACCCTGGGGTCAACGGTGGACGGCGTGGTGACTGGCGTGCACATCTTGGTAATGTACAACATTTTTTGCCTCATTTGGACCGTCACCTGATTGATTAATTATGGGTTTCCATCTGTCTATGATGGCGTGGTGCACTAATTGTGATGCATTTTTAGATGGAACCCTTTTATGTATGTGATACACGTTTTTTGTCCACTGTTGTTATTGGGCACTCTCAGTGTCGCATTGCCGCATGATCCCCCTTGTTTCCCTTATACCTGTTGTAATATTTTTATTATAATAAAGTACTTTTGATATTTTGGATATAAAAACTGTTGTTGGTGCTTTTGTTCATTCTTAGTGAGTTTTTGCAGTTTGTCCTGTCATGGTCCATATGTACAGTGGGGATTATCATTTGGCTCTATTATCGGGCCTTTATCTTTGTTATTTATTACTCATTTGTACATGATGTTATTTTTTGGATACCTAATAGAGCTGTGACAGTCTATATGGTTCGCTCACTGACAGTCTTGGGACCCATTCTAGCACCGACTCCCAAGTCTCTTTATCCATTGGACCCAGATCCCTCTCCCATTTAGCTCTCGCCATTATCGGAAATCCCAACAGGAAAGTATGTAGCAGATCTTTATACAAAGTAGATATAACCCCCCCAGTAGACCCTTCATTACACACATACTCCAGTACTATATCTCTTTGCATTCTAATATCTCCGCTCCTATTCTGAGCTCTAAAAGCATGCAACATCCGCAAATACTGATACTCCCCCGCAGTCCCCAGACCAAACTCCGCCTGCAATTGGGAAAATGATTTTAACTCACCTCGCTCAAGTATCTGATACACGTACTGAATCCCTTTGACCTGCCATTCTGTCAGTATCCCCAGTGCCTCAAACTCCTGTAAGTTATTGTTATGCCATAGCGGAGAGAATCTTGTCAAGTCCGTGATCCCGCGTATATGTCTCAATCTAACCCACAACCTACGTATCAACAACACAGTCGGGTATAATTTCCCCAGAGCTCCCAAGGATCCATCCTCCAAACATTGTACTACTGGCTTTCTTTTTGTCATCACTTCCATCAACCGCTGTACTGCTCCAAGAGACCCCTCAAGCGCCCATCCCTTTAGATGCTGACTCTGTGCTGCAAGAAAGTATATTTCAGGGTTAGGCAATGCTAGTCCCCCATCGTCCTTGGGTCGGTGAAGCGTCTCCAGTCTAATCTGCGGATATTGTCTCCCCCATATTAAATTCCTAAACAGAGAATTGATCTGTCTAAATTTCCCGCGTGGTATCCACACTGGTGCATTATGCAAAATATACAGTATTTTCGGCATCAGAATCATTTTAATAAGATTCACCCTACCTACCACAGATAAATGCAGCTTAAGCCAAGCATCCACTTTTGCCTTCAGAACACCCAAGATTGGAGTCATATTCCTATGTATATAATCAGTAACAGGCATAGATACCCATATGCCAAGGTACTTGAATTGGCTCGTCACCTTCAGTCGCCCATCTTCCAGTGGCTCCCCCCCAACATCATCCACCTTAAACAAGATAGACTTACTCCAGTTTATCTTAAATCCTGACACTGATCCGAAGCGTTCAATAATCCCAATGGCTCCCTCCAAGGACGCACCCGGGTCAGCCAAAAACAAAAGAATGTCATCTGCATACAATGCCACCCTTTCTTCAATCCTCCCATATTTAAACCCAGTCATCTCATCAGACCGTCGAAGTTTAGCAGCCAGTGGCTCCACAGCCAGAGCAAACAAAAGAGGAGAGAGTGGACACCCCTGCCTAGTCCCTCTAGTTAGCTGTATGGTCCGTGATAACTCCCCGTTCACCCTGACCCTGACAGAAAAATCTTTAAATGAGAAGGTGTATCCAAACTTTTGGTCTGTACTGTCCATTGGTTACAGCAGAAAGGAGTGAATGACCACACAGTTGTGCAAAAACCATGTGGCCATTGCCAAAAGTAATATTCCTATATTCTATTGGACAGCTGTTGTGACCGTCAGGCAGCGGCACCATCGCGTCTGCATGTCAGTTGCTCACTAGCTTGAGAGCAAGATGCAAATTCCTCCTAAAAGTCAGGAGAGTCCACTTTATATACTCACAAATGCAAAACATAAAGTACTACATAGAGAAAACTGATGCTAATCGACCATCATCTGAGAAGTCAACCAGGTAAGCTTGTGTTCTTCTGGAATCTGTTACTGTAATCCGAAAATAGATGCTGTCCCCCTCCCTCTTACACGGAGAGCGAAAAAGACAAAAAAAAGGGAGATAAAAAGAGTGATCGAGAAATAAAAAAAGAAAGTGAGAAAGTAAGAGAAACAGGTGAGAGAGAAACAAAGAGAAAGAAACAAACGGAGTAAGAGAAAGCTTAAGATGGAGAAAGCTTAAGATTGAGAAAGGGGAAGGGAGAAAGGGAGAAAGGGAAAAAGGGAAAGGGAGAAAGGGAAAGGGAGAAAAAGAAAGGGAGAAAGAGAAAAATGAAAGGAATAAACAAACAAAATAAAAAGAGAAAGAAATAGAAAGGACAATCCTGTCAATCTATGGAACAGAGCCTGTATTTGCTCTGGTCTCCTTCTTAGCACTGATAGGGAGGATGCTGCAGGGTCACTGCCTTCCTCTGGCCGAGCACTGACACTTAAAGAGGTACAGTCTGTGAAGATGGTTTTCAATTGTGCCTAGACAACAGGTTTTCGCATAGTGGTCTATCCCTGTTCAGTAGGAAATTTTTAACGAGTGATTAATCGCACTCTTTGCAATAACTGGGAATGATTTTGTCTGGTCACGTTGGGGTCATTGCTTCTTTTTTATACAACAGGTCTGTTGTGATCCCCTTGAGGAATCAGTCCTGATCTATTATGTTTTTCATGATGCTTTTTACCTCTTTAAACTAGGTCTATGTGATTTACGCCTCCAAGCTACATTATTCTGACCAAAGAATAACAGTGACTTTGCACACTACAGGCCGCCTCTAAAAGACAAGACATCTTACTTTTTGAAGTCTCGTCTTGAATTCCAGAGATGTCTGCCTCAATGTAATCTCCTCAGCCTCCATGCGTCTTAGCGTCATTTCAGATTTCTTCAACTTCCGCTTAAGATCATCTTCCCTCTTCTTAGCTTCATCTCTCTCTTGAGAAAGTGCTTTCATTTCTCTTAACAGCTCTTGTATTTTCGTCTCTTCCTTTAAGTAATTGATCTCCATTAATACAGGTTCCTCATGTTTGTTTCCTAGCAACTTTCTCTTCTTCATCAATTCTGAATGTTCTATGGACTCTTCTCCCATCTCCAATTTGTGACGTGTAAATTTTTGTGAGTCTCGTAAATTATCTTCCAGACGTCTTCTTTCTTCCACAACCATTGGGTCACCTAGATGTTTCTGTCTGTCTTCTTGCACATCCAAATACAATCCAGTATCTGATTTCTTTAAACCTTCACATTTAATCTCCAGAATCTCCCTAGAAGATGTTTCTTTGTCTTCGGTTTTCTGTCGTATGTCTTGGCCTTCATCTGTTATGACTTCTCCAAATACGTCAATCTCCAGAGTCAAAGCATTTTTCTCAATATCCATAACATCTTCTTTCCTTTCTTCTGTGGCCTGAACAAATTGTAATACTTTCTGCCTTAGGACATTTCTCTCTTCATCATGTATCTTACACTGTCGCTCTTTTTCTACCAAGCTTTGTCCTAGCTGCTCTATCTGTTCCCTCAGATGTTTCATCTGCCCTTCCAGGCCTTCTGCTTCTACTTCCTTTTCTGTCAAAGCTTGCGATAGTTCAACTATTTTACTTTGCATGGTTGTCTTTTCCATCTCATGTGATCTTATCTCATTTATCACTTTCCTTTCTTCCTCTTTCAGAGCCTGTTCAACTTGCTTTCTCCCTTCTTTTAAGGACTCCATATTTCCTGCCATTTCTTCTACTTCTCTTACTTTATTTCCTAAAGTTTGAGTGAGATCGGTCACTCTTTCTGTTAATTTTTTCTTTTCAGTTTCCCTCTGTAATTCCTTCTCTTGAATTTCTTGCTTCTTATGAGTCAGAGCTTGTTTTAGTTCTCCTACCTGATCGCTCAGAAATACCAACTCTGCTTTAAGAGCATCGGCTTCTCGTTCTTTCTCCTTTACATTTAATGAAAGTTTTTCCACTCTCTGGCTCATAATTGTCTTTTGTTCATCCATTATATCTTCATGGACCATGGTTCCTTTCCTACTCAGTTCTTCTATCTTCACTCTAAGAGAATTCCTCTCCATCTTGGTCTGATCTGCTTCATGGTCTTTCTCTAATAAAGACTGAGATAAGCTCTTAATTCTCTCCTTCATGACTTTCTTTTCTTCTTCATTGTGTCTTCTTTGCACCACGAATTCTTCGTCCTTATTTACTAAGACTTGCCCAATTTCTTCAAGCCTATTTCTAAGATATTTCATTTCTAATTTCATATCTGCAGCCTCTTGTTCCTTCTCCAGTAAAACTATGGACATTTCTTTCATCCTTTGCGTTAAGGATGTCTTCTCTCCAGCACTAATTCTATTTTCTGCCTGAATCTTTTCTTCTTTCTCCAGTATGACATGTCTAAGCTCTTCTATCTTACGTTTCAGCCATGTCACCTCAACTTTTGCCGTATCAGATTCTTGATCCTTTTCGGCCAGAGCATTGGTAACGTCCCTTACCCTCCGCTGTAGAGTGTTCCTTTCTTCATCGCACTTTCTTCTCTCAGATTTTCTCTCTAGCTCCTTATTTGTAAGCAGAAGCTTAAATTCTTCTATGGTTTCCTTCATAGTGTTTACCTCATCTGCTTCCCTCTTCCTTTCGATTAGGGATGACGTAAGATCGGCAACTTTTCTACTCAAATTATGCATCTCTTCGTCATGTTGCCGTTCATCATCCTTATTTTCTTCTTCCTTTGCACACAGAAGTTGTTGCAGTTCTTCAATCTTTTCTTTCAGAAGCTTCATTTGCATCTCCTTATTGGCATTATTTTCACTCTTTTCTACTAAAGACTGAGTAAGTTCTGTGAATCTCTGTATTTGAGATTCCTCATATTGTGCAATCTGTCCTTCTTTATCATTCATTTCTCTTTCTTTTTCTGTCAACTGTTCTTCGAGTTCTTCTATCTTACTTTTCAATAATTTTGTCTGAGCCCTCGCAAATTCTGCATCCTCGCTGCTCTCGAATAAAGCCTTTGAAAGTTCTGCTGTTTTTTGTCTTACATCTTTAATCTCATGTTCACCCCTTGTTATCTCCTCTTCGAGCTCATGTTCCTTACTTACTAAAACACGATGAAGCTCCGACATCTTTTCTTCAAGAGATATAATTTTTAGATCTTTGTTATCGGTTTCCCTTTCCTTTCCTGTCAGAGATAATGAAAGCTCTGCAACTCTTTTCCTCAGATTTTGCACCTCTATCTCGTGTTTATGTTCTTCATCTTTATTATTTTCTTCTTTTACACATAAAAGTTGTCGCAGTTCTTCAATCTTTTCTTTCAAAAGATTAATCTCCATCTCCTTCTCATCATTCTCTTCATTTTTTTCTATTAAAGACTTTGTAAGTTCTGTAAATCTTAGTCTCTGAGATTCCTCATCTTCAGCAATCTGTCTTTCTTTTTCTACCAACTGTTCTTCGAGTTCTTCTATCTTACTTTTCAATAATTTTCTCTCTGCCCTTACAAATTCCGCATCCTGGCTTCTCTCGGCTAAGGTCTGTGAAAGTTTTGCCATTTTTTCTTTAAGCTTCTTTTTTTCATGTTCACCCCTTGTTAACACCTCTTCGACCTCATGTTCCTTACTTATTAAAGCCTTTATAAGCTCTGCTATCTTGTCTCCCAGAGATATCATTTTTAGATCTTTATTATCGGCTTCCCTTTCCTTTTCTGTTAAAGCTTGAGACAGTTCTGATATTCTCCTGTTTTGAGACTTATTTTCCAGCTCGATAAAGCTTTTTCTCTCTCGTATTTCCTGATCCTTGTCCGACATGACTTGCCTCAATTCTTCGATCTTATCTTTCAGGAACTTAATTTCAACTTCCTTCTCTTCTATATCCAACTTCTTCTCCGACAGATTGTAAGATAGCTGAGATACACTCTGTCTCAACATTGACTTCTCGCCCTCACTCTTCAGCTCCTCATTTCTCACCTCATCTTCATTCTTTTCGATAACTTCTTGCAGTTCATTTATTTTCTCTCTCAGTGATTTTATCTTATCTTCTGCTTCTTCTAATCCATGTTCTCTTTCCATAAGAACTTGAGATAGTTTTGCCATTCTCTCTCTCAAACTGTTTTGATCATTTTTTTCGTCTTCGCACTGTCGCTCTCTCGCTCTTAGGGCTTTTCCAAGTAATTTTAGCCTATCGATTAAAGCTTTATAATCTTTTTGCACTGGAGATATCTCTCCAATAAGAGCCTGGGAAAGTTCTGTCACCCATTTCTGTAATTCTGATCTTTCTTCTTCTCCTTGTTTAGATTCAATAGCTTTCTCCATTAACTCCCGACCCATTTGGTCTATTCTAATTTGCAAAGATTTTAAGTGCCCTTCTCTCTCCTCAAACAGGATCCCTTGGTCGGCAAGCCCTCGAGTCAGTTCTTCAACTTGCTGCTTCAGAGTCATTATCTCTTGATCACTCTGGATTTTCGAGCCGTCTACCTCTCTTTGCTTTTCTACCAGAAAATATTGAACCTGTTCAAGGTCTCGCTTCAGATCTTGTATTTTTGCTTTATTTTCTTGCTCTTGGATGTCTTTTTCTTCCAGGATGTGTAACAGATCTTTGACTCTAGCATCCAAGTTAATGTTAACCCTGCTTAACTGCATCCTCTCCCCATCAGCCTCTGCCTCTTTCTCTAGCAGGGTTCGGGAAAGATCTTGTAACTTTACATTAAAAGATTTGCTGTCTCTTTCCCTCAGTTCCTCGACCAGTTGCCTCTCATACAAGATCTCAGAAAGTTTGCTCTCCAGGTCTCTATTCTCGTTCTCAAGTCTTTTCCGTTCCTGCAATTCTTTTTCATTCTCTTTTAAAGAGCGTGAAAGCGCTTCGAGTCTCGTATTCATGGTTTCTCGCTCTTGCTCATACTTCTCTTCCAAAACTTCAACCTCCAGTTCTTTTTTCTTTAAGGACTGAGAATATTCAATCACTTTTCCCTTGAGCAGTTCTTCCTCTATTTTCGCTTGCTTCTCCAGGTTGTCTTTCTGAGACAGCAACTGTTCTATTCTGGCTTCTACCAGAGATTTATCATGTTGGGACCTCCGTAACGTCTCTTCCAAACTCAAAATCTCTTTCTTCTGCTGCTCTTCAGTTAGTCTATGATGCTCCTTCTTTTGATGGATGTCTTGCAGTGTTCGTTCCAGCTCTTCGTAATCTTTACCTCTTTCTTTCAAAGTATTTTTGTGGAATTCTAAGTCATTACAGACCATTTCTTTTTCTTTTTGAGCATTAGACAAAACTTCCTTCAAAACTCTCATTTCCCTCTCTCTTTCCTTATCTTTTTTAGTTTGAGATTGCAATAAACTAGACAACTTCTCTTTCTCCTCTGCATACCCTTTAATAGTCTCTTTTAGTCTAGCTACGTTTTCTTTACACGCCTTATAATTTTCAGCTAACTGGTCTTTCTCTAATTCGCACTCCACAATTCTAGATCGGAAAGATTCAATCAGAGAGTCCCTCTCTTTTAACATTATGGTTTGATGGGCTACTTCTTCAAGTGTCTTCGCCTTCTCGGCCTTTAGGCTCTCCATCTCCTTTTCCAGCTCCCTTACATTTTGCCACAATGAGTTCACCTTGGTTTCTTGCTCTTCCTGACATTGTCTGAGAAGCTCTTTTAGAGCCAACTGTTTCTGCTTTGCCTTGGAAGTTTCCACAGACAACTTCTGAAAGACTACTTCCTTTTCTTCTAGAACAACGCTCAACTTTTCATTCAGAGTATCAACTTCCCGATCCTTCTCTGCTATACTCCGGCGACTGTCTTCTTCTGCTTTCAGTGCAAGCTCTTTCTGAACATCACACTCTCCAAGACGATTTTCCAATATTGACATTTGCAGCTCAGCCTCCTTACAACTCTGGATGTTCTGTTGTAACTCCGTGACCACTGCCTCCTTCTCTTGTAGGAGTCTCAGTATATTCTCCTTAGAAGTCTTGATTTCACGTTCTCTTTCTTGCACAGTCAACTGGAGTTGAGTGGCTGAAGTCAAAGCTGTCTCCTTCTCCTCGTTACACTCTTCAATATTCTCTCGGAGTTCTGTAATTTGCCTCTCCATTTCTTCTAAATTATCTGCTTGGCTTTCTAACGCATCAAGAGCTTTCTCTTTTTCTTCCTGACAGTCTTTTAAGGTCTTTTTGATCATCTCCATTTCACGATTCTGTTCTCTTTTCTCTATTACTTGACGCTCCAAGTTTTCTATTGTTGCCTCTTTCTCCGATTGACAATTCGCTAGGTGGCCCCTGAGCTCAGAAACTTCTTTTTCCAATTCCTTCTGTAAGTTGGTTACTTTATCCACCTCAGTCTTCTTCTTTTCCTCCAGCTCATCTACCCGCTCTTCAGCAACCTGTCTCAGGCTCTTTTCTTGCTTCAGGCGGTCTTTTAATTCTTCCTGAAAGAAATCAATGTTAAGTATTATTAAATGCTATGCTTCTCCAAGCTCCTTTCTTATCCCACACAACCAGTAAATGCAGTCGTATATATGATGGATAATAGTTATATAATTAACAGACTAATATGTGGACAGACAGGGTTATTCTCATCTTCTATCTTCAGGACTGCACCGCTTATCCGCACTCCTAATGATTGACAGCTGACACCAGTGGCATGACTGAGCCGCCGACCTATACTGTGTGCACAACCATTCTGCACCAGAGACAGATTTGCTTCAGAAGCGTCGGCGATGCGCAGGGACAGTGAAGATCATGAGCTGATCAACTTCAGAGCAGCACTTACAAGCTCTGTACAAAAGAGCTAATACATATTGCGTTCCTTCTCCAGAAAACCGGCCATGGCAGCTAAACTGCAGAAACCTAATAAAATAAAAAACAAAAAAATCCCTCCTGTCTCGAGTGGATTTTTCATAAAAGATAAATTGCAAAGTTGCTTATTTTCCCAGCACATTGCAATTTCACTCATTTATGATGAAAAAAATACCTTTATAGAAATATTACTAACCATGAATTGATTCATTTGGCTTGCTGACATCAATGTGTCAGGCTGCCCTCAAACATTAGATTGCCTGTGGGATCTGCAAGATTTTTATTTTTGCTTTGCATACTTATGTCCAGCTTTACTTTGGGGAAAAGATATACAGAAAATAACCTCCATCAATAGCATAGAGGATAACATAATAACTAGTGGGGATCCATCTGCTGGGACCCCAACAAATCCTGAGAGCTCTGTGTCGAGAAAGAAAAACTCTGGTCGTTATCTAGGAGACTACTCTTAGACAACGTGTACTCAGCAGTGGACCAGTTCTCTTCACACAAGGGATTTTGCAATTGGTATTCAATACCAGTTTAAGTGGTACCTTACCAAGTTTAAGTCCAGCTCTCCTCTCCGTAATGTTTCCGCCTCGTTCTCGGCTTCCAAGTCAGATAGTTTCTGAGAAAGAGCAAGACATCTTTTCTGTAAGACGTCCTGCTCAGTATACAAGAGAGAGAGCTCATCTGTAACGAATTCAGAAAGCCCCCGATAAGTAACAGTCTCCCAACCAGGGATGAGCGAACCTTTCAAGGTTCGGTTATATTCGCCGATCACCATTCAAGTCAATGGGAGGCAAAACCAATGGCATAGACAAGACCTTCAGGGGGGACAAAAGCAGCTCAAATTAGGGGCAGACATCAGGAAAAGTAGCATCAATTGACCCATCAACTGCTATAAATAAATAATTAAAACAAAAAAATGAATGTGGGTTCCCCTGTATTTTTTATAACCAGCCAGGCAAAACTGACAGCTGCGGGCTGCAACCCTCAGCTGTCATTTTTTGCAAGGCTGGTTATCAATAATAGAGACATTTGACAACCAGCCAAGCTAAAGCTGACAGCTGTAGGTTGGTATTCTCAGGCTGGTAAGGGGCCATGAATATTGACCCCCCCCCAGCCTAAATAAAACAGCCATCAGCTACCCCAGAAAGGGCACCAATTCCGGTGCTTTATCCTACTCTTCCCACTTGCCCTGTGGTGGTGGCAAGTGGGGTTCATATTTGAGGGGTTGTCACCTTTGTATTGTCTGGTGACATCAAGCCCACAGCTTAGAGATGGAGAGGCATCCATAAGCATCCATATCGGCTTTCCCTGGGCTGTTTATGAAAATTACGGGGGACCCCATTCAGTTTTTTCATTTATTTCTTTATTTATTAACAATTACAGGAAAATAAACACTTAAGGTAACCTTAGTTCACAGCCTTCAGGTGTTGTTACAGCAGCTGGAAACTTCAGTAACCTTAAAATGTCCCTCAAGGTTTCATATGGAGTTTCTGAGCCTTGCAGCTGTGGGGAGACCCGGTGGCTTTGAACTCTGGTAACCTGAAAGGTTATGGAAAAAAAAGCCAGCTTACCGACAGCCACAGCAGGTGCACGGAACGCTGTCTTGTCTTGACATGGTTAGCAATAAAAACCTGAAGTGTTCCAGCTCCTTCAATAAAATCCAGAATTTATTCAATACACATTAAAACATGTTGAAGGTTCCAGAACCGCATTCAAACAGGGGAGGTACAGCGTTTCGATCGCTGAGCGATTGTTATCAGAGCTGTGATAAAGATCAATTGACCATCGAAACACGTCGCTGTACCTCCCCTGTTTAAATGCGGTTCTGGAGCCTTCAACATGTTTTAACGTGTATTGAATAAATTCTGGATTTTATTGAAGGAGCTGGAACACTTCAAGTTTTCATAACCTGAAAGGCTACCCGAGTTCAAGCCACCGGGTCTCGCTGGTAGCTCCAGTGCCGAACTGTTGAATGCTGGAGTGCTGGACTAGCGGCCGTTCATCAGTCCGGCACTGGTAATTGCAAACAAACAGCTACTATGAACTCAGGTGACATTACTGCTCTTGTTGACAATTAAAAAAAGTAATTTGAAAAAAAAAACCAACATGTAGGGCTACCCTGTAATTTACATAATCAGCAGAGGGAAAGCCAAAGGCTGGGGGTTGATGTTAATTTTCTGGCAAAGAGACAATACTCAAAGGTTTCCAGGCTATTAATATCAGCTGACAGCTGTATACTTAGCCTTTCCTGGTGATTAAAATGGGGGACCCCTCAAAAAAAAAAAAAAAAAAAAAATATGACGTAGGATCGCCCTATATTTAATAACTAGTAAAGGCTAGGCAGACAGATGTGGGCTGATATTAATAGCCTAGGAAGGGGCCATGGATATTGTCCCCCTCCCAGACTAAAAAGATCAGCTCTCAGCCACCCCAGAAATGGCGCATCCATAGCATGCGTCAAATCTGGCACTTAGCCTCGCTCTGCCCATTTGCCCTGGTGCATTGGAAAGTCGGGTGATAGTTGGGGGATTGATGTCACCTTTGTATTGTCAGGTGACATCAAGCCCAGAGGTTAGCAATGGAGAGGTGTCCAAGACACCCTATTACTAACCCCATAGTGATATTGTATTTTAAAAAAAACAACATACACCCAGAATAAAGTCCTTTAATTGAAAGAATGACACACACTCCTTTAATGAAACTAAATTAAAGCAGACACGTCATCGTCCAGTCCACAGAATTAAAATAATAAACCACAATATTCTTTACCTGCTAGACACGTCGCGGGCCAAATGGACTATTATCTTCTCGGTGGACATGTAAGGAATATTGTTGTTTATTATTTTAATTCTGTTACAGGAGACCATGGCTTCTGTGGACTGGGCAATAACGTGAGTATGGTATAATTTAGGTTCATTAAAGGAGTTTGTGTAATTCTTTCAATTAAATGACTTTATTCTGGCTATGTCTTTATTTACAATATAACTATAGGATTAGTAATAGATAGGCGTTTTATAGATGCCTCTCCATTACTAACCCGTGTTCTTGATATCACCGGACGATACAAAAGTGACATCAAACCCACAAATATGAACCCCACTTGACACCGCCACAGGTTAGGTGGGAAGAGCCGGGATGTTATTTTTAGGCTGGGGGGGCAATATCCATAGCCCCTCTCCAGTTTGAGAATACAAGCTCCCCCCCCTGTCAGTTTTAGATTAGCTGGATGTCAAATATGGGGGACCCCCAAGCGGTTTTCTGAAATTATTTATTTAAATAATTAAAAAATACAGCTTGGGGACCCCTCTATTCTTGATAACCAGCCTTGCTGAAGCTGACAGCAGAGGGTTGCAGCCCGCAGCTGTCAGTTTTGCCTGGCTGGTTATCAAAAATACAGGAGAATCCAACATCTTTTTTTGTATTCATTTATTTACAGAGCAGGAGGCAGCGGATGAATAATCCCATCATCCGCCGCCTGCTCTCGCTGTTAACAGTTGAATACAACTCAACATTGCAGCACAAGCAGGGGACAGTGATGTAAGCTGTCTTCACTTAAGCACCCTATGCCAGGGAACAGTGCAAACAGCATGGCCGATTCGTGTCACACTGAAGACACATGGATGTCATCCGTGTGTCACGAGTGTGCACATGTGCGGGATGTTTTGCGGCCCGTGCTGCTACTGGAAACACTGACGTCTGAAAGAGCCCTTAGTGAACTCGATCATGGCCAACTTTTGATTTTTAGGGAAAAAGCTTGGGAATCTGAACACGAATCCAAATGTGCAACGTTCGTGCCGAATTTATGATTGGCGAACGTTTTCCGAACAAGTAAGACAAGGACTCTTACCTTGGACCGTTTTCTTAGACTGACTGATTGTCTGCACTTCCAGCTCTAGTTGGCTGTATGTAATCTCCAGCTCAGATGATCTCTCCTGAGATGCAAATAATGACCTTTCCAGAGATTCTTTCACCTTTCTGAAAAATAAAAACATGAAATGCTGAAGATGATAAGATATGACAAAAGAGGGAAATGCATCATGGCAAGATGTGTCATTGTCTTACTGGAGGTCTCGGAGCTGTTCTTGCAGTTCCTGACACGCTCTCTCAGTTACTCCAAGTTGTACTTTCAGTGTGGACGTTTCTCGATTCAAGGCCTCTGTCTCTTGTGAGAACCTGTCCTGATCTTTCCTCAGGTTCTCACTTTCCTATCAAATAAATGAGTTAAAACAGAGAACTGATTCCAGATAATATTAAGGATGGGAAGAGGCTGCATCCTTGCTTTGTGGTGCAGTTGCACTGGCTGAATTGGAAAATGAGCATTCAGGTAAGCAGAAAGAGATGAATGAGCTGGCTTAAAAATAATCACTTGGCAGCAAATTGTCCTGTGTAAACAGGTCCTGTGCTGCTGAGAACAATGATAGCTTATACGCACAGCACGAACGTATTAAAGAAATCAATCTATGCGCATGAGAAGCTATTAAACAACCACCTAACGTCTTACATGTAAACAATTGGTGATTGTATAATGGCCACCATCATGCATTGTAAGTGCACCCTTACCATCATTATAGATTCATCAGGTTTACCCATGGGATTGTATCGGAGCGGAGTGGTGGTTGTACACCACTGGCTGCAATTGGGCATTTGGGAGCCATGTTCTCAGGATACGCTGGTAATTCCCCCCCACCAATCCACAAGATCTCACCTATCCTCTTTGAAAGAGGTCGTCATCCGAAAATGATACCTGCTCCCTCCATCAAAAAAGAAAGTCTCACAGGCCATTGTAAATGTAAATCAATAGGTCATGTAAGAGGCAGTGTAAAGGAACTGTTGTTTAAACAATGTAATTTCTTCTTGTTTTATTTTATTTTTTTTCCACTAACATGTTCTGTCGAGACAATATGTGATGTCACAGCAGACCTCCTCCCCTTCCCTGCACATGTCGAGCAGCGGCTCGTGTACTAAGCATTTAATTGTGGAAACCATTGCAGCAATTCGTTATAATCCAGCTTTGTTTCAAGAATTAGTGATGCTTCCATTCACCAGTTTAAGCCGAGCCTGCAGCGTCTCCCTCTCCCCCCGGATGAACGACAGCTCGCTCTCCAGCCTCTCCCTCGCCACTTCCGCATCCTGCAGGAGTAGTCGTCCCTGGGTGAGCTCTGCCGTCCGATGGGAACGTTCCTCCTCACATTGCTGCAAATGCTGCCGAGCCGTCATCAACTCCCTCTGCGACTCGTGGAGGATTTCTCGGACAGTCTCCAGCTCTTTATCTCTCTGGGGAACCAAAATGAAGAGTAAATCTTCCCTGTAAAGTGACTGAACGCATCAAGGCTGCAATGACCCTCATCACTCAGCCCGCAGGGTCGATAAGCAGCGGTAGTTCAGATTCAACCATTTAACTGAAAAGGAAAACAATATATGATTTTCCACATCTCTAAAGTTTCGTCTCATTCATCCTGCACTGAAATGTGAGTCCAGGTCTAGACATTTGATATACATTGCGGCCACAGCTTACACTGGATGCATTTTCTTTACCTGCTGCAGGAGACTGTTCAGTCCCACCTTATCCAAGGACAAGGCTCGGTTCAGGTCGCCCATCTTAGCCGCGGCATCTTGCAGGTTGTCCACCTCGGCCTTGTGTCGGCTCTGCTCCACCAGCAGCTCTGCCATCTGCTTTTCTACCTACAAAATAGGAGCAAAATATGCAAAAAACTTTACAACTCTGGACATAATCCGGTAATAATCCCCACGTGAGGAGAGGTTACCTTGTGGAGAGCGTCCTGCGAGCCGGACATTTCATCCCGAGAGAGGTCGGCCTCTAGACGAGAGCGTAGCAGCTCCTCCCGCAGCAGCACTAGATCATGGAGTAGATCAGAGCGCTCGGACTCCACGGCATCAAGAGACCGCTGACTAAATGGGGCAGAACACAGAGAAGGTAAGGGTGGTCTCACATTAGGGGGATGTCACAGCTCACCTCTTCCCCCTCACTGCACTATGTGATAACCAATTTCCCTTCCTTCAAAACAAAGATGCAAGTTTTCATTCATTTACACCGTCTTATGCAAAAGTTTGGGCGCTCCAAAAAATATGTTAAGAGCCAAACACTTGGACAACTTCTCTAACAATTCACGAGGGACCATTTGTTAATCCCTTCACCCTAGGGCGATTTTCCATATTTTTTCCTCCCCTTCTTCCAATAGCCATAACTTTTTTTATTTTTCTGTCCCCATAGGGGTATAGGGAATAGTTTTTTGCCAGAAAAGTTGTACTTTTCACTGACACCATGGTGTACTGGAAAAAGGGGAAAAAAAATCCAAATGTGTTGGAATTGTTAAAAAAAAAAAAAAAAAAGAAAAAAGTGAGCAATTCCCCAACTGTTCATTATTATTATTTTTTATTTACCATGTTCACTAAACGCTAAAACTGACCTGCCAATATGATTTCCCGGGTCAGTACGAGTTTGTAGATACCAAACATGTACAGTTTTCTTTTAGTTACGTGGTTAAAAATAAATGTGGTAATTTGTAAGAAAAACATTTTTGCTTTTGTTGCAATTTTCCGAGACCCGTAGTGTTTCCATTTTTTGGGATCTGGGGCTGTGTGAGGGCTTCATTTTTGTGCCCTGACATTTTTATTGATATAATTTAGAGGAAGATATGATGTTTTGATCACCTTTTATCGCAATGTTGCGGCATACAAAAAACTAAATTCAGGGTTTTTTTTGTTTTTTTTTCATTATGCCGTTTTTGGATCAGATTAATTTTGATAGATTGTATATTTCTTAATGCAGTCATACCAAAATATGTGTATTTCTTTGTTCTATTTTCAGTGAGGTAAAAGGGGTGGGATTAGGTTTTTTTTTTTTTTTTAATTATATTTTTTAAGTTCACTTTTTACTGTCTTCAATATTCCCCTTAGGGGACTTGAAGTTGCGATCGCCTGTGCTACACATAGCAGGGCTTTAGCACAGCTTTGTATAGTGAAAATCACCATCTCCTATGAACGCCGACCTTGGCATTTACAAGAGAATCGCAACGACAGGAACGGGGGTAACCAGCAGACCCCTGACCGTCATGGCATGCCATCAGTGCTCCGCCATCATGTCACTGGTGTGCTGATGGAAGCGTGGAATGAGGCTTTCCCTACTGACACTGGTTTAATCCTGATGTCAGAGATTGATCTAACAGATTAACAGCCGCAGGGAAGCTCCGCTCCACCCGCAGCTGTTATAGGCACATGATGGCTGATGAAATCAGCCATCATACATCCGTGTAGGGGATAAAGCAACAGAACATGTGATAAGAGAAGGAGACGCCAGAAATTTAGCACAGGACCATAACATTTACATGGATAATTGTACAGTCTGGAAACGGTTGATTATAGAGACTGGAAGCTGCACTCACTGCACGTCCCGAAGATCCCGCTTCGTACTCTGAAGCCGCGACTCTTCCTCCAGCTCATGCGCGGTCAGGCGAGACCTCAGAAGCTCCGCCTCCCCGTAACACTCCTGCAGCTCCGCCCTCAAAGAGCGGACTTCTTCTTGCAACGCTCCAGCGCGGTCCCGATGCGTCTCTGCGTCCTGTTCTGAGAACTGCACCTTTATCTCCAGCGATCGCACTTCCTGCCGCGAGGCCTCCAGTTGGACCATTAATGAATCCATTTCCTTCTCGCTCTCTTGAACCTTTGACGTCAGTGACTTTACCTCCGACTCCAGACGTGACCTTGTGGTGTCTTGTTTTGACGTTACAAATTGTGATTGGGAAATGTCCATTAAATTGACTTCCTGTCCGGACCCAGCTCCCTGCCGAGCTGTCTGCAGAAGTGACATCATCTTGCTGGTTTCCAGAGGCGTGGGCTCTAGCAGTGAGGTCATCAGCGGGGTTGATTCTAGCGGTGGTGACAGAGAGCCTGGAAGCGTCGTCTCCAGTAGTGATGTCATCACGTTAGGTTCCTGTGCAGCCGGCACCAGAGGCAACCTCACCACATTACCGCCCTGATGTGGAGTCACAGAACGCAACGTCATCACGCTTCCCTGCCGTGTAGTTATGTCCTGCTGCAAATTCACCTCCAGTTCTGACTTCATAATGCTCACTTCCTGTCCCGCTGTCAGCAGCCATGTCCTCATCGTCCTCGCTTCCTGATTCGTAGCCGCCAGCTGTTCCCTCAGCGTGCTTGCTTCCTGCTCTGCGGCCACCAGCTGTTCCCTCAGCGTGTTCACTTCCTGCCCCGTTGTCAGCAGCCGTGTCCTCATTGTGCTCGCTTCCAACTCCGTTGCCTCCAGCTGCGCCCACATTGAGCTTGCTTCCTGCCCCGCTGTCAGCAGCCGTGTCCTCATCGTGCTTGCTTCACACTCCGTGGCAGCCAGCTGTTCCCTCAGCATGCTTGATTCCTGCTCCGCCGTTACCAGCTGTTCCCTCAGAGTGCTTGAATCCTGCTCCGCCGTTACCAGCCGTGTCCTCATCGCGCTCGCTTCTTCTTGTGCTGTCTCCAGATGTAACCTTGTTGCGCTTGCTCCTTTTTCTGTTGCCCCCATTTGAAGCTTCAGCAAGTTGGCTTCTCGCTCTGCTGCCTCATACCGAGACCTAAGTGATTCCCGTTCCCCTTCTAGTATCTGCACAGATGAGGTTTTAGTTTCCACTTCCAGCTGCAGAGCCTCAATTTGTGATTTTAATGATTCCTCCCTTTGCCCCAATGTATCCAGCAGAGAGCGCTCTTCTGTCATTGCCGCTCCGACCTCCTGTCCTGCCTTCTCTATTGACTCTATCCCTCCACCCCAGGTTACCAGCAGGTATTTTGGGGGTTCGGTTATTTTTCCTGGATCCTGAGGCCTCCATGAAATAATGGAGGAACATGAAGTTTGGAGAAGGCGGATACATCTAATCCATTCAGCACGAAACACGGAGAGATCCCTGAAAAAAATCAAATACATCATATGTAATAAAGTTTGAAAACAGACAATGAACGCGTAACCTCTCCCGTGTGGTGTAGTATATAGAGGATGTGTCCCATGTGGTGTAGTATATAGAGGATGTGTCCCGTGTGGTGTAGTATATAGAGGATGTGTCCCGTGTGGTGTAGTATATAGAGGATGTGTCCCGTGTGGTGTAGTATATAGAGGATGTGTCCCGTGTGGTGTAGTATATAGAGGATGTGTCCCGTGTGGTGGAGTATATAGAGGATGTGTCCCGTGTGGTGTAGTATATAGAGGATGTGTCCCGTGTGGTGTAGTATATAGAGGATGTGTCCTGTGTGGTGTAGTATATAGAGGATGTGTCCTGTGTGGTGTAGTATATAGAAGATGTGTCCCGTGTGGTGCAGTATATAGAGGATGTGTCCCGTGTGGTGTAGTATATAGAGGATGTGTCCCGTGTGGTGTAGTATATAGAGGATGTGTCCCGTGTGGTGTAGTATATAGAGGATGTGTCCCGTGTGGTGTAGTATATAGAGGATGTGTCCCGTGTGGTGTAGTATATAGAGGATGTGTCCCGTGTGGTGTAGTATATAGAGGATGTGTCCCGTGTGGTGTAGTATATAGAGGATGTGTGGTGTAGTATATAGAGGATGTGTCCCGTGTGGTGTAGTATATAGAGGATGTGTCCCGTGTGGTGCAGTATATAGAGGATGTGTCCCGTGTGGTGTAGTATATAGAGGATGTGTCCCGTGTGGTGTAGTATATAGAGGAGGTGTCCCGTGTGGTGTAGTATATAGAGGAGGTGTCCAGTGTGGTGTAGTATATAGAGGATGTGTCCCGTGTGGTGTAGTATATAGAGGATGTGTCCCGTGTGGTGTAGTATATAGAGGAGGTGTCCCGTGCGGTGTAGTATATAGAGGATGTGTCCCGTGTGGTGTATATAGAGGATGTGTCCCGTGTGGTGTAGTATATAGAGGATGTGTCCAGTGTGGTGTAGTATATAGAGGATGTGTCCCGTGTGGTGTAGTATATAGAGGATGTGTCCCGTGTGGTGTAGTATATAGAGGATGTGTCCCGTGTGGTGTAGTATATAGAGGATGTGTCCCGTGTGGTGTAGTATATAGAGGATGTGTCCCGTGTGGTGTAGTATATAGAGGATGTGTCCTGTGTGGTGTAGTATATAGAGGATGTGTCCCTTGTGGTGTAGTATATAGAGGATGTGTCCCGTGTGGTGTAGTATATAGAGGATGTATGGTGTAGTATATAGAGGATGTGTCCCGTGTGGTGTAGTATATAGAGGATGTGTCCCGTGTGGTGCAGTATATAGAGGATGTGTCCCGTGTGGTGTAGTATATAGAGGATGTGTCCCGTGTGGTGTAGTATATAGAGGATGTGTCCAGTGTGGTGTAGTATATAGAGGATGTGTCCTGTGTAGTTTGGGATCTTTCCTTATTTTTCCCACATCCTTCGTACCTTTCTGTTGCAGTCTTTAGCTCCTTAAAATGGCGATGAAATGTCACCACCTCCGTCCATAACCGCAGTAGTCGGGCGTTCTCGCCCTGTATGCGACATTTGTAAACCTGAAAGAGAAAACAACCTGGGTACTTTTCACTGCTCGGTATTACTGGAGACTCATTTTCACTACATAATATTGTAGTATTGCAGAACACAGAACAAAGGATATGTAGAATAAAAAACTTTTTTCATTAAGCTATTACAGCACATGATATAATTTTCGGAAGCGCCGGCATTAGGTTGGTTTTCTGCATCTTTTCACTCTCACCTGCGGACGATTGAGGATCGCCTCGTGGACCAGGAGCCGTGCAGCAGATTGAATAACCAGGACATTGGTTGGGACTTCCCCCCAAGATCAACTTAAGTCTGGTGAGTGCATTAGCTTTGCACTTTTTGTGATATTTTTAATAATGTGCCTAGATCCTGAGCGGTGTTGTCCCTTTTATATTCCCTATCCTCAGTGTATTATATGAATATAGTAAATATATTTGGTATCATTGTCCCTAAAATTACAGGATTTATTAAAATATAAAATTACAGTATTTGATCTGTGCAGTAAACAATGGAAAGATAAAAGAAAACAAAACACCAGTTTTTTATCATTGCACCTACCTCAAAATGTTTAAAAAAAAAAAGTAATCAAAATATTGCTTGTACCCCAAGATAGTATCATTAAAAAGTACAGATTGTCACCCAAAAAAACAAGTCCTCAATCAGCTCCATCAATGGAAATATAACAAATAAAAAAATAATTGCATGCACATCTCAGATAATGACAACACAAACCAAAAATAAATTTATTTATTAATTTTTTTACTTTTTGCAAAGTTAAAAAAAAAAAAAAAAAAAAAAAAAAGCTACCGGATCTTTAGGAAAAAAAAAAAATAAGAGGCAAAAAAAACTTGCAAAAATTGAAATATCACATGGTCAAGAAAGGGTTACAGACTGGTTCTCCTGAACTACCATCCACGTGACCTCAGAGTTACACGGGCGGTCCGGAATTAGTACTGCAGGACCGCTAATGGGTCAGTAATAACACAATGTGCAGTGCGCGCCCCCTAGTGGCAGCCACATGCACCCTACGAGTCATTTTTCAACTCTAATTCAAGGATTTGGAAAAATGGAGCCTGGGCCATTGTAGTCATATCAAAAAATGAACCAGTGCCCAATTTGGGGCTCGCAGCACATAAATGGCTTTTAAAGCACCACTCCAATGTTTTGTTTTTTTTAGTGCTGAAGCAGTTCTAATGTAAGGCGCCTGCCCCAAGCCTTATGTTCACCAACCGCCGTTTGGGCCTTTTTTCAGCACTGCTCCGGTCCCGCAGCTTCTGACCGGCAGGAACTCAGAAGTTTATGTCACAAGCTTTCAATGCAAGTCTATGGGACCCCCAACAAGGCTCTCATACACTTATATTGAGTTGTGACCTCTGCATCGCTCCGGCTAACAATGGGGCGATCCGGGAGGCCAGAAACTGCTGGAGACCAGAAGGAGCAGCGCTGATAGAAAATGAAGATGGCGGCCGGTGAGTATCAGACTAGGGTCAAGGAACTTAGATGAAAAGCAGCACTCCAGCACCAGATTGGTGCTTTAAGGGTTAACACTGGAGTCGCTCACCTCCCTCTCTTCTTTCCATTCATTCTCCTTTCGCTCCAGTTCCTGTAGGGCTCCGGACCAGTCAGCCGTCAGCTTGTGGATATCTTCCCCCAGCAGCTTATTGGCCTCCTGCGTCCGCACCAGATCCTCCCTGAGCAGAGCATTTACTGAAGCCAGACTCTCGCATCTGAGGAAGGAGATGAATCGGCACTTATAAGAGAACACAGCCCCCATCATCACAGCGAGGAGTCCTCCGCTCACCTTTGCTGTTCTTCTTCCAACTTTCGAAGAGCTTTCTCCAACTCCAACTCCCCGCGGCTCTATGGCAGAAGCAAAATACAGCGGTAAAGAGGCGCCGGCTATGAAAGCATCCGTACCTGATAATCTAGGAACTACAGGAGGGCGAGATGACGTCATCTGGACATTGGTCTCGTCAGGCATTGTCATCTAGTAGTCATAACCAAGTGTATCACAAGTATTAGAAAAGGCATGGATGCCGTCATCCAAAAACAGCTACGCCCCTGTCCACAGGCTGTGTATAGTGCGGAGACTCAGAGCAATGAAAAGATAATGCCAGTTGGAAATAGTTGTTACCAATAGGACATCTGGTCGATGAGCAGTAGTCTGCCCGCGGCTGATATCCAGTTAAATGCCGCTGTCAAATCTCTGCCAGGGGTATTTAACACGCGCTGACAAGGGTTCCACGCTCCCATTGGCACTCCTGTGAAAAGACAGTGGGGTGCCGATGGGTTGTCATGACATCCGGGGGTCTGCTCATGACCCCTGTGTCTGTCATTATGATCCACCTGTGCAAGCCAGTCCGTGGTCAGCCTTCATAGGAGAACCAAGGGATTGGATGATTGTAGTTTCATCTTCCCAAAGAGGACTATTAAATACAGTAAAATGCTTTAAAGAAAAAAAAAAAAAATTCAAATCAACCCCCTGTTGCCCTATTAAAAACTTTACAAATCTCGGAAAAAGGCGACATAAGAGAAAATATTTCTTTTGTTTTCCCATCACAAATAAAAAAAACAAACAAACTATATATGTTTGGTATCTGTGTACTAGTACTGACCTGGAGAATCATATTGCCAGGTCAGATTTACCATATAGTGAACAGTGTAAATATAAACCCCCCCAAAAAACATTTGTGGGATTGAAAAAAAACAGAAAATTGCAGTGGGTGAAGGGGTTAATGATTACGGGAGCAGAGTACAGTCATTGCTTACCAGACTGAAGTCCTGGCTCTGCTGCAGATCCTGGTAGCGATTCCTGTACTGTACAACCTGCAAAGTGAGAAAGAAACACAGGAACTATTAGGATATTCTATCAATGTCCAGCACCAAAGAACTAGGAAACTGCATGAATAGCAATCCCCTAATATGCAGTCATCGAGCATGTGGTATAAGACCGCAGGGAAATCAATATTGCCCACATCGGACTTTACATATGGGACCTTTTAACCTAGAAGCTCCCCTGCATGATTAGGCTCAGTGCACACAAAGGGGTTTTTGTTTTTTTTTTTGTTTTTTTTGAGAGGGGGGGGGGTTCAAATACGGCAAGAGAATTTCACAGTGAGACAACTTATAGGAACATTCCTCCTTTGGGGAGTTTTTCTTTTGCTTAAGTACCGTAGTTTAGAAACATTTTGGCGCCTTTTTTTTTTCTTTGCTGAAGACTTTTGATTGATCTTTGATTTATCAGTTTTAAAAAATTCTTAACTTTATAAAAAATAAATAAGGACATTTAGATTGTTATATTTTCTTCTCGTGTGCAGAACTGTAGGGTTTATTTTATATACATTGTAATTGTACGGATACAGCAATAAATAAGCTTCAGTAAAATGGGGAGCAATGGAACTTTTATGTTTCCTTTTGTTTTGTTTTTTTAATTTTTAAATACTTTTTACATTTATTCATTTTACATTTTTGTAGGTTGGTGTTTCATGGATACAGTAATGGCCAAACTTAATTATTTTTTTAAACTGTGAAAAGGGGGGTGGGTTTTGTTTAATTTTTTGTTAAAACATTTTCATTTTTCACTTTTTTTTGTCTTATTACTGGTGACTTGAACCAATGTGTGTACTATGTACTGCAATGTTTTTGTGTTGCAGAGTATAGTAAAAATACCGATCTCTTATTATGCGCAGCCTGAAAACTTCAGAGAGGCACCAAGATGGCGACGACGGCAACTTTCAGCACACCCCAGCTAGCCATCAGCACCACACAAAGGTAGAACATTGGTTTGGGGGAGGGCCATGGGCGCTCAAAAAGAAAGCAGAGACAGGAGTCAGCTGTATCAAACAAATCACAAAAAAAAAAGAAAAATAAATTAGTAAGTGGTTGGTCAGGTGACCTTCCAAGATGGCGGTCTGCAACTATAACTCCCAGCAGACTCTGAAGGCTGCAGACCGTTGCTCCAGGACCAGGTTATTGCATATAAAGCTCTCCATCTAACAGCTGCGGCTTCTTTTAGAAATCACAAACGCAGAATCTGTGCAGACACAGAACGAGCAGCGAAAGATTCCAGCTCTGAAGGCAGCACAATGGTGAACGTCAGTGCGCCGACTTCAGAGAACAGAGAGGATCTAGACTTAGTGTCAGGACGGACGGACGGACGTCACCTTTGCCTGTAATTTCTCCACCAGAACCGCCTGCCTCTTCTGAGCTTCTAGAGAGTTCTGCAGCTCCCTCTGCAGCGTCAGCCAGTCCCTGCCGAGCTCGACCCCCTGAGTCATAGCTGGGAGGGCGTCATCTGCCTCCTACACCTGGGCAAAGACACAAACAGAGCCCAATGTCAGCAACATGTCACATGGGCAGTGTACTCAGGAGCGGAGTCTGGGCTCAGGCCACACGCTGCGATGACGATGCAACAAAAAACATCACCAGAAGACAAGGACTGGCTGTGAGCAAAGACCAGCGCAGCCCAGACCGTCATTGTCCCTCTTTACCACAATATTGTGCTGCTGCATCTAGGAGAGAGCAAACGATTGAAGATCCAAAACTAAAAAATGGAAAAATAAACATTAAAGGGAACCCATCAAGTGAAGAAATGCTAATAACCTGCAGATATGGGGTTAATAGTGTTCTGAATATGCCCGATGCTGGCACTTAGACCCCCACTGCCGGGAGGAGATTAACTTTATTCACCCCCCGCAGTGTTTGGGTTTCAGTCACCACTATGTGTATGGAGAACGATGGTTGTAACTGCCCGGCACTGACTGACCCCGCGTCACTCCGACCACCCTGCGTCACTCCGATCACCCTGCGTCACTCCGACCACCCTGCGTCACTCCGACCACCCTGAGTCACTCCGACCACCCTGAGTCACTCCGACCACCCTGAGTCACTCCGACCATGCGTCACTCCGACCACCATGAGTCACTCCGACCACCATGCGTCACTCCGACCACCCTGTGTCACTCCGACCACCATGCGTCACTCCGACCACCCTGAGTCACTCCGACCACCCTGCGTCACTCCGACCACCATGAGTCACTCCGACCACCATGAGTCACTCCGACCACCCTGCGTCACTCCGACCACCCTGCGTCACTCCGACCACCCTGCGTCACTCCGACCACCATGAGTCACTCCGACCACCATGCGTCACTCCGACCACCATGCGTCACTCCGACCACCATGCGTCACTCCGACAACCCTGAGTCACTCCGACCACCCTGAGTCACTCCGACCACCATGCGTCACTCCTACCACCATGCGTCACTCCGACAACCCTGCGTCACTCCGACAACCCTGCGTCACTCCGACCACCCTGCGTCACTCCGACCACCATGAGTCACTCCGACCACCCTGTGTCACTCCGACCACCATGCGTCACTCCGACCACCCTGTGTCACTCCGACCACCCTGAGTCACTCCGACCACCCTGAGTCACTCCGACCACCCTGAGTCACTCCGACCACCCCGCGTCACTCCGACCACCATGAGTCACTCCGACCACCCTGCGTCACTCCGACCACCCTGCGTCACTCCGACCACCCTGCATCACTCCGACCACCCTGCGTCACTCCGACCACCCTGCGTCACTCCGACCACCATGAGTCACTCCGACCACCATGAGTCACTCCGACCACCATGCGTCTCTCCGACCACCATGCGTCACTCCGACCACCATGCGTCACTCCGACAACCCTGAGTCACTCCGACCACCATGCGTCACTCCTACCACCATGCGTCACTCCTACCACCATGCGTCACTCCGACAACCCTGCGTCACTCCGACAACCCTGCGTCACTCCGACCACCCTGCGTCACTCCGACCACCCTGCGTCACTCCGACCACCCTGCGTCACTCCGACCACCATGAGTCACTCCGACCACCATGCGTCACTCCGACAACCCTGAGTCACTCCGACAACCCTGAGTCACTCCGACCACCCTGAGTCACTCCGACCACCATGCGTCACTCCTACCACCATGCGTCACTCCGACAACCCTGCGTCACTCCGACAACCCTGCGTCACTCCGACCACCCTGCGTCACTCCGACCACCATGAGTCACTCCGACCACCCTGTGTCACTCCGACCACCATGCGTCACTCCGACCACCCTGTGTCACTCCGACCACCCTGAGTCACTCCGACCACCCTGAGTCACTCCGACCACCCCGCGTCACTCCGACCACCATGAGTCACTCCGACCACCCTGCGTCACTCCGACCACCCTGCGTCACTCTGACCACCCTGCGTCACTCCGACCACCATGAGTCACTCCGACCACCATGAGTCACTCCGACCACCATGAGTCACTCCGACCACCATGCGTCACTCCGACCACCATGCGTCACTCCGACCACCATGCGTCACTCCGACAACCCTGAGTCACTCCGACCACCATGCGTCACTCCTACCACCATGCGTCACTCCGACAACCCTGCGTCACTCCGACAACCCTGCGTCACTCCGACCACCCTGCGTCACTCCGACCACCATGAGTCACTCCGACCACCCTGTGTCACTCAGACCACCCTGCGTCACTCAGACCACCGTGTCACTCAGACCACCGTGTCACTCAGACCACCGTGTCACTCAGACCACCGTGTCACTCAGACCACCGTGTCACTCAGACCACCCCGCGTCACAGCGATCACCCTGCGTCGCAACCACCACCCTGCCATCTGGGACATTCTCACTGTCAAAAATTCTGGAAACTGCCTTAAAAAAAAAAGCTTTTGTAAAGTTTAACATTTTTTCTCAGGTTCGATGAGAAACTGAACGAAGCCTGAAAAAACTTTACAACTTCTCCGCAGCGGCGGCGGCTGTACAGCGACATTACGATGGCGTCGTCGCTTAGCAACGTGACACAACCGAGCTGCTGCAGTCAGTCTGTGATTTGGCTCCATAATTGTCACACAAGCCTCTATGGTCTGAGAACAGTTGTCATGGTTACACCCTCACCTAAACCTGCCCGGTTACACAGCTGTACACACTGCTGCTGCCCGTACCTGTCAGAACCCTGATAACGCCGGGTGTCAGCTGGCTGCAGACCCCATCAGCTATATCATCCCCTCCCCCCAATCCCGTTCTCTCACCCCCATTTTGAATCTCCCTCCAGTGTCTCCCGTTTCGGATCAGTCCTGACCCCTGACCTCTGACCTCTGACACGAGAGCCACCGACCAGTCACAAACTGCGCCGAGGTCACGTGCTCACTCATCGTTTCCTCCTGTCATCGAACATTGGAGAGTACGTCAGGCTCCGCCCCCCTTTTCCGGCTCTTTCGCGCTGCACTGTGGGAAATGTAGTTCCATAGTGATAAATGTGAATTCGCAGTGCATCATGGGGGCGGTCACTATTAATAATGAATATAGTGGATTTTGGGGATTTTCGTCCTTTCCCCGCGGTCCTTGTGTCTGTGGGGTTTGTGTGGTTGTATGTAGGACTGACAATGTTATACAGGGAGGCGCCCACGTCTATTACATGCCGCTTCAGGGCTTGTTTTTCATACATTTGCTTTTTCCTATAGAGAAAATACATTCAAAAACTCAGTGTTTGTGAAAAGTCACTGTGTGCACATAGCATGTTGGCATTTTGGGGACTTTTTTCCCACTGCTGATTTTTTCGGAGGCTTTTCCCACGGTTTTTGTGAAATCGTTTTATTATCATTTTCCAGTTGTTGTTTTTTTCATGCCATGAAATAATAAGGAAACTTCTAGTGATTTTTAATTATCGACATATGCTGCACAGGATCCGTGATATGCCGTCTCCCTGACTGATGAGTCACAAAAATTGAAGACGGAAAATGGCATCACAGCAAATTAAAAAAAAAAATTATAGCTAATTTTTTTATTTTTTTTAAAATAAATTTCAGAATTTTTTTTGCCACTTAAATAAAACAAAATCTATCCATGCTTGGTATCTGTGTAATCGTACCGAGCTGGAGAATCGCACCGTCAGATTACTATTTCACCACTCTTGAATGTTTTTTCTCCCTTTCCAGGGCAACACATGATAAAATAATTGGTGTCACTCAAAAAAGTAGAAATCATCCAGCAAAAAACAAGCTCTCATCCAGCTATGGGTACAGAACACTAAAATAGTTCTGGAAGACGGGGAGGAGAGAAGAAAAACTAAAAAAATCACCCTGTCCTTAAGGAGTAAGGCAAAAATGATGGAAAAATGCTTCAAAAAAAACATCTGGACGTCTTTTGAGCTTTCCTATTGATGTTATAAAGGGCAGAGCGTCCAAAATAAGACGTCCAAAAGCCTGAACATATGATCAACGAGTCGTTTTTCCATAGAAACATAGATTTGCAGGCAGATTCTAGATCCTTGCATTTTTTCCTTTTTTTTTTTTTTTGCCGTTTTTTTGATTGGACAATTAATAGTTTGCTACTGATGCCATCAGCAGCCGCTTCATGGAAGTGTCATGCACTTATTTTATTTTTTATTTTTTTTTATGCAATCAGGTGTTTTTTTAAACTTTTTTATGAGCAAAAAAAAAAACAACTAAAAAAACCCCCAAAACTCTACATATGAACAACAACTTGGATTCCCATAGAAATGAATTTGAAGAGTTTTCCAGGCGTCTTTTCAGCAGTCTTTAAGGAGGATCTACTCAAAATAAAAAATCCGTAAAAAATTCCTTGTCAACAAATTGAGCGCCCCCACATCAGGTCAATGGGGTACCCGGTCCTTATCAGTTCTGGGGATGTCACGGTGGCTTGACCCAGTCCGTGGCCCTTTGAGAGGCGTCTAATTAAAGGGGTAGTTTGTACGGTGTTCGTGACGCCACCTGTGGTATTCGGTCAGGATGACCGACGCTGCTGAGGGGTCCGCTGGGAAGATGTTATGGCAGCTAGATGGTATACCTTCCCACAGGTGAAGTGTGTCCCCAGGGCTTCCCGGTGTGTAGATGGTGATAGTATAAGACGCGGTGAATAACGAGGACACAGGGTTGCAGTCTCTTTACCTTTTACTGAAGGCTTCAGCATCCACAGTCCAGAGCACTGGTCACAGGGCTGGCTGAGACTGGCCGGTCCAAAGGCACATCCAGAGTTCCCCTATCCAGGTGGAAATCAGTAGCCTTCCTACTAGCGCCTGTGTGTTGTAGAACCTCCCTGCTGAGCACCACGGGATAGTCCTCACAACTGTCGTGTATATTTCTGATGTTATCTCTCTCTCTGTCCCCCACATGGTATGGATAGGACAACCCGTATGACGGGGTAGGCCTGGGGCTTGTTTGTAGGGACCCTAGAGACGCCCCAACCCCCACAATTTGCCTCAGTGTCTTCTTAGGTATTAAGGTCGGGCAGCCAACTTGGAATTGACTGTCCTGCCGGTCTCTGAAGTAATGCGTAGAGTCAATTACTCCCTCGGTGTTCCGGCCACCGGCTACGCGCCTCAGAAGGAGGCTGCCGATCTTGGGGCAGAACTCCTCCCGGTATTATCTCCTTGTGCTGTGACCTCGTTTCTCACTCTCCACAATATACTTCGCTTCGTGTCCTTTCTTAGGATGCTGCCGCACGTAGGGGCAGGCGCAGCTCCGTAACGTTCTATCTCGTGCTTGGCCTCAGTCAGGATCCCACCCCTGACAGGGACCCTCTGTCTGCAGCTCCGATGTTCCTCCTTTCCCCCTGTCTGCCTGACAGGTCCTCTCTGGGTCAAACCCAGGCAGCTTCTCACTGACTTCCTATCCAACCCCCAAGTTTTACCCGAGTGTGAGGAGTGCCCTAATAGATAGAAGCAAGGCTCCCCCTGGTGGACTGGAGTGTGAAGTGTAGTGTGTGACTTGTGATACCTGGCAAAGTGAACTCCTTGTTGTGAACTATAGTTCTTGGCTCCCTCTTGTGGTCATTAGCGGTATGGCACTTTGAGTGTAGCTTTGTTTAAAATGTGATTCCTGATTTTGCTGGAAGCTCAAGGGGGGCTTTTATCCTCCCCCCACACCGTTAGTCGGTGCGGGGGTTCTTGGATATTCAGCGTGGATATTTTGTAGGGTTTTTTGCTGACCGTATAAGTCATCTTTCTATTTTCTGCTCTTAGTCAGTGGGCCTCTCTTTGCTAAATCTAGTTCATTCTTACGTTTGTCATTTCTTCTTACCTCACCATTATTATTTGTTGGGGGCTTGTATTATAACTTTGGGGTCCTTTCTCTTGAGGCAAGAGAGGTCTTATTTTCTCTGAAAGGGTTAGTTAGTTCTCCGGCTGGCGCGAGACGTCTAGAACCAACATAGGTACGTTCCCCGGCTGCTGCTAGTTGTTTGTGTTAGGATCAGGTATACGGTCAGCCTAGTTACCACTTCCCTATGAGCTGGTTTTTTGTGTTTGCAGACTTAGCTGGTACTCCTGAGATCCTCTGCCATTAGGATCATAACAGTAATCCAGGCCTAAAAAGTGCATTGCTGAAGCGGGACTATAAGAAAAGAAGTCTGAGGTTTTTTTTGTTTTTTTTTCTTCCTCCCCTTTATCTCTGAGTGGCTTGAAGCTCTGCTGCAGACATGAATGTTCAGACTCTGATTACTAGTGTGGATCAGCTTGCTGCACGAGTGCAGGGCATTCAGGATTTTGTTATTAGCAGTCCTATGTCAGAGCCTAAGATTCCTATTCTTGAGCTGTTCTCTCGAGATCGATTTAAATTTGGGAATTTTAGGAATAATTGTAAATTGTTTCTATCTTTGAGACCTCGTTCATCTGGAGACTCAGCTCAACAAGTTAAAATTGTTATCTCCTTCTTGCGTGGCGACCCTCAGGATTGGGCTTTCTCATTGGCGCCAGGAGATCCGGCATTGGCAAATATTGATGCGTTTTTTCTGGCGCTCGGATTGCTTTATGAGGAGCCCAATCTTGAAATACAGGCAGAAAAAGCATTGCTGGCTATCTCTCAGGGCCAGGATGAAGCTGAGGTGTACTGCCAAAAATTTCGGAAATGGTCCGTGCTTACTCAATGGAATGAGTGTGCTCTGGCCGCAAATTTCAGAAATGGCCTTTCTGAAGCCATTAAGAATGTGATGGTGGGTTTTCCCATTCCTACAAGTCTGAATGATTCTATGGCTCTGGCCATCCAGGTTGATCGGCGTTTGCGGGAGCGCAAAACTGCTAATCCTCTGGCGGTGTTGTCTGAACGGACGCCTGACTCAATGCAATGTGATAGAATTCAGACTAGAACCGAACGGCAAAATCATAGACGTCAGAATGGGTTGTGTTTTTACTGTGGTGATTCTACACATGTTATATCAGCATGCTCTAAACGGCCATCAAAGTTTGTTAGTCCTGTCACCATTGGTAATTTACAGCCTAAGTTCATTTTGTCTGTGACTTTGATTTGCTCGTTATCTTCCTACCCTGTTATGGCATTTGTGGATTCAGGTGCTGCCCTGAGTCTTATGGATTTATCATTTGCCAAGCGCTGTGGTTTTGTCCTGGAGCCTTTGGTTAATCCTATTCCTCTTAGAGGAATTGATGGTACGCCATTGGCGGAGAATAAACCGCAGTATTGGACACAAGTGACCATGTGCATGTCTCCTGAACATCAGGAGGTGATTCGTTTTCTTGTTTTGCATAAAATGCAGGATTTGGTCGTTCTGGGTCTGCCATGGTTACAGACCCATAATCCAGTTTTGGATTGGAAGGCAATGTCTGTGTCAAGTTGGGGTTGTCAGGGAATTCATTGCGATTCCTCGTCGGTGTCTATTGCTTCTTCTACTCCTTCTGAAGTCCCTGAGTATTTGTTGGACTATCAGGATGTATTCAGTGAGTCCAGGTCCAGTGCTCTTCCTCCTCATAGGGACTGTGACTGCGCTATAGATTTGATTCCAGGTAGTAAATTTCCTAAGGGACGACTATTTAATCTGTCGGTACCTGAGCATGCCGCGATGCGTTCTTATATAAAGGAGTCTTTAGAGAAGGGACATATTCGTCCATCCTCTTCCCCTCTTGGTGCGGGATTCTTTTTTGTGGCCAAGAAAGACGGCTCTTTGAGACCGTGTATAGACTATCGGCTTTTGAATAAAATCACTGTCAAATTTCAGTATCCTCTGCCACTATTGTCGGACTTGTTTGCCAGGATTAAGGGTGCCAAGTGGTTCACCAAGATAGATCTTCGTGGTGCGTACAACCTTGTGCGCATTAAGCAGGGAGATGAATGGAAAACTGCGTTCAATACGCCCGAAGGTCATTTTGAGTACTTGGTGAAGCCTTTTGGGCTTTCTAATGCCCCCTCAGTGTTTCAGTCCTTTATGCATGACATTTTCCGGAAGTATCTGGATAAATTTATGATTGTTTATCTGGATGATATTCTGGTTTTCTCTGATGATTGGGATTCTCATGTAAAGCAGGTCAGGATGGTGTTTCAGGTTTTGCGTGATAATGCTTTGTTTGTGAAGGGCTCGAAGTGTCTCTTTGGAGTGCAGAAGGTTCCCTTTTTGGGTTTTATCTTCTCCCCTTCTGCGGTGGAGATGGACCCAGTCAAGGTCCGAGCTATTCATGATTGGACTCAACCCACGTCCGTTAAGAGTCTTCAGAAGTTCTTGGGTTTTGCTAATTTCTACCGTCGTTTTATTGCTAATTTTTCTAGCATTGTAAAACCTTTGACGGATATGACCAAGAAAGGTTCTGATGTTGCTAATTGGGCTCCTGCGGCCGTGGAGGCTTTCCGGGAGCTGAAGCGCTGGTTTACTTCGGCGCCTGTTTTGTGCCAGCCTGATGTCTCACTTCCCTTTCAGGTTGAAGTAGACGATTCTGAGATCGGTGCAGGGGCTGTTTTGTCGCAGAAAGGCTCTGGTTGCTCTGTGATGAGACCATGTGCTTTTCTTTCTAGGAAGTTTTCGCCTGCTGAGCGGAACTATGATGTTGGTAATCGGGAGTTGTTGGCTATGAAGTGGGCATTTGAGGAGTGGCGTCATTGGCTCGAGGGAGCTAAGCATCGTGTGGTGGTCTTGACTGATCATAAAAATCTGATGTATCTCGAGTCTGCTAAATGCCTGAATCCTAGACAGGCTCGTTGGTCGTTGTTTTTCTCCCGTTTTGACTTTGTGGTCTCGTACCTGCCTGGTTCAAAGAATGTGAAGGCTGATGCTCTTTCTAGGAGTTTTGTGCCTGACTCTCCTGGAGTCGCAGAGCCAGCGGGTATTCTTAAAGAGGGAGTAATCTTGTCGGCCATTTCTCCTGATTTGCGACGTGTGTTGCAGAGATTTCAGGCTGGTAGACCTGACTCTTGCCCACCTGACAGACTGTTTGTTCCTGATAAATGGACCAGTAGAGTTATTTCCGAGGTTCATTCCTCAGTGTTGGCAGGCCAACCTGGGATTTTTGGTACCAGAGATTTGGTGGCTAGGTCCTTTTGGTGGCCGTCCCTGTCACGGGATGTGCGATCTTTTGTGCAGTCCTGTGGGATTTGTGCTCGGGCTAAGCCTTGCTGTTCTCGTGCCAGCGGGTTACTTTTGCCCTTGCCCGTCCCGAAGAGGCCTTGGACGCACATTTCCATGGATTTCATTCCAGATCTTCCGGTGTCTCAAGGAATGTCTGTCATCTGGGTGGTCTGTGATCGTTTTTCCAAGATGGTCCATTTGGTGCCCTTGCCTAAGTTGCCTTCATCTTCCGATTTGGTTCCTTTGTTCTTTCAGAATGTGGTTCGTTTGCACAGCATTCCTGAGAATATCGTGTCTGACAGAGGATCCCAGTTTGTGTCCAGATTCTGGCGATCCTTTTGTGCTAGGATGGGCATCGATTTGTCATTTTCATCTGCCTTTCATCCTCAGACTAATGGCCAAACGGAGCGAACTAATCAGACGCTGGAGGCTTATTTGAGATGTTTTGTTTCTGCGGATCAGGATGATTGGGTGACTTTCTTGCCACTGGCTGAGTTTGCCCTTAATAATCGGGCAAGTTCCGCTACTTTGGTTTCGCCAATTTTCTGCAACTCTGGTTTTCATCCGCGGTTTTCCTCGGGTCATGTTGAACCTTCTGACTGTCCTGGGGTGGATTCCGTGGTGGATAGGTTGCAGCGGATTTGGAATCTTGTGGTGGACAACTTGAAGTTGTCACAGGAGAAGGCTCAGCGCTTTGCCAACCGCCGCCGCGGTGTGGGTCCCCGACTTCGTGTTGGGGATTTGGTTTGGTTGTCTTCTCGGTATGTCCCTCTGAAGGTTTCCTCTCCTAAGTTTAAGCCTCGCTTTATTGGTCCTTATAACATTTTGGAAGTCCATAATCCGGTGTCGTTTGCCATTCACAATATGTTCCATAGGTCTTTGTTACGGCGGTACGTGGTGCCTATGGTTCCTGCTGTTGAGCCTCCTGCTCCGGTGTTGGTTGAGGGCGAGTTGGAGTATGTGGTGGAGAAGATCTTGGACTCTCGTCTCTCTAGACGGAGGCTTCAGTATCTGGTCAAATGGAAGGGCTATGTGTCATGATTCCCAATGGCAAGGGAACAGAGAAAAAACGGACTAGCTCTAGGAAGATGGAAACTAAGGTAACCGCGATGCTGAACCTACCACGCAACTAATAGTAGCCAGGGGGTGTTCCTACGTTGTTTCTAGACACCTCGCGCCAGCCGGAGATCTAACTACCCCTATCAGAGGAATACACAGACCTGGCTTGCCTCCAGGGAAACCCCAAAAGTCATAGTAGCCCCCCACATATAATGACGGTTAGGTAAGAGGAAAACACAAACGCAGTATGAATATAGATTCAGCACAGTGAGGCCCTCTAACTAGATAGCAGAAAAATACAAAAGAGGACTTCACGGTTACCTAAAAACCCTAAGTAGCCATCCTGAAATTACCTTAACTCCGTTATCAACTCATGACACCGGAGTGGCAATTCCAGCTCGCTAGAGCTTCCAGCAGCACAAGAAACATAAATGCATGCTGGACAAAAAACAAACGTTCAAATGCCAAAGATTCAACTTAGCTGAATTGCAGACTTGGAGCAGGTAGCAAGCAACAGGAGAGCTCAGGTAACATTGACTGCTGGCACTAGAATAACTGAGAAGCCAGCCTAAGTAGGAAACTCCCAATTGCCTGATGAAAACAGGTGCACTGGGAACCCAAGCCACAAGTCAGCAGTACCACAAGTAGCCACCAGAGGGAGCCCAAAAACAGAATTCACAACAGCTATGGTCAGGAGGACAATTCCTGGGTGGTCGCCTCTGATGTTCATGCGGCTGATTTGGTTCGTGCCTTTCACGCTGCTCATCCTGATCGCCCTGGTGGTCTTGGTGAGGGTTCGGTGACCCCTCATTAAAGGGGGGGTACTGTTGTGAACTATAGTTCTTGGCTCCCTCTTGTGGTCATTAGCGGTATGGCACTTTGAGTGTCTTTCCCCAGGTTGGCACTCACCTGCTTCGTTTGGTCTGGGTGTGCCTATATAAACTTCCTGGATACTCTGTATTGTGCCTGGATTCGTTGTTATCAGACCTTGTCTGTTTTCTCCTGTCTCCTGGTCTCCTGATTTTGCAAGATAAGCTAAGTCCTGCTTTCTTATTTTTGTGCATTTGAATTTCCCTTATTTTGTTCCAGCTTTGTTTAAAATGTGATTCCTGATTTTGCTGGAAGCTCAAGGGGGGCTGTTATCCTCCCCCCACACCGTTAGTCGGTGCGGGGGTTCTTGGATATTCAGCGTGGATATTTTGTAGGGTTTTTTGCTGACCGTATAAGTCATCTTTCTATTTTCTGCTATTAGTCAGTGGGCCTCTCTTTGCTAAATCTAGTTCATTCTTACGTTTGTCATTTCTTCTTACCTCACCGTTATTATTTGTTGGGGGCTTGTATTATAACTTTGGGGTCCTTTCTCTTGAGGCAAGAGAGGTCTTATTTTCTCTGAAAGGGTTAGTTAGTTCTCCGGCTGGCGCGAGACGTCTAGAACCAACGTAGGTACGTTCCCCGGCTGCTGCTAGTTGTTTGTGTTAGGATCAGGTATACGGTCAGTCAAGTTACCACTTCCCTATGAGCTGGCTTTTTGTGTTTGCAGACTTAGCTGGTACTCCTGAGATCCTCTGCCATTAGGATCATAACACTCCTTTAGTACCATCAGACGTAATATCACTCCCCCTGGTGGAAGAGTGACACTACTGCAGCAACCAGGACTCTGGGGCGCTGCACTCCCCCCCCCCCTATTAAATCCAGTACTCCCGGACTGGGAAAAGAAGAACAACAATACATGTTAGCAAAAGACATACAAACATTTTTGGAATGCTGTAAACAAATTAATTTAACAGTGCTTCCCTTTATGGGAGGTGAGGACATTTGAACGTTACAAACAAGAACATGTTTACATTGTGCAAAGACAAATTGAAAACAATTATTATCTATATATGGAACCAATTACCCATACAGGTATTCTACCTACTAAGTGCTATAACTATAATTTAACATTCTTCTTTCTCTAAGTGCAAAGTCTATCAACCATCTATCTATGGCTCTCTAGAGGACTCACTAACCCCTACGGGTTCACTTTATTGACTCCTTTTGTCCTCAATTTTATTTAAAGTACATCATTAAACATTTTACTCTCAACAGTTATCAAACATTTCTTATCACTAGCTTTCTAACTACATACTATTACTATGTAAAACATTAATACTATCTATTTAAGGCAACATTATCACTTTTAGGCAAAGTGCAACAACTAACATTCCCTTTAAGAGGAAACCAAGTCTTTTCTGAGGTAGTGCAAACAATCAATTTGCAAGTCAGTTATCAACTTGTAAAACAACAAGAACTTTCACGCTGTAATCAGGAACAGTCTCTTCAAAAAGCTCTTCTTTGTAAAACCAGTAGAGAGCACCTTTAAGAAGGTGCAAACTATGTACAAAAGCAGTTTGTGAATCATTTACCGTCCATGATTCGGCAGTTCTTTAGAAAAGTAGGAAAACTTTGTGCAATACTTGAAACAATAGGGTTCCCGGGTAAACAAAGGGATCCCTTTAAGAAGAATAACCCTGAACAGGTTTTAAGCAACAAAGAAACAAACAGGAACAGTTTTAAATAAAACTATGTACATCCTCAGGTTTCCGAGGTTTATTCTCATAGTAGGTTGCAAGACATCAGTCGGTAATGAACACTTCCTAACCGGGGAAGCTTCGGCTCCGTGCTCTCGTCCGATGCAGTGTCAATGTCATTGGTTCGTCTCTCAGGTGCGGTCAAGTCACTAGAGGTCTGGGTTCGAATGTCAGTTTTGGTAGCAAGTTCAGTAGTGGAAATGGTGCACACAGTGGTGGTAGTGTTAGGACTTGTCAGTTCAGAGTTAGTCTTAGTCAGGGCAGCAGGTGGCGCTACAGAGTGTCCACATCGCTTAACGTTCCGAGCGTACCAATCTTGTCCACTCCGATGGCGGGTGTAGGTCACCTGGTCCCCCCTGCGTAAGATCCGGTTCCGATACCCGTCGCGGAATTGGACCTCCACTGTTGTGAATTGGATTATTTGGCTCCCTCTTGTGGTCACTAGCGACATGACACCTTGAGTTTCTTTCCTCAGCTTGGTTCCACCTGGCTCGTTAGTTCAGGGGTGTTGCTATGTAAGCTTCCTGGATTTTCAGTCTGGTGCCTGGCATCGTTGTAATCAGTTCCTTTCTGTTTGCTCCAGTCTGCTGGTCCTGGTTCTTGCAAAATTAAGCTAAGTCCTGCTTTCTTGTTTTTTGGCTATTTGCATTGCTTTGATTTTTGTCCAGCTTGTACTAAATGTGATTCCTGATATTGCTGGAAGCTCTAGGGGGCTGGTATTCTCCCCCCGGGCCGTTAGACGGTTCGGGGGTTCTTGAATATCCAGCGTGGAAATTTTGTTAGGGTTTTTTTGCTGACCGTATAAGATATCTTACTATATTCTGCTATTAGTCAGTGGGCCTCTCTTTGCTAAATACCTAGTTCATTCTTACGTTTGTCTTTTCTTCTTACCTCACCGTTATTATTTGTTGGGGGCTTGTATCTAACTTTTGGGGTCTTTTCTCTGGAGGCAAGAAAGGTCTATTGTTTCCCTTCTAGGGTTAGTTAGTTCTCCGGCTGGCGCGAGACGTCTAGAACCAATGTAGGTACGTTCCCCGGCTGCTGTTATTTGTGGTGTTAGGATCAGGTATACGGTCAGCCTAGTTACCACTCCCTATGAGCTAGCTTTTTGTGTTTGCAGACTTGGTACTACTTCTGAGACCCTCTGCCATTGGGGTCATAACAGTATGCCAGGCCAAAGGTGAATGTTTAATGCATTGCAGAAGTGGGATAATAAGAAAGGAAATTCTGAGTTTTTTGTTTTTTTTTCCTTCTTCCTCCCCTTTACCTCAGAGTGGCTTGTGCTTGCTGCAGACATGAATGTCCATACTTTGATTACTAGTGTGGATCAGCTTGCTGCTCGTGTGCAGGGTATACAAGATTTTGTTACCAGTAGTCCTATGTCTGAACCAAAAATACCTATTCCTGAGTTGTTCTCTGGAGATCGATTTAGGTTTAGGAATTTCAGGAATAATTGTAAATTGTTTCTATCTCTGAGACCCCGTTCATCTGGAGACTCAGCTCAGCAAGTTAAAATTGTAATCTCTTTCTTGCGGGGCGACCCTCAGGATTGGGCTTTCTCGTTAGCGCCAGGAGATCCGGCATTGGCAAATATTGATGCGTTTTTTTCTGGCGCTCGGATTGCTTTACGAGGAACCCAATCTTGAAATTCAGGCAGAAAAAGCCTTGCTGGCTATCTCTCAGGGCCAGGATGAAGCTGAAGTGTATTGCCAAAAATTTCGGAAATGGTCCGTGCTTACTCAGTGGAATGAGTGTGCTCTGGCCGCAAATTTCAGAAATGGCCTTTCCGAAGCCATTAAGAATGTGATGGTGGGTTTTTCCATTCCTACAAGTCTGAATGATTCCATGGCCCTGGCTATTCAAATTGACCGGCGTTTGCGGGAGCGCAAAACCGCTAATCCTCTGGTGGTGTTGTCTGAACAGACACCTGATTTAATGCAATGTGATAGAATTCAGACTAGAAATGAACGGAAAAATCATAGACGTCAGAATGGGTTGTGTTTTTACTGTGGTGATTCTACACATGTTATATCAGTATGCTCTAAACGCCTAACTAGGGTTGTTAGTCCTGTCGCCATTGGTAATTTGCAACCTAAATTTATTTTGTCTGTGACTTTAATTTGCTCATTGTCTTCTTACCCTGTTATGGCGTTTGTGGATTCAGGTGCTGCCCTGAGTCTTATGGATCTGTCATTTGCCAAGCGCTGTGGTTTTGTTCTTGAGCCATTGGTAAATCCTATCCCTCTTAGAGGTATTGATGCTACGCCATTGGCGGAAAATAAACCGCAGTTTTGGACACAAGTAACCATGTGCATGACTCCTGAACATCGGGAGGTGATTCGTTTTCTTGTTCTGCATAAAATGCATGATTTGGTTGTTTTGGGTCTGCCATGGTTACAGACCCATAATCCAGTCTTGGATTGGAAGGCAATGTCTGTGTCAAGTTGGGGCTGTCAGGGAATTCATGGTGATTCCCCGCCGGTGTCTATTGCTTCCTCTACTCCTTCGGAAGTTCCTGAGTATTTGTCTGATTATCAGGATGTATTCAGCGAGTCCAGATCCAGTGCTCTGCCTCCTCATAGGGACTGTGACTGCGCTATAGATTTGATTCCAGGTAGTAAATTTCCTAAGGGAAGATTATTTAATCTGTCTGTACCTGAGCATACCGCAATGCGTTCGTATATCAAGGAGTCTCTGGAGAAGGGGCATATCCGTCCATCCTCTTCCCCTCTTGGTGCTGGATTCTTTTTTGTGGCCAAGAAGGACGGATCTTTGAGACCTTGTATAGATTATCGGCTTCTGAATAAAATCACTGTTAAATTTCAGTATCCTTTGCCTCTGTTGTCTGACTTGTTTGCCCGGATTAAAGGTCCCAAGTGGTTCACCAAGATAGATCTTCGTGGTGCGTACAACCTTGTGCGCATTAAGCAAGGAGATGAATGGAAAACTGCATTTAATATGCCCGAAGGTCATTTTGAGTACTTGGTGATGCCTTTTGGGCTCTCTAATGCTCCTTCAGTGTTTCAGTCCTTTATGCATGACATTTTCCGGAAGTATTTGGATAAATTTATGATTGTTTATCTGGACGATATTCTGTTTTTTTCTGATGATTGGGACTCCCATGTAAAGCAGGTCAGGATGGTGTTTCAGGTTTTGCGTGAGAATGCTTTGTTTGTTAAGGGCTCAAAGTGTCTCTTTGGAGTACAGAAGGTTCCCTTTTTGGGTTTTATTTTTTCCCCTTCTGCGGTGGAGATGGACCCAGTCAAGGTCCGAGCTATTCATGATTGGACTCAACCCACGTCAGTTAAGAGTCTTCAGAAGTTCTTGGGTTTTGCTAACTTCTACCGTCGTTTTATCGCTAACTTTTCTAGCGTTGTTAAACCTTTGACGGATATGACCAAGAAAGGTTCTGATGTTGCTAACTGGGCTCCTGCAGCCGTGGAAGCTTTCCAAGAGCTGAAATGCTGGTTTACTTTGGCGCCTGTTTTGTGCCAGCCTGATGTCTCACTTCCCTTTCAGGTTGAAGTGGATGCTTCTGAGATCGGGGCAGGGGCCGTTTTGTCGCAGAGAGGCCCTGGTAGCTCTGTAATGAGACCATGTGCTTTTTTCTCTAGGAAGTTTTCGCCTGCTGAGCAGAATTATGATGTTGGCAATTGAGAGTTGTTGGCCATGAAGTGGGCATTTGAGGAGTGGCGTCATTGGCTCGAGGGTGCTAAGCATCGTGTGGTGGTCTTGACTGATCACAAAAATCTGATGTATCTCGAGTCTGCTAAACGCCTGAATCCTAGACAGGCCCGTTGGTCATTGTTTTTCTCCCGTTTTGACTTCGTGGTCTCGTATTTACCAGGTTCAAAGAATGTGAAGGCTGATGCTCTTTCAAGGAGCTTTGTGCCTGACTCTCCTGGAGTCGCAGAGCCAGTTGGTATTCTTAAAGAGGGAGTAATCTTGTCAGCCATTTCTCCGGATTTGCGACGTGTGTTGCAGAGATTTCAGGCTGGTAGACCTGACTCTTGTCCACCTGACAGACTGTTTGTTCCTGATAAGTGGACCAGCAGAGTCATTTCCGAGGTTCATTCCTCGGTGTTGGCAGGGCATCCGGGAATTTTTGGCACCAGAGATTTGGTGGCTAGGTCCTTTTGGTGGCCTTCCTTGTCACGGGATGTGCGGTCATTTGTGCAGTCCTGTGGGACTTGTGCTCGGGCTAAGCCTTGCTGTTCTCGCACCAGCGGGTTGCTCTTGCCCTTGCCTGTCCCGAAGAGGCCTTGGACACACATTTCCATGGATTTCATTTCAGATCTTCCGGTGTCTCAGGGCATGTCTGTCATCTGGGTGGTATGTGATCGCTTTTCCAAGATGGTCCATTTGGTGTCTTTGCCTAAGCTGCCTTCCTCTTCCGATCTGGTTCCTTTATTCTTTCAGAATGTGGTTCGTTTGCACGGCATTCCTGAGAATGTCGTGTCTGACAGAGGATCCCAGTTTGTTTCCAGGTTCTGGCGATCCTTTTGTGCTAGGATGGGCATTGATTTGTCATTTTCGTCTGCCTTTCATCCTCAGACTAATGGCCAAACTGAGCGAACAAATCAGACTCTGGAGGCTTATTTGAGGTGTTTTGTTTCTGCAGATCAGGATGATTGGGTGACCTTCTTGCCATTGGCTGAGTTTGCCCTTAATAAACGGACTAGTTCCGCTACTTTGGTTTCGCCATTTTTCTGCAACTCTGGCTTTCATCCTCGTTTTTCCTCGGGACATGTTGAGCCCTCTGACTGTCCTGGGGTGGATTCTGTGGTGGATAGGTTGCAGCGGATCTGGAATCATGTGGTGGACAACTTGAAGTTGTCACAGGAGAAGGCGCAGCGTTTTGCCAACCGCCGCCGCGGTGTGGGTCCCCGACTTCGTGTTGGGGATTTGGTGTGGCTGTCTTCTCGGTTTGTTCCTATGAAGGTCTCCTCTCCTAAATTTAAGCCTCGTTTCATCGGTCCCTATAAGATTTTGGAAATCCTTAATCCAGTGTCCTTTCGCTTGGATCTTCCGGTGTCGTTTGCCATTCACAACGTGTTCCATAGGTCTTTGTTGCGGCACTACGTTGTGCCTGTGCTTCCTTCTGTTGAGCCTCCTGCTCCGGTGTTGGTTGAGGGCGAGTTGGAGTACGTGGTGGAGAAGATATTGGATTCTCGTCTCTCCAGACGGAGGCTTCAGTATCTGGTCAAGTGGAAGGGCTATGGTCAGGAGGATAATTCCTGGGTGGTCGCCTCTGATGTTCATGCGGCCGATTTGGTTCGTGCCTTTCACGCTGCTCATCCTGATCATCCTGGTGGTCTTGGTGAGGGTTCGGTGACCCCTCCTTAAGGGGGGGGTACTGTTGTGAATTGGATTATTTGGCTCCCTCTTGTGGTCACTAGCGACATGACACCTTGAGTTTCTTTCCTCAGCTTGGTTCCACCTGGCTCGTTAGTTCAGGGGTGTTGCTATGTAAGCTTCCTGGATTTTCAGTCTGGTGCCTGGAATCGTTGTAATCAGTTCCTTTCTGTTTGCTCCAGTCTGCTGGTCCTGGTTCTTGCAAAATTAAGCTAAGTCCTGCTTTCTTGTTTTTTGGCTATTTGCATTGCTTTGATTTTTGTCCAGCTTGTACTAAATGTGATTCCTGATATTGCTGGAAGCTCTAGGGGGCTGGTATTCTCCCCCCGGGCCGTTAGACGGTTCGGGGGTTCTTGAATATCCAGCGTGGAAATTTTGTTAGGGTTTTTTTGCTGACTGTATAAGATATCTTACTATATTCTGCTATTAGTCAGTGGGCCTCTCTTTGCTAAATACCTAGTTCATTCTTACGTTTGTCTTTTCTTCTTACCTCACCGTTATTATTTGTTGGGGGCTTGTATCTAACTTTTGGGGTCTTTTCTCTGGAGGCAAGAAAGGTCTATTGTTTCCCTTCTAGGGTTAGTTAGTTCTCCGGCTGGCATGAGACGTCTAGAACCAACGTAGGCACGTTCCCCGGCTGCTGTTATTTGTGGTGTTAGGATCAGGTATACGGTCAGCCTAGTTACCACTCCCTATGAGCTAGCTTTTTGTGTTTGCAGACTTGGTACTACTTCTGAGACCCTCTGCCATTGGGGTCATAACACTCCACGTCATAGCTGGCAACAAAGATCTCAGTCGGTAGTCCCGGCTCTTGTATAAAGCCCCAACCCCTTTTCGGGTGAAAGGCTAATACGGTTCCTTGTTTCACCGAGTTCTTATTACCGCGTTCGGTCTTTGGCTTTTGTACTTTCGGTGGGTCATTTTGTTCTGTCTCCTTTCTGTTTTTCCAGTGTGAAATTAAGCATTGTTTGTATTGCTCCCAGGTGAGCACAGCAATATAGGTACCTTCTTGTTTGGACCCGTCCGGTCTAGTCTTTGGAGTGTCCCACTTAAAGATCACCCCCTCCGAGCTCACGTCTAACGGTTCGCCCATAGATGTCGGTAACGGGGGCAGTATCCCTTCTATCTTGCCCAGAGCCGTCACGACTAGTTCGGCAGCAGGTGGTTGGTCACAGTCGGGGTGGGGAGCGGTCACCGGAGCAGGATCGGTCGGTGGGGCAGGAGCGTTTCCCGTACCTGCGTCTAATGTAGTTACATCGATGTCGATCCGCTCCGCTGATGAGGACACTGGAGTTGGCAGCGGCTCGGGCCATGGTTCTTCCAAGGCGACCTTCTTGCACAGCTCCGACTTCCATTTCTTCACTGTGGTTGGTTCTTCGTCCAGGAGCTGATGGCTCGGCCCCTCCACCGGCGGGTCCCAGGAATTCGGATCCTCCAGTAGTGGCAGGTTCGGGTCCACCTCCGGTCGACTGAGACAGTCCTGGGTCACTCCGTCGTCGTTCAGGCACTCGCTGGTCGCCCTCACTGCCTCGAGGTCAGCGGCCGCACATGCACGTTGCTCCTCCATTTTCTGGGGGTGGAGCTCCTTCGCTTCGGGGCACGTCGTCTTCTCGCAGCAGTAGTCGGAGGGGGCGGTCTGTCATGTTCCCAATGGCAGGGAATCTGAACAACAGAACACAGGCAAAAAACAGGACGAGCTCTAGGGTGATGGAACCTGAGCTGACCGCGATCCTGAACCTCAACTCACAACTAGCAGCAGCCGGGGAGCGTTCCTGGGGGGACTCTAGACGCCTCGTGCCAGCCGGAGATCTAGCTTCCCCTATCAGAAGAATAACAGACCTCGCTTGCCTCCAGAGAAATGTACCCACAGAAATAGCAGCCCCCCACATATAATGACGGTGAAATGAGAGGAAGGCACAAACGTAGTTATGAAAATAGATTCAGCAAAAATGAGGCCCGCTAAAAGCTAGATAGCAGAGGATACAAAAGGTGAACTGCGCGGTCAGCTTAAAACCCTTCAAAATACCATCCTGAAATTACTTGAACTCATGTGCCAACTCATGGTAAATGAGTGGTAATTTCAGCCCACTAGAGCAACCAGCCACAGAAAATTACATATCTGCAAGCTGGACTAAAAAACATGAAAACAAACATGAAACAGGGAAATCCAGACTTAGCTTGTCTTGAAGGCTTTAGGAGCAGGTAGCAAAGGTAACAGAGACACACTGATACATTGATAGCCGGCAAGGGAATGACAGGAAAGCCAGGTTAAATAGGAAACACCCAGCCTCTGATGGACAGGTGGAAACCAGAGACCGCAACCCACCAAAGTCACCCAGTACCAGTTGTGTCGTGATTCCCAATGGCAGGGACTTAGGCAAAAAACGGACAAGCTCTAGGAAGGATGGTATCTTAGGTAACCGCGATACTGAACCTAACACGCAACTAAAAGTAGCCAGGGGGTGTGCCTACGTTGTCTCTAGACACCTCGCGCCAGCCGGAGATCTAACTACCCCTAGTAGAGGAATACACAGACCTGACTTGCCTCCAGGGAAACCCCAAAGGTTATAGTAGCCCCCCACATATAAAAACGGTTAGGTAAGAGGAAAACACAAACGCAGTATGAATATAGTTTCAGCAAAGCGAGGCCCTCTGACTAGATAGCGGAATATACAAAAGAGGACTTCGCGGTCACCTCAAAACCCTGAACAGCCATCCTGGAATTACCTTAACTCCGTTGTCAACTCATGACACCGGAGTAGCAATTCCAGATCACTAGAGCTTCCAGCCGCACAAGATATGTAAGTGCATGCTGGACAAAACAAACACAAAAAGCCAAAGATTCAACTTAGCTGACTTGCAGACTTGGAGCAGGAAGCAAGCAACAAGGTGCTCTGATAACATTGATTGCCGGCACTACAATGACTGGGAAGCCAGACTAAATAGGAGACTCCCAATTTCCTAATGGAAACAGGTGCACTGGAAAAAACAAGACACCAGTCAACCAGTACCACCAGTAACCACCAGAGGGAGCCCAAAAACAGAATTCACAACAGTACCCCCCCCCTTAAGGAGGGGGCACCGAACCCTCATGAGAACCACCAGGGCGATCTGGATGCGCCCTATGAAAGGCGCGAACCAAATCAGAAGCATGAACATCAGAGGCAGTCACCCAAGAATTATCCTCCTGACCGTATCCCTTCCATTTAACCAAATACTGAAGTCTCCGTCTGGAAATGCGAGAGTCCAAAATCTTCTCCACAACATACTCCAATTCACCCTCCACCAGCACAGGAGCAGGAGGCTCAACAGAAGGAACAACCGGTACCTCGTACCTCCGCAACAACGACCGATGGAAGACATTATGAATGGTGAAAGATGCTGGTAGATCCAAACGAAAAGATACAGGATTAAGAATCTCCAAAATCTTATAAGGACCTATAAACCGAGGCTTAAACTTAGGAGAGGAGACCTTCATAGGGACAAAACGAGAAGACAACCACACCAAGTCCCCAACACGGAGATGATGACCCACACGACGATGACGATTAGCAAACTGCTGAGTCTTCTCCTGAGACAGCTTCAAATTGTCCACCACATGACTCCAAATCTGGTGCAGTCTATCCACCACAGTGTCCACTCCAGGACAATCCGAAGATTCCACCTGGCCAGATGAAAAACGAGGGTGAAACCCTGAATTGCAAAAGAAAGGAGAAACCAGAGTGGCAGAACTGGCCCGATTATTGAGGGCAAACTCTGCCAACGGCAAAAAGGCGACCCAATCATCCTGATCAGCAGACACAAAACACCTCAAATAAGTCTCCAAGGTCTGATTAGTTCGCTCCGTCTGGCCATTAGTCTGCGGATGGAACGCAGACGAAAAAGACAAATCAATGCCCATCCTGGCACAGAACGCTCGCCAGAACCTGGACACAAATTGAGATCCCCTGTCAGAAACGATGTTTTCCGGGATACCATGTAAACGAACCACATTCTGAAAAAACAAAGGAACCAACTCCGATGAAGAAGGCAATTTGGGCAAGGGTACCAAATGAACCATCTTAGAAAAACGGTCACACACCACCCAAATGACCGACATTTTCTGAGAAACCGGGAGATCCGAGATAAAGTCCATAGAGATGTGCGTCTACGGCCTCTTCGGAATAGGCAAGGACAACAACAATCCACTAGCCCGAGAACAGCAAGGCTTGGCCCGAGCACAAACATCACAAGACTGCACAAAGGTACGCACATCCCGAGACAAGGAAGGCCACCAGAAGGATCTGGCCACCAAATCTCTGGTACCAAAAATTCCAGGGTGGCCTTCCAACACAGAAGAATGAACCTCTGAGATGACTCTACTGGTCCACTCATCTGGAACGAACAATCTCCCAGGCGGACAACGATCAGGCCTATCAGTCTGAAACTCCTGCAAAGCACGCCGCAAGTCTGGTGAGACAGCAGACAAAATCACTCCATCCTTAAGGATACCCGTAGGCTCAGAATCCCCAGAGGAGTCAGGCTCAAAACTCCTAGAAAGAGCATCTGCCTTCACATTTTTCTAGCCCGGCAAGTATGAAACCACAAAAATAAACCGGGAGAAAAACAAAGACCAGCGCGCCTGTCTAGGATTCAGACGCCTGGCAGACTCAAGGTAAATCAGATTCTTGTGATCAGTCAAGACCACCACCTGATGTCTAGCACCCTCAAGCCAATGACGCCACTCCTCAAATGCCCACTTCATAGCCAAGAGCTCCCGATTACCGACATCATAATTTCGCTCGGCGGGCGAAAACTTTCGAGAGAAGAATGCACATGGTCTCATCACTGAGCAATCGGGACCTTTCTGCGACAAAACCGCCCCTGCTCCAATCTCGGAAGCATCAACCTCAACCTGAAAAGGGAGCGAAACATCAGGCTGATGCAACACAGGGGCAGAAGAAAAGCGGCGCTTAAGCTCCCGAAAGGCCTCCACAGCCGCAGAGGACCAATTGGCAACATCAGCACCCTTCTTTGTCAAATCAGTCAGAGGTCTAACCACACTTGAAAACCCAGTTATAAATCGACGATAGAAATTAGCAAAGCCCAAGAACTTCTGAAGACTCTTCAGGGAAGTAGGCTGCGTCCAATCACAAATAGCCCGAACCTTGACAGGATCCATCTCAACAGAAGAAGGGGAAAAAATATACCCCAAAAAGGAGATCTTCTGAACCCCAAAAATACACTTTGAACCCTTTACAAACAAAGAATTGGACCGCAAAACCTGAAAAACCTTCCTAACCTGTTGAACATGCGACTCCCAGTCATCCGAAAAAATCAAAATATCATCCAAATACACAATCATAAATTTATCCAGGTATTTACGGAAAATATCGTGCATAAAGGACTGAAAGACTGAAGGAGCATTAGAAAGACCAAAAGGCATTACCAAATACTCAAAATGGCCCTCGGGCGTATTAAATGCAGTTTTCCACTCATCTCCCTGCTTAATCCGCACCAAATTATACGCACCCCGAAGATCAACCTTAGAGAACCACTTTGCCCCTTTAATACGAGCAAATAAATCAGTCAATAGTGGCAAAGGATACTGATATTTGACTGTAATCTTATTCAACAAGCGATAATCAATACAGGGCCTCAGGGAGCCATCTTTTTTACCCACGAAAAAAAAAACTGCTCCTAAAGGGGATGAGGATGGACGGATATGTCCCTTTTCCAAGGACTCCTTAATATACTCTCGCATAGCAGCATGCTCAGGCACAGACAGATTGAACAAACGACCCTTGGGAAACTTGCTGCCAGGAATCAAGTCTATAGCACAATCACAATCCCTGTGAGGAGGGAGCGAACTAAGTTTAGGCTCCTCAAAAACATCACAAAAATCAGACAAAAATGCCGGAATTTCAGAGGGAGTAGATGAAGCAATGGAAACCAAAGGTACTTCCCCATGAGCCCCCCGACATCCCCAGCTTAACACAGACATTGTTTTCCAGTCGAGGACTGGATTATGAGTTTGCAACCATGGCAATCCAAGCACTAAGACATCATGCAAGTTATGCAACACAAGGAAGCGAATCACCTCCCGATGGTCAGGAGTCATACACATAGTCACTTGTGTCCAGAATTGTGGTTTATTCCTAGCCAAAGGTGTGGAGTCGATACCCTTCAGAGGGATAGGAACTTCCAAAGGCTCTAGGCTAAACCCACAGCGTCTGGCAAAGGACCAATCCATAAGACTCAAGGAAGCGCCAGAATCCACATAGGCATCCACAGTGATAGATGACAATGAACAAATCAAAGTTACAGACAAAATAAACTTAGATTGTAAGGTGCCAATTGAAAAAGACTTATCAACCTTTTTTGTGCGTTCAGAGCATGCTGATATAACATGAGCAGAATCACCACAGTAGAAGCACAACCCATTTTTGCGCCTATAATTCTGCCGTTCACCTCTGGACAGAATTCTATCACATTGCATAATCTCTGGTGCCTGCTCAGAAGACACCGCCAAATGGTGCACAGGTTTGCGCTCCCGTAAACGCCGATCAATCTGAATAGCCATAGTCATGGATTCATTCAGACCTGTGGGCGTAGGAAACCCCACCATGACATCTTTAACGGCGTCAGAGAGACCTTCTCTGAAATTCGCCGCCAGGGCGCACTCATTCCACTGAGTAAGCACAGACCATTTTCGAAATTTTTGACAATATATTTCAGCTTCATCATGCCCTTGAGAGAGGGCTATCAAGGCCTTTTCAGCCTGAATCTCCAAATTAGGTTCCTCATAGAGCAACCCCAGTGCCAGAAAAAAACGCATCCACACTGAGCAGCGCAGGATCCCCTGGCGCCAATGCAAATGCCCAATTCTGGGGGTCACCCCTGTCATGAATCCCAATGGCTAGGGATAGCAAGGGACAAGCAAAGTAATACAAAATATCGGACGAGCTCTAGGGTGATGGAACCTGGGCTGACCGCTGCCCTACGCCTGACAAACGCAACTAGAGATAGCCAGGGAGCGTGCCTACGTTGGTTCTAGACGCCACGCACCAGCCTAAGAGCTAACTAGTACTGCAGAGAAAATAAAGACCTCACTTGCCTCCAGAGGAATGAACCCCAAAAGGTATAGTTGCCCCCCACATGTATTGACGGTGAAATGAGAGGAAGGCACACACATAGAGATGATATATATAGGTTCAGCAAATTGAGACCCGCTGTAAACTAGAAAGCAGAACGATACAAAAGGGGTCTGAGCGGTCAGCAAAAAACCCTAATCAAAAAACCATCCTGAGATTACAAGAACCCATGTGCCAACTCATGGCACATGGGGAGAACCTCAGTCCACTAGAGCTACCAGCTAGCATAGAGACATAATAAGCAAGCTGGACAAAAAAACCAACAACTGAAAATCAGCACTTAGCTTATCCTGAAAGATCTGGGAGCAGGTAGGCAGGAACCAAACAGAGCACATCTGAATACATTGATAGCCGGCAAGGGAATGACAGAAAGGCCAGGTAAAATAGGAAACACCCAGCCTCTGATGGACAGGTGGAAACCAAAGGCCGCAACCCACCAAAGTCACCCAGTACCAGCAGTAACCACCAGAGGGAGCCCACAAACAGAATCCACAACAGTACCCCCCCCTTGAGGAGGGGTCACCGAACCCTCACGAGAACCCCCAGGGCGATCAGGGTGAGCTCTATGGAAGGCGCGGACCAAATCAGTCGCATGAACATCGGAGGCGACCACCCAGGAATTATCCTCCTGACCATAACCCTTCCACTTAACCAAATACTGGAGTTTGCGTCTGGAAACACCAGAATCCAAGATCTTCTCAACAACATACTCCAATTCTCCCTCCACCAGCACCGGAGCAGGAGGCTCAACCGAAGGAACAACGGGCACCTCATACCTCCGCAACAACGACCGATGGAACACATTATGAATAGCAAACGATGCTGGGAGATCCAAACGAAAAGATACAGGGTTAAGAATCTCCGAGATCCTATAAGGACCGATGAACCGAGGCTTGAACTTAGGAGAAGAGACCTTCATAGGGACAAAACGAGAAGACAACCACACCAAATCCCCAACAAGAAGTCGGGGACCCACGCGGCGACGGCGATTAGCAAACTGCTGAGTCTTCTCCTGAGATAACTTCAAATTGTCCACCACCTGGTTCCAAATCTGATGCAGCCTGTCCACCACCACGTCCACTCCAGGACAATCCGAAGACTCCACCTGACCAGAGGAAAAACGAGGATGAAACCCCGAATTACAAAAAAAAGGAGAGACCAACGTGGCAGAACTAGCCCGATTATTAAGAGCAAATTCGGCCAGTGGCAAAAAAGCAACCCAGTCATCTTGATCAGCAGAAACAAAACACCTCAAATAAGTTTCCAAGGTCTGATTAGTTCGCTCCGTCTGGCCATTCGTCTGAGGATGGAATGCAGACGAGAAAGACAAATCAATGCCCATCTTGGCACAAAACGTCCGCCAAAATCTAGACACAAACTGGGATCCCCTGTCAGAAACGATATTCTCCGGAATCCCATGCAAACGAACCACGTTCTGAAAAAATAAAGGGACCAACTCAGAGGAGGAAGGCAACTTAGGCAAGGGCACCAAATGAACCATCTTAGAAAAGCGGTCACACACAACCCAGATAACGGACATTTTCTGTGAAACCGGGAGATCAGAAATAAAATCCATGGAAATGTGCGTCCAAGGCCTCTTCGGGATGGGCAAGGATAACAACAACCCACTGGCCCGAGAACAGCAAGGCTTAGCTCGAGCACACACTTCACAAGACTGCACAAAGGTAAGCACATCCCTAGACAAGGAAGGCCACCAAAAAGACCTGGCCACCAAGTCTCTAGTACCAAATATTCCAGGATGACCAGCCAACACAGAAGAATGGACCTCGGAGATGACTCTACTGGTCCAATCATCCGGAACAAACAGTCTTTCTGGTGGACAACGATCCGGTTTATCCACCTGAAACTCCTGCAATGCACGTCGCAAGTCTGGGGATACGGCGGACAATATTACCCCATCCCTAAGGATACCAGCAGGCCCAGTGTCTCCAGGAGAGTCAGGCACAAAACTCCTGGAAAGAGCATCTGCCTTCACATTCTTTGAACCTGGTAGGTATGAAACCACGAAATTGAAACGAGAAAAAAATAACGACCAACGAGCCTGTCTAGGATTCAAACGCCTGGCAGACTCAAGGTAAATGAGATTCTTGTGATCAGTCAAGACCACCACACGATGTTTAGCACCCTCAAGCCAATGACGCTACTCCTCAAATGCCCACTTCATGGCCAAAAGCTCCCGATTACCCACATCATAATTGCGCTCGGCGGGCGAGAATTTTCTAGAGAAGAATGCACATGGCTTCATCACCGAGCCATTAGAACTTCTCTGTGACAAAACCGCCCCCGCTCCAATCTCGGAAGCATCAACCTCAACCTGAAAAGGAAGTGAAACATCTGGTTGACACAACACAGGAGCAGAAGAAAACCGGCGCTTAAGTTCCTGAAAGGCCTCCACGGCCACAGGAGACCAATCAGCAACATCAGCACCCTTTTTAGTCAAATCAGTCAAAGGTTTAACAATACTGGAAAAATTAGCAATGAACCGACGATAAAAATTAGCAAACCCCAAGAACTTCTGAAGGCTCTTAACAGATGTAGGTTGTGTCCAGTCACAAATCGCCTGAACCTTGACGGGATCCATCTCAATAGTAGAAGGAGAAAAAATGTACCCCAAAAAAGAAATCGTCTGGACTCCGAAGAGACACTTTGAGCCCTTCACAAACAGAGAATTGGCCCGCAGAACCTGAAACACCTTCCTGACCTGTAGAACATGAGACTCCCAGTCATCAGAAAACACCAAAATATCATCCAAATACACAATCATAAATTTATCCAGATATTCACGGAAAATATTGTGCATAAAGGACTGAAAGACTGACGGAGCATTGGAGAGTCCAAAAGGCATTACCAAATACTCAAAATGGCCCTCAGGCGTATTAAATGCGGTTTTCCACTCATCACCCTGTTTTATCCGCACCAGATTATACGCACCGCGAAGATCTATCTTAGTGAACCACCTAGCCCCCTTAATGCGAGCAAACAAATCAGTCAATAATGGCAATGGATACTGATACTTGACTGTAATCTTATTCAGAAGGCGATAATCTATACAAGGCCTCAGGGAACCATCTTTTTTTGTCACGAAAAAAAAACCTGCTCCCAGAGGGGACGAAGATGGACGAATATGTCCCTTTTCCAAGGACTCCTTAATATAATTCCGCATAGCAGTATGCTCTGGCAGTGACAGATTAAATAAACGACCCTTAGGGAACTTACTGCCAGGAATCAATTCTATAGCACAGTCACAATCTCTATGCGGAGGGAGCGAATTGAGCTTAGGCTCCTCAAAAACATCCCTATAGTCAGACAAAAACGCAGGGATCTCAGAAGGAGTAGATGAAGCGATTGAAATCGGAGGTGCATAATCATGAACCCCCTGACATCCCCAGCTTAACACAGACATTGTTTTCCAGTCCAGGACAGGATTATGAGTTTGTAACCATGGCAGACCAAGCACTAGTACATCATGTAAATTATACAGTACAAGGAAGCGAATCACCTCCTGATGAACGGGAGTCATGCGCATGGTCACTTGTGTCCAATACTGCGGTTTATTCATAGCCAATGGTGTAGAGTCAATTCCCTTCAGAGGAATAGGAACTTCCAGAGGTTCCAGACTAAAACCGCAGCGTTTAGCAAATGACCAATCCATAAGACTCAGGGCAGCGCCCGAATCCACATAGGCATCGACGGAAATGGAAGACAGTGAAAAAATCAGAGTCACAGACAAAATGAACTTAGGCTGCAGAGTACCAATGGCAAAAGATTTATCAACCCTTTTTGTGCGTTTAGAGCATGCTGATATAACATGAGCTGAATCACCACAATAAAAACACAATCCATTTTCCCGCCTATAATTTTGCCGTTCACTTCTGGACTGAATTCTATCACATTGCATAGTCTCAGGTGCCTGTTCAAAAGACACCGCCAACTGGTGCACGGGTTTGCGCTCCCGTAAACGCCGATCAATCTGAATGGCCATAGCCATCGACTCATTCAGACCTGTAGGCGTAGGGAACCCCACCATAATATCCTTAATGGCCTCGGAAAGACCATTTCTGAAGTTTGCAGCCAGGGCGCACTCATTCCACTGAGTAAGCACCGACCATTTCCGAAATTTTTGACAATATATTTCCGCTTCATCATACCCCTGAGAGAGGGCTAATAAAGCCTTTTCAGCCTGAATCTCCAGGTTGGGTTCCTCATAGAGCAATCCCAATGCCAGAAAAAACGCATCCACATTGAGCAATGCAGGATCCACTGGTGCCAATGCAAATGCCCAATTCTGAGGGTCGCCTCGCAGGAAAGATATTACAATCTTGACCTGTTGAGCAGGGTCTCCAGAGGAGCGAGATTTTAAAGAAAGAAACAATTTACAATTGTTCCTGAAATTCAGGAAGGTAGATCTATCTCCAGAAAAGAACTCTGGAATAGGAATTCTAGGTTCAGACATGGGAGTGTGAACAACAAAATCCTGTATGTTTTGAACTTTTGCCGCGAGATTACTCAGGCTGGAAGCCAAACTCTGGACATCCATGTTAAACAGCTAATATCAGAGCCATTCAAGGGTTAAGAGGAGGTAAGAAGCAGCTAGACAGCAATTAAGGGCTAGGCAGCAAAACTCTGAAGGAAAAAATAAATAAATAAATAAATTTCCCTTAAACACTTCCTTTTCTCCTGCTTCAGCCCAAACAATTAACACTTTGTGGGCCGGCTATACTGTCATGAATCCCAATGGCTAGGGATAGCAAGGGACAAGCAAAGTAATACAAAATATCGGACGAGCTCTAGGGTGATGGAACCTGGGCTGACCGCTGCCCTACGCCTGACAAACGCAACTAGAGATAGCCAGGGAGCGTGCCTACGTTGGTTCTAGACGCCACGCACCAGCCTAAGAGCTAACTAGTACTGCAGAGAAAATAAAGACCTCACTTGCCTCCAGAGGAATGAACCCCAAAAGGTATAGTTGCCCCCCACATGTATTGACGGTGAAATGAGAGGAAGGCACACACATAGAGATGATATATATAGGTTCAGCAAATTGAGACCCGCTGTAAACTAGAAAGCAGAACGATACAAAAGGGGTCTGAGCGGTCAGCAAAAAACCCTAATCAAAAAACCATCCTGAGATTACAAGAACCCATGTGCCAACTCATGGCACATGGGGAGAACCTCAGTCCACTAGAGCTACCAGCTAGCATAGAGACATAATAAGCAAGCTGGACAAAAAAAACAACAACTGAAAATCAGCACTTAGCTTATCCTGAAAGATCTGGGAGCAGGTAGGCAGGAACCAAACAGAGCACATCTGAATACATTGATAGCCGGCAAGGGAATGACAGAAAGGCCAGGTAAAATAGCAAACACCCAGCCTCTGATGGACAGGTGGAAACCAAAGGCCGCAACCCACCAAAGTCACCCAGTACCAGCAGTAACCACCAGAGGGAGCCCACAAACAGAATCCACAACACACCCCGCAACAAGGAAATAACAATTTTAACCTGCTGAGCGGAATCTCCAGCGGAGCGAGATCTCAGAGAAAGATACAATTTACAATTGTACTTAAAATTCAAAAAACGAGATCTATCTCCAGAAAAGAACTCGGGTATAGGGATCTTGGGTTCAGACACAGGAGCATGCATAACATAGTCTTGGATATTTTGAACCTTAGAAGCGAGAGCATTTAGGTTTGAAGCTAAACTCTGGATATCCATTTTTCAACAGCAGAGATCTGAGCCATTCAGGGGTTAAGAGGAGAGAAAAAAAAAACAGCAGACTGCAATTATGGCTAGACAGAACTTCTGAGTAAAAAAAAAAAAAAAGTGTCAGAAACTTCTTTTTTCTCTCTTTCTTCAGCCAATACTCTTAATACATTTGGCCGGCAATACTGTCGTGATTCCCAATGGCAGGGACTTAGGCAAAAAACGGACAAGCTCTAGGAAGGATGGTATCTTAGGTAACCGCGATACTGAACCTAACACGCAACTAAAAGTAGCCAGGGGGTGTGCCTACGTTGTCTCTAGACACCTCGCGCCAGCCGGAGATCTAACTACCCCTAGTAGAGGAATACACAGACCTGACTTGCCTCCAGGGAAACCCCAAAGGTTATAGTAGCCCCCCACATATAATAACGGTTTAGGTAAGAGGAAAACACAAACGCAGTATGAATATAGATTCAGCAAAGCGAGGCCCTCTGACTAGATAGCGGAATATACAAAAGAGGACTTCGCGGTCACCTCAAAACCCTGAACAGCCATCCTGGAATTACCTTAACTCCGTTGTCAACTCATGACACCGGAGTAGCAATTCCAGATCACTAGAGCTTCCAGCCGCACAAGATATGTAAGTGCATGCTGGACAAAACAAACACAAAAAGCCAAAGATTCAACTTAGCTGACTTGCAGACTTGGAGCAGGAAGCAAGCAACAAGGTGCTCTGATAACATTGATTGCCGGCACTACAATGACTGGGAAGCCAGACTAAATAGGAGACTCCCAATTTCCTAATGGAAACAGGTGCACTGGAAAAAACAAGACACCAGTCAACCAGTACCACCAGTAACCACCAGAGGGAGCCCAAAAACAGAATTCACAACACAGTTGTAACCACCAGAGGGAGCCCAAAAACAGAGTCCACAACAGCGGTCGTCGCTTCTGCTGCCACTTTGGTAGTCTCCTCCCATGGCACACCCTTCTTCTTCTCCTGCGCTCCTCGTGGCACGGTAATGGTGGCGATTTTGGCGGGAATTTTGGCGGCAAATGGCAGTACTCAGTCCTTAAGCAAATCACAGTTCCAATACAGTTCTGACACAGTTCTTAGGCACACATGACCCGATTCTTCAGGCTTAAGTACATCCTGTTCGTGACGCCAAAAATGGATCGCCCCCCACGTCAGGTCAATGGGGTACCCGGTACCGGGTCCTTCTCAGTTCTGGGGATGTCACGGTGGCCCGACCCGGTCCGTGGCCCTTTGAGGGGCGTCCAATTAAAGGGGTAGTTTGTACGGTGTTCGTGACGCCACCTGTGGTATTCGGTCAGGGTGACCGATGCTGCTGAAGGGTCCGCTGGGGTGATGTTATGGCAGCTAGATGGTATACCTTCCCACAGGTGAAGTGTATCCCCAGGGCTTCCCAGAAGTGTAGGTGGTGATAGTATAAGACGCAGTGAATAACGAGGACACAAAGGTTGCAGTCTCTTTGCCTTTTACTGTAGACTTCAGCATCCACAGTCCAGAGCACTGGTCACAGGGCAGGTGGAATCCGGCCGGTCTGAAGGCACATCCAGAGTTCCCCTATCCAGGTGGAAATCAGTAGCCTTCCTATTAGCGCCTGTGTGTTGTAGTACTTCCCTGCTGAGCACCACGGGATAGTCCTCACAACTCTCGTAGATGTTTCTGATCTTCTCTCTCTCTGTCCCCCTGATTATATGGATAGGACAACCTGTATGACGGGGTAGGTCTGGGGCTTGTTTGTAGGGACCCTAGAGACGCCCCGACCCCCACAATTTGCCACCGTGTCTTCTTAGGTATTAAGGTCGGGCAGCCAACTTGGAATTGACTGTCCTGCCGGTCTCTGAAGTAATACGTAGAGTCAATTACTCCCTCGGTGTTCCGGCCACCGGCTACGCGCCTCAGAAGGAGGCCGCCGATCTTGGGGCAGAACTCCTCCCGGTATTATCTCCTTGTGCTGTGACTTCGTTTCTCACTCTCCACAATACAATTCCTTTCTTGTCCTTTCTTAGGATGCTGCCGTGATGAAGTGCAGGCGCGGTCCCGTAACGTTCTATCTCGTGCTTGGCCTATGTCAGGATCCCACCCCTGACAGGGACCCTCTGTCTGCAGCTCCGATGTTCCTCCTTTCCCCCTGTCTGCCTGACAGGTCCTCTCTGGGTCAAACCCAGGTAGCTTCTCTCTAAGTTCCTATCCAACCCCCCAGTTTTACCCGTGTGTGAGGAGTGGCCTAGTACATAGAACCTTTTGCTCCCCCTGGTGGACTGGAGTGTGAAGTGTAATGTGTGACTGTGATACCTGGTCAGGTGAACTCCTTTAGTACCATCAGACGTAATATCACTCCCCCTGGTGGAAGAGCGACATTACTGCAACGACCAGGACTCTGGGGCGCTGCACAAAGCCTTAGGGTATGTGCACACGTTGCGGATTCTCTGCGGATCCGCAGCGTTTTTTGCAGTGCAGAAACGCCGCAGATCCGCAATTGATTTACAGTACAATGTAAATCAATGAGAAAAAAAAAATGCTGTGCACACTTTGCGGAAAATCCACTGCAGAAACGCTGCGGTTTAAAAGAAGTAGCATGTCACTTCTTTTTTGTGAATCCGCAGCGTTTTTGTACCCATTTCATTATTAAAAAAAACGCAGGGGTAAAAAACGCAGCAAATCCGCAAGAAAACCGCAGCAAAAACGTACAAAAAAACGCTGCGGGACCGGACAAAAAAACGCAGGTGTGTTTTCTGCCAGGAGAGACAGAATCAGCACCAGAAATTCCTAAGCCTAATCCGCAACGTGTGCACATAGCCTAAAACTGCATGGCACAAAATGCTGCATTTCGCAGTCTGACCTCCTGCATTTTAGGGTTTTCAACAAGAAAACAACTTTCTTGTGACTGTGCCTACAATAAACTTTGGGGGAGATTTCCTACTTCTGGTGCACCAAGCTCCCTATGGGGTGTAGAGGCGCCAGTAGGCAGGTACCATGATAATCACCTTTTTTTTTTTCGATATTACCTCTTAAGACTAGCAACTTTTTCATTTTTGTGCTCAAGGTCGCTGTATGATTTATTGTTTTTTGTGGAATGAGTTTATCCGTCTTTATAATTTTATTTCTTAGGACATACAGTATATGTAATCAGTGATATCTAATCTATTGTAAAGAAAAAAGGTTTGTTTTGGGTTTTTTTGTGTTGTTTTTTTTCCCTCTTTATGTTTTTTCCCTTGTGTTGATTTCTTTTCTTTTTTTATATATTTTTTTAATTGTCGGTACATAACCATTTGTTAGGGTATAACTAAAACCAAGATCCATGGTCTGACGGCCCTGGGGGTCTTTCTATGCATTCTTGTTGGCCAGTCATTTTAACAGCTGTCACAAAGAATTGCACTAAATGGTGGTCAGAGGTTTCCTTGGTTTTGGTCCTCGGAGCTGCTGCCTGCCATTAAGGCTGACTATTCTCATCTTGTATTGTCAATGTTATTTCATGGTTTTCAGCCTCGAGCTGCAAAGAAGAATGTTTCTATTCACTGACTGCAAGCAGAGGTATTGAAAATGAAGAATTGTAACAAAGACCCTTTAAGAAAGTTGAAGTACCACTAGGGACCTGCCATTACGCTCAAGCTGTTACCCAAGACACAGACCAATATGCTGAGATCTTGTAGCCCCTCGTTATCTGTAGATCTGAGGGTCCTTGAGGTCGAATCCTCTCATTCCAAATGACAGACAGGTCATAGCTGTGAAAGCAGAAAAGTTTTTACCTGTTAAAAGCTTGTAAAAGATTGACACCAGTGACCCTCAACGATCTGCCATTTTTCAGTGTGACAATACAGTATGTGCTGAAGCTCATTTTTGTCGGATCGGCTCCTGTGCAGAAAGCAGAAGCTCCACCAGGAATTCATAACTTTGCTAAAAAGAAAAAAAATGCAATAAAAAATAAAGTTTCTCATTGTTAGTCCTCAAGTGAATATATTTGGGCCATTGTATAGACTCCTGCTATGGGTGACATGGGCCGACCTCAAGCTTCGGCACCCGCTGCTCCCTGTGCAACTATCAGGATCGTAGATAACTATTCCTGCAGCTTAAAGGGGTTTTCCACTTTTAGAAAAGTAGACGCCAACCAATCAGATAGAAAAAGAAAAACTAACACGGATATACAAAATAGTCTCCCTCCGATCACCTACCCCCCGCTCTGGGCCACTGCTCCGGTCTCTATGTTGTTGACCACATGAGTTGCTGAGCTCAGCGATTGGCTGCAGCGGTGATGGATGCTGGAGTCATGTCACCACTGCAGCCAAATCTCAAAGACCGTAGCATGGGCAGAGAGCCGGCACTGGACCAACAGAGGACAAGCACTAGCTTTGGTTTTTTTTGGGTTAGAGTCTAGTTTTCTAAATGTAGAAAATCCCTTAGGTGCCGTGGTCAACAGCAGCCGTAGCACCTAAGTGGTTTGTCAGAGCGAGGGGCATCTTTTGTGGCTACTTTGGTGCCCCTACAAAGGGAATAGCAAAGGTAACAATACTAAACCTGACCATAGGATTTCAGGGGACCAGGACCACCTAATGTATGGAGGATGTCCAGACTCTTGGATATCTGTGCACCGATCGTTTTGTTCTCAAGGGACCAGCGCTGCCTGGCAGAGGCCTATTCTCCTCTCCTTACTGAAAACTCATGCACGCTCGGCCGACACGCGCATACATGTGTATGTGGGGTCACAAGGAAGGAAGAGCTGTCAGCTACAGAGGTAGAAAAATTCTAAAAATGAATGCTCCTGATGTGCGTCTGTAAAAAAAAATTAAAAAAGGCAGCATTACTGTCAAAATAGGCACAATTTAACCCCTTCATCTTATTTATGAACCCAAGTCATTGCCGATAAGGATAGGATCCACTTTCACACACTTACTCGGAATGGAAAGTCCTCAAAAATTAGAAAGCAAAAACAAGAAGTCATTTATTCAAAGTTAAGCAAAACTGCAAAAGAGGAAGCTGCTGCCCCATGTCCTGGCTGGTGGTCCGCTGTGTGACACTTTCTGTCCTAATGGGCAAATATCAGAAACAAATGGGGAACTAAATGCACTGAATGATGAATCCGAGGCACCATTGTGTAGTCCGTCCTATCTATGCTCTATAAATAAAGGTCTTCAGCCAGTGGGTCCGCAGCTGCTGTAAAACTACAACTCTAAGCATGCCCTAGTCTGTATATCAGTAAGTGACTTCTGTGCCAACCTCTTAGGCTTCTATGAGGACCCATGGGAGCTTATGTGATTCCTATAGGTGGTATTAATACAAACATGTCCACAGGATGGGACTATAGCATATTGATGCTCTGTGTGATTGTATTATTTCTGCGCTGTATGGCTGTTGTACATCGTTACTCACCTTTCTCTGTTCTGTTCTGTCCTCGCTGGATTACTATGCCACTATGTCACCATCCACTGTCCTACATCTGCTCATCTGTCTATCACCCTACCCGTCCTCTCCACCATGCTGCACCGCCCTACATCTTCCCCTCATCTGTCTACTACCCTACCCGTCCTCTCCACAGTGCTGCACCGCCCTACATCTCCTCATCTCTAGCACCTTACCCGTCCTCTCCACAGTGCTGCACCGCCCTACATCTCTACGTCGTCTGTCTAACACCATACCCATCCTCTCCACAGTGCTGCACCACCCTACATCTCCTCCTCATCCGTCTACCACCCTACCCATCCTCTCCACAGTGCTGCACCACCCTACATCTCCTCATCTCTAACACCTTATCCATCCTCTCCACAGTGATGCACCACCCTACATCTCCTCGTCGCCTGTCTACCACCATACCTGTCCTCTCCTCAGTGCTGCACCACCCTACATCTCCTCCTCATCCGTCTACCACCCTACCCGTCCTCTCCACAGTGCTGCACCGCCCTACATCTCCTCCTCGTCTCTAACACCTTACCCGTCCTCTCCACAGTGCTGCACTGCCCTACATCTCCTCGTCATGTGTCTACCACCCTACCCGTCCTCTCCACAGTGCTGCACCGCCCTACATCTTCTCATCTGTCTACCACCCTACCTGTCCTCTCCGCAGTGCTGCACCGACCTACATCTCCTCCTCATTGCTAACACCTTACCCGTCCTCTCCACAGTGCTGCACCACCCTACATCTCCTCCTCATCCGTCTACCACCCTACCTGTCCTTTCCACAGTGCTGCACCGCCCTACATCTCCTCCTTATCTGTCTACCACCCTACCCGTCCTCTCCACAGTGCTGCACCGCCCTACATCTCCTCCTCATCTGTCTACCACCTTACCCATCCTCTCCAGTGCTGCGCCGCCCTACATCTCCTCGTCATCTGTCTACCACCCTACCCATCCTCTCCACAGTGCTGCACCGCCCTACATCTCCTCATCTGTCTACCACCCTACCTGTCCTCTCCACAGTGCTGCACCGCCCTACATCTCCTCCTCATCTCTAACACCTTACCTGTCCTCTCCACAGTGCTGCACCGCCCTACATCTTCTCATCTGTCTACCACCCTACCTGTCCTCTCCACAGTGCTGCACCGACCTACATCTCCTCCTCATCTCTAACACCTTACCCGTCCTCTCCACAGTGCTGCACCACCCTACATCTCCTCCTCATCCGTCTACCACCCTACCTGTCCTTTCCACAGTGCTGCACCGCCCTACATCTCCTCCTCATCTGTCTACCACCTTACCCGTCCTCTCCACAATGCTGCACCGCCCTACATCTCCTCGTCATCTGTCTACCACCCTACCCGTCCTCTCCACAGTGCTGCACCGCCCTACATCTCCTCATCTGTCTACCACCCTACCTGTCCTCTCCACAGTGCTGCACCGCCCTACATCTCCTCCTCATCTCTAACACCTTACCTGTCCTCTCCACAGTGCTGCACCGCCCTACATCTCCTGTTGTGAATTTGGATTCTGGGCTCCCCCGGTGGCTACTGGTGGAATTGAACTGGTGTTTTCATCTTCTCTGTTCACCTGTTCCCATCAAGATGTGGGAGTCGCTATATAACCTTGCTGCTCTGTTAGTTGCTTGCCGGTCAACAATGTTATCAGAAGCCTTTCTGTGCTTGTTCCTGCTCCTAGACAACTACTAGATAAGTTGGACTCTTGTCCATGTTTGTTTTTGCATTTTTGTTCCAGTTCACAGCTGTAGTTTCGTTACTGTGTCTGGAAAGCTCTTGTGAACAGGAATTGCCACTCTGGTGTTATGAGTTAATGCCAGAGTTTTAAAGTAATTTCTGGATGGTGTTTTGATAGGGTTTTCAGCTGACCATGAAAGTGTCCTTTCTGTCTTCTGCTATGTAGTAAGTGGACCTCAAATTTGCTAAACCTATTTTCATACTACGTTTGTTATTTCATCTTAATTCACCGCCAATACATGTGGGGGGCCTCTGTCTCCTTTCGGGGTATTTCTCTAGAGGTGAGCTAGGACTGATATTTTCCTCTGCTAGCATTATTTAGTCCTCCGGCTGGTGCTGGGCATCTAGAATCAACGTAGGCATGCTACCCGGCCACTGCTAGTTGTGCGTTAGGTTTAGTTCATGGTCAGCTCAGTTCCCATCTTCCAAGAGCTAGTTCCTATATATGCTTATGCTATGTTCTCTTGCCATTGAGATCATGACAATCTCCTCCTCATCTGTCTACCACCTTACCCGTCCTCTCCACAGTGCTGCACCGCCCTACATCTCCTCGTCATCTGTCTACCACCCTACCCGTCCTCTCCACAGTGCTGCACCGCCCTACATCTCCTCATCTGTCTACCACCCTACCTGTCCTCTCCACAGTGCTGCACCGCCCTACATCTCCTCCTCATCTCTAACACCTTACCTGTCCTCTCCACAGTGCTGCACCGCCCTACATCTTCTCATCTGTCTACCACCCTACCTGTCCTCTCCACAGTGCTGCACCGACCTACATCTCCTCCTCATCTCTAACACCTTACCCGTCCTCTCCACAGTGCTGCACCACCCTACATCTCCTCCTCATCCGTCTACCACCCTACCTGTCCTTTCCACAGTGCTGCACCGCCCTACATCTCCTCCTCATCTGTCTACCACCTTACCCGTCCTCTCCACAGTGCTGCACCGCCCTACATCTCCTCGTCATCTGTCTACCACCCTACCCGTCCTCTCCACAGTGCTGCACCGCCCTACATCTCCTCATCTGTCTACCACCCTACCTGTCCTCTCCACAGTGCTGCACCGCCCTACATCTCCTCCTCATCTCTAACACCTTACCTGTCCTCTCCACAGTGCTGCACCGCCCTACATCTTCTCATCTGTCTACCACCCTACCTGTCCTCTCCACAGTGCTGCACCGACCTACATCTCCACCTCATCTCTAACACCTTACCCGTCCTCTCCACAGTGCTGCACCACCCTACATCTCCTCCTCATCCGTCTACCACCCTACCTGTCCTTTCCACAGTGCTGCACCGCCCTACATCTCCTCCTTATCTGTCTACCACCCTACCCGTCCTCTCCACAGTGCTGCACTGCCCTACATCTCCTCCTCATCTGTCTACCACCCTACCCGTCCTCTCCACACTGCTACACCGCCCTACATCTCCTCATCTGTCTACCACCCTACCTGTCCTCTCCACAGTGCTGCACCGCCCTACATCTCCTCATCTCTAACACCTTACCCATCCTCTCCACAGTGCTGCACCGCCCTACATCTTCTCATCTGTCTACCACCCTACCTGTCCTTTCCACAGTGCTGCACCACCCTACATCTCCTCCTTATCTGTCTACCACCCTACCCGTCCTCTCCACAGTGCTGCACTGCCCTACATCTCCTCCTCATCTGTCTACCACCCTACCCGTCCTCTCCACAGTGCTGCACCCCCTACATCTCCTCCTCATCTGTCTACCACCCTACCCATCCTCTCCACAGTGCTGCACCACCCTACATCTCCTCCTTATCTGGCTACCACCCTACCCATCCTCTCCACAGTGCTGCACCACCCTACATCTCCTCTTCATCTCTAGCACCTTACCCGTCCTCTCCACAGTGCTGCACCACCCTACATCTCCTACTTATCTGTCTACCACCCTACCTGTCCTTTCCACAGTGCTGCACCTCCCTACATCTCCTCTTCATCTGTCTATTACCCTACCTATCCTCTCCACAGTGCTCACCACCCTACATCTCCTCCTCATCTTTCTCTACCAACCTACTCATCCCCTCCACAGTGCTTCACTGCCCTACATCTCCTCATCTCTGTCTACCACTCTACCCCAGCTTTCCTGTTTATTAACGTCCTGTCCTAAGACAAACATTCTCCATAATCCAAGTATTTCCACCGGGATCCAGATTTCTTTTGTGTCTAAAATTCATTACCCAGGAAGACCCAGTTAATTTCCAAAATCTACAGTTTTAGGATACCATCCCTAAAGATGAGACTTAGTAAGTCTTGACAGCTTGTTTTGTAACATCATTTATTTTATTTTTATTAGCCAATAAAAGGTATCATAACTAAAAGGTTATGATATTGTTTTTCCCACTGAGGTTTGCCCTGAAAACACAATTTTTTTTAGGTTGGTCGATACTGTTCATAAAGTGACATGTCTTTTCATCGTAGTTATTCCTCTGAACTTCATCCCTTCATTTAAGGCTACGTTCACACGTTCCTTTTTTTCATCCTTTTTTTTTCAGGTCCTGTTTTGAAAAACCGCAGCTAAATTCAGCGCTGATTTTAGCTGCGGTTTTTGATCCTTTTTCTTCTGCGGATTCCACTGCGGGTTTCCAAATGCAGTTTCCTATTGGGGCTGCTGGAAACCCGCTGCGGAATCCGCAGAAAGAATTGACATGGTACTTCTTTTTTCTGCAGGCAAAACCGCTGCGGATTTGCCTGTGGAAAAAAGGATCGTCGGCACAGCGGGTCCTGTTTTCCATTGGGTTACATTGTACTGTAACCTACATGGAAAACTGCTGCGGATCCGCAGTGCAAATCCGCTGCGGATCCGCAGCAAAAACCGCACCGTGTGAACATAGCCTCACACTTTTCCCCCATACAGTTTCCATCCTCATGGACTTATCATATCTTTACATGCTCAGATATTGGCTGGTGATCGGCAGCTACAGCCTTACATGGACTACCTTATGTAGTATAATGACGTTCTGTACAATACAAGCACATTTTACTTTTTATGTCGCCCCTATTTCCTTTTTCTTTTTAGATTGTCAGCTCTTGTGAGTCCTCAATCCTTCACTTTGGTCTAGTAATTAGTTTGCTACTCTGCAATGTCTGATTGTGTTTGTAGATGTAATGGTATTTAGACCTTTAGTAGGATGAATGGCACTTAATAACAGAATATGTAAGCTTAAGATTCAATTAAAGGGGATGTCCAGGACTTGGATATTGATCATGTATTTTTGAATGGATCAACAATATCAGATCAATGGAGGTCCGAAACCCGGCGTCTAAATTAATCAGCCATTTGCAGACCCCCACAACAACCAGAAGCAAATAAAGTTCAGCTCAGATCACATAAATTTTAATGGAAGCTGAACTGCAGTCCCCGAGAATGACGTTTACACATTGTATTGAGCTGCACTTTTCCGGTTCCACCATGACATCGATAAAAAATTGATCAGTGGGGGTGTTAGATCTTCACTGATCCAAAGGATAGGTCTTTAAATTATGAATTCTGCACAACCCCTTTAAGATATCACTAAAGCATAGGACATCAGGTGGCCACTTTCGCTGTTGGGTTAAAACCCTCCACAGTACTTGAAGTTAGCCCGCCACATTGGACCCAGGTAGCATCATTGTGGTTCTTTTCAACATCTTCAGATGAGACTCCTTCCAAGGTCAAAGTGCGGAAGATATGGGATCCTTGGACAAGAAGGCTTAACTCAGATAAGTCCTGTAGTCTTTCTGTAGATGATGTGAACCTCAAAAAAGCCTCCAAAGAAAAGCAACTTTACTAAAAACCAGAGAGGAACAAGCCCGAAAGTCACACCATCCTTCTTGTCTGTAAGAACAGCAAGCAGACACCCTTATCCTTGAAGGGTTCATGAGCCAGGTCTTACATGGAACCCCATTAGGTCAACTCCACCTATTAATGTCTCCCTGCCCTGTCATCTTAGACGGTCATGCTGTTTTGGACAGAGCTTTTAGTCTGGCTGCGTTCAGTGGTTTTGGTCACTTCTTCACTGAAGGCGCTTTCCATGAGCTGCCGTAAGGACTGACTCATCTTGGTCTTGAAGTCTTTGCCCATGAAGACGTAGAGTATTGGGTTGATGCAGCTGTTGGAGAAAGCCAAGGCCACCGAGACGTGATTGAGTTTATTGACTACTTGGTTTTGGACGTACAACATGACCATGCCGATAATGTGGTAGGGAGCCCAGGTCAGGCAGAAGGCTATGATGATACCATACACCACCTTGGTGGTTTTTCTGCCCACCTTGAGGTATCTGCTGTTTTGTACTTTAAGGGTGAGGCGAATGTAACAGGCAACGATGATCAAGAGGGGAAACAGGAACCCAAACAACGTTCGAAGGACAGTGATGGTGACTTCGTGGTTGGAGACTTGGTGTTGTATACCCAAGTGGTGGTCATCAAGACCCATGAAAGGAGCATCAGAATCATTAAAGCTCAAAAGGTCCTCATAATCCAAATCAAAGCTGCCATCATGATCACTGACGTCATCATGGCCACCGAACTGATGCTCACATACGGTGACGTTGTGGTCTGTAGAGATGTGTCTGTAGAGAAAGGCGGGTAACGACATCATGAAGGATAAGGCCCAAATAACCAGGCAGATGAGCCAAGCCATTCGCAGGCTGCGGTGATTCTGGGCCCACACTGGCAGGACTACCTGGATGCAACGGTCAACGCTGATGGCCACCAAGGTGAAGACACTGGCGAACATGTTAAGAACGACCATGGCCGGGATTATCTTACATAGTGCAGCGCCAAATAACCATTCTTGGAAATATAACTGGATGGTGGAGAACGGAAGGGACAAGCAGCACGCGATGTCGGCCACGGCGAGATTCAAGAACCATACGGTGTTCACAGTCATCTTCATCTTCCAACCAGTGACCCAAAGCACCAGGATATTACTGGGGACACCCACCAGAAAGGTGACCACAAAAACCACCGTGGTGAAAGCAGCCTCCTGGGTGTGAGAGTGCGGAAAATCAATATTCTCATCACTTCCATTGAACATCCTGGCTATCTGTAAAAATATAAAGGTTTTGTGGTTTAATTAATTTAATTTATCTGTTTGTTTGTTTTTTTCACTTTTACAAAGAGGCAATGAGCAACAATCTTTGCAGCAGCTGTAAATCGAGATCTTCATGATTTACTGGACAGGAATACTGACATCTACTGGTAAATATGAAAACTGCAGGATAATGTCATATTTACATAAAAAATTATCGTACATGAAAATTCTATACCACTAATTAATGATTTTTTTTCCTTTTTAAGTTTTTGCCTCTACTCTACTCTTCAGTAGCCTTAACATTTTTATTTTTTTTAGTGACAGGGCAGTATGAGGCTTGAATTGTAATATTTTTAGCACTCTTCTACATATAAATTACTGTGTCATTTATCTATTTTTTAAGCATTTTTATTTTTTTAATATTCCTTACGCTTCATGATTCACCCCCAAAAGCCGTTGAATGAATTCTCCAGGTTATTACGGTCGTGCGGACACCTAACCTGTATTATGTGTATGTTTTTGCCAGCAGAGACCCCCTCTATCATGTGATCGTCAGGTCCCATGGAAGCAGCGGTGATGCTGATGCTTCTCCTCCTTGCATTGATCACGATGTAGTTAGTGAAAGAGAAGACAGAAGTGGTAATAAACCTCCTCTGTCTTCTCAACAAAACAAAAAAAAATATCCAGCGCTTTGTCATTATTAAATTAAGATAGAATTTAAAAAATATATATATTTCAACTCAAAATGCATTTTTCTTGGAGAAAGGATGCAAAGTGCAAAGTGCGCCTCGAAGGACCCAGCATGTTTGTGCAGCCGGTTGCATATGACAGGTAGTAAGAATTGACTGTTCGCTGCCTGGTTCCCCCCACATGATGAATGTAACAGAATAATGATTAATGAGCAGAATTACTTTATATTAAATCATGGTAGATTGTGAGCCCTCGCGGGCAGGGTCCTCTCCCCTCCTGACTTGTGTTGTTTAATATTATTGTACTTGTTTTTATGATATATACCCCTCCTCACATGTAAAGCTCCATGGAATAAATGGTGCTATAATAATAAATAATAATTATGAATTAATTGAAATAACTATCAATCCCAAATATCCTGGGAACGGAAGAAGCATTCCATCACAGCTGTTACCGTAAAGAATCCGTCTATGTTCTGATGAGGCAGGCTTCTTTACTGTTCATGTAGTGGATGTATAGCAGTTTCCATGTGCCAGTATATTAGTGTTCGGAGGTGTGTTTATACGCACAATGGAAGCCCAATGGGTACTGAAAAAATGCATCTGCATATAGTGAGCTGTGGGGTATATGGCGCTAGGGTTGCTTCCAAAAAAGGAATAATAAAAGGGGGTGCGATTTTGGAAGCTTGGCTTCATCTGAAGACCTCTTTTTGTTATCTCTAGGGACTGGATTGCTAAAAGTAACAGGAACACTCCAATCCAGTGCAGCTCCTAGGAGCAGTTTTTCTAGGAGTTATCCAAGACCTGTTGAGCTATATTCCCACGATGAGTTTTTTGGTGATTTTTTTTACGCTGCGTATTTTCCAAAAAATGCAAGTAACCTACGTGTGCAGAAAATCTGCAACATCAAAAACCTACCAAATACTCACCTGCCTTACCTGTTAGATCCCCATCGCTCCAGCTCCTCTCACCCTTTTTTTTGTTTAAAGAACTGTTCTTGCTAATATATTATCTCTGCTTTTCTATTTTTATTCACTCATATTATGAACGAAAAATCCTTCCGGTTGCCCAGAACTAACATAAATATGTGAAATGCGTGACTGTAAAATGGGCGCAAAAAAAAAAAAAAAAGCTTTTACTGAGCTGGTTTTTATGCTTCCATCATCACTAAAACATCATGAAAAGAATTCTAATAAATAATAAAAAGTTTCCACAGTTGAAATATTTCATTTTCCATTAGGATTCATACACAGAAAAAAAACATTAAATAATATTGTTTTAAACAATGTAGAAAATAATAATAATAGAACAATTACTGGAAAGCGATTTCTGTACACATGGCTGCGTAATAATATTCAGTATATTCTTACCTGATAGTGAATACTGTGGCGCTGGTATAGTCTGTCCCTCTGATAACTCGCTTACGATGATGACTGTGGTCTGGAGCCGCCGCTGTCCGGTGAAGAAGTCGCCGTCCTTTCTCTTCATGAGTCATAACTTCCTTCCTATGTGATATCTTGATTATGAGAATTTTTGTGATAAAAGCTGTGGATCCGAATGTCTCACATGAGATCGGAATAGATTTTTGGATGAGTTTTTACATTGATTTCATTATTAGATTTAGTTTTGTCCTCTATGAAGCCTCAGTCACTATCAGTATTGTATCGGGGTCCCAGGGGGGCGGCTTTCTGCCATCCAGCCCTCCTTAGACTACACCTGTTAGATAGAAGAGCTTATAGAGTAACACATCTGTGCTTCCATATGATCTGGGTTTGCTCTTATTAAAGGGGCTGGTTTGGGTTTGCATTCCTTGATGGGTCTGGTCTGGAGTACTATTTGCATAGGGGTCTGTTCTGGAGTCTTTATTTTGGGTGGGGTCTGTTTTTGAAGGGTTTGGGTTTTTATTTACTAAGGGGGTTGATCTAAGTTATGTATTTAAAGGGTCCGTGTTTGGAGAAGGATTTGGGTTTGTATTTGTTTAGGGGGATTGTTCTAGGGTGTGTATTTGGAGGGTCTGGGTTAGTATTTGTTTAGGGGTCTGTATTTGTTAAGGGGAGTGGTCTGGGGTCTGTATTTGTTAAGGGAAGTGGTCTGGGGTCTGTATTTGGAGGGTCTGGGTTAGTATTTGTTTAGGGGAGTGGTCTGGGTCAGTGTCTGTCTAAGGGGTCTAGTCTGCGGTCTGGGTTTGTATTTGTTTATAGAAGCTAGTTGCGTTGTATATATTTGGAGGGTCTGGGTTTGTATTTGTTTATAGAGGCTAGTTGCGTTGTATATATTTGGAGGGTCTGGGTTTTATATTTGTTTATAGGGGCTGGTTGCGAGGTCTATATTTGGAGGATCTGGGTTTTATATTTGTTTATAGGGGCTGGTTGAGTTGTATATATTTGCAGGGTCTGAGTTTTGCATTTCTTTATAGGGGCTGGTTGCGGGGTCTATATTTGGAGGGTCTGGGTTTTGTATTTGTTTATAGGGGCTGGTTGTGTTGTATATATTTTGAGGGTCTGGGTTTTGTATTTGTTTATAGGGGCTGGTTGGGGCTCTATATTTGGGGGGTCTGGGCTTGTATTTGTTGTTGTAGGTGTCTGATCTGGGGTCTGTAGAGGATCCTACACACAATATGGAGTCGATAGCCTGAAATTCTGGTTAATCAGCCGCAGACAAATCTTCAGGTCGGCTTCTTTGAATGGCGGCAGCTTCCTGCACAGACTCTCGCTTTCTGGGTCTTTTCCATGCAGTGGGAGATCCTGTCCATTGTTGGAGCTGCTGAAAGCCGCTGTGTGGGAAGCGGCCGCCATGTGACAAACCAGAACTCGCATTAAACTTCTGCTTTTCTTCGACATTTTAGGCCAAAATCTAAAAATACATTTAATGCAAATACAGAAACTGCTGATTCAATAAATCTCTGGGGAAAAACGAGAAGAAGCAGCCTCTCATCTCAGCACCAACCTTCTTACATTTTTGGTTGCTTTTCTCCTCGCGGCATTGCCCGTATATGACAGAATTGTATTAGGAAATGTTGGAAAGTCTTGGAAAATTCAGGCCTGTGAGGTGACACTGTGATTGTGGGGCGGCCCAGGCAGAGTTCCCTCCTTTTCTCTTCCATCTTTTTGCAGCGCCCCAGAGTCCTGGTCGTTGCAGTAACGTCGCTCTGCCACTAAGGGGAGTGACGTTACGTCTGATGGCACTAAAGGAGTTCGCCTGACCAGGTATCACAGTCACACATTACACTTCACACTCCGGCCACCAGGGGGAGCAAAGGGTTCTATGCATTAGGCCACTTCTCACACTCTGGTAAAACTGGGGGTTGGATAGGAAGTTAGGGAGAAGCTGACTGGGTTTTGCCCAGGTAACATCTAGTGAGAGGAGAGCGTTGCTTGGGAAGATCCAGGGAGGTCCCTGTCAGGGGTGGGATCCTGGCAGAGGCCTAGTGAAAAGGACAGATCATTACGGAGCCGCGCCTGCAGTTCATTGCGGCGGCATCTTAAGAAAGGACAAGAAGCGAAGTATATTGTGGAGAAGTGAGAAACGAGATCACATCACAAAGGAGGTAAAACCAGGAGGAGTCGTGCCCCGAGATCGGCAACATCATTCTGAGGCGCGTAGCCGGTGGCCGGAACGCCGAGGAAGTATTGGGCTCTACGCATTACTTTGAACTACGGCAGGGCAGTTAACTCTAGGTTGGCTGTCTCACCTAAATCACCTAATGAAGACAACGGAGGCAATTGTGGGAGAGGGGCGTCTCTAGGGTCCCTATAAAATAGCTCCAGGCCTACCCCGTCATACGGGTGCGTCCTATCCATATCATCTGGGGGACGGAGAGAGAAAGAACAGAAACATACACGACAGTTGTGAGGACTATCCCATGGTGCTCAGCAGGGAGGTACTACAACACCCAGGCGCTGGTAGGAAGGCTACTGATTTCCACCTGCAAAGGGAACTCTGGATGTGCCTTCAGACCGGCCGGTCTCAGCCAGCCCTGTTAGCAGTACTCTGGATTGCGGATGCCGAAGTCTTCAGTAAAAAGGTAAAGAGACTGCAACCCTGTGTCCTCGTCATTTACTGCGACCTGCACCATTACCGTCTACTCATCAAGGGAAGCCCTGAGGACATACTTCACCTGTGGGAAGTTACATCTAGCTGCCATTCCATCACCTCAGCGGACCCCTAGCAGCGTCGGTCACCCTGACTGAATACCACAGGTGGCGTCACGAACACTTGACAAACTCTCACCTACACCTTTAATTGGGCGCCCCTTAGCAGGGCCACGGACCGGGTCAGGCCACTGTGACATCCCCAGAACCGAGAGACCCGGATCCGAGTACCCCGCTGCCCTGCGCTTGGGGGCCGCTTCATTTTCCTCCTCAGCTTCTCAGAGCGATCACTTCTTTATTTTACGTCCTGTCTTGTATTTTCCGGTAAAGCCATCGTTTTTGTGGTCACCATTTTGGTATCCATAAAAATTCTGATCTTTAAATACCAGTTTTTGGGGAGGTCGAAATGTCCATAAAACAACAATTCCGCCATTTCAATGTTTTTTTTTCCTGAATTTTGCATTCACCATAACTGATACTCTGATATCAGTAGGGAGAGTTGCGTAACAAATGTTTTTTTTTTTAGATTCTATTAACGTACTTGGAAAAGGTGGTGCGGGAGTATGAACTTATTGTCACAGCTGTCGGTGACCCGGGACTCCTTCCCTGGCACTAACACTAGGGGGCACCCTGCTCCCTGGGAAACTTCTGAAGGTGGAGATGCCGGGGCCTCTGCCCTTACCTTATCTCCTGAGTTAGCTCTCCATCTGTTCTGCTGCCTCACCCAGGGAAGAGGGGGCGCTGCTGTGCACCGTAGTACACCAACCTGACAAACAAGGCAACACAGACAAGTGCAGCGCCCCAGAGTCCTGGTCGTTGCAGTACTGATGCTCCGCCACTAAGGGGAGTGATGGTACGTCTGATGGCACTGAAGGAGTTCACCTGACCAGGTATCACAGACACCAATACACTTCACAGTCTGGCCTCCAGGGGGAGCTATTTATTAGGCCACTCCTCACAGTCTGGTAAAACTGGGGGTTAGATAGGAAGTTAGAACAGAAGCTGACTGGGTTGGAACCAGGCAACATCCTGTGGCAGAGGGTGTTGCAGGGGGAAGATTCAGGGGGGTCCCTGTCAGGGGTGGGATCCTGACAGAGGCCTAGCGAAAAAGGAAAGAACGTTACGGGACCGCGCCTGCACTTTATAGCGGCGGTACCCCAAGAAAGGACAAGAAGCGAGGTTTATTGTGCTGAGTGAAAAACGAGATCGACGCAACAAGGAGAAACACCAGTAGGAGTCGTGCTGTAAGACCAAGGCAACATCCTACTGAGGAGCGTAGCCGGTGGCCGGAACGCCGAGGAAGTATAGAGCTCCAGGCCTAACTTCAAACCAACGGCAGGACAGTCAGTTATAGGCGGGCTGTCTCACCTAAATCACCTAAGCAGACATAGGGGGCAACAGTTGGAGAGGGGCGACTCTAAGGTCCCGGAAGACCTCCAGGCCTACCCGTCATACGGGTGCGTCCTAGCCATATCATCTGGGGGACGGAGAAGAACATCAGAATCAGTTGTGAGGGAACTTCAGAAACAGACGCAACAGTTGTGAGGACTATCCCGAGGTCCTCAGCAGGGAAGTACTACAACACACAAGCGCTAGAAGGTAGGCACAGATTTCCACCTGTAAAGGGAGCTCTGGATGTGCCTTCGGACCGGCCGGTCTCAGACAGCCCAGTTAACCGTACTCCGGATTGAGGATCCTGAAGCCTTCAGTAAAGAGGTAAAGAGAGTGCAACCTTGTGTCCTCGTTATTCATCGCGACCTGCACCACACCACATCATTCTCAACTTTCACTGGATGCCCCTCAGCAGGGTCACGGACCGGGTCTAGCCACCGTGACACTCCCAGAACCGAGACAGAGAGGCCCGGTACTGGGTACCCCTCGGCCCTGCGACGGTGGGGGGCGCTCCACAAGGGTTAACAAAAAACTCACGGCATACAAAATATTCACTCACAAATAACAGAGGAATGCACCGGGGTGTGGAGGTAGGGGAATAAACCAAAACAGACACAGATAAGGAATTACCACGCATACAAACCAAGCAACAGTCACTAATAACTCCTTCAACTCTCCTTCTCATATGTGCTCCTCTCCCACCTTTATCCATGCACCCAATGTAGCTCTGACAAGGATTTGTAACAGAGCCCAGATTATAAAGGGGCTACCGAGCACAGCTGTGAGCACAGGGATTTCCAACATGGCCGATTAACCCCTGTTCTGCCAGAAGAAATAAACACATTTAAAATGAAGGAGAAGAGCTTCTTCTCAGCGCCGGAGTAGGAGCATTCAGACGCTGCGGTCTTCTGGCTCCACACTGTCGCCGTAACCTCGTGATCCTTATCTAATATATAAAGCTGAATGTGTGTGTGTGTGTATGTATGTATGTATGTATGTATGTCCGGGATTGGCATCTGAACCGTAGCAGCTACAGCCACAAAATTTTGCACAGTCACACGTCTGGACCCCGAGAGCGTCATAGGCTATGTTGTGAGGTGAAATTTTAACCCCGCGCTTTCCAATTCACCAAACAATTTTGCCCCTATCTACATAATGGGGAAAAAGTGAAAGGAAAAGTGTTGGAGGCGTCGCAGCTACAGGCACAAAATTTTGCACAGTCACACGTCTGGACCCTGAGAGCGTCAAAGCTATATTGTGAGGTGAAATTTTAACCCCGCGCTTTCCAAGTCACCAAACAATTTTGCCCCTATCTACATAATGGGGAAAAAATGAAAGGAAAAGTGTTGGAGGCAAATTAACAGCTGCCAGATGTGAACAAGGGGGACTTAAAGAATGACAGCGATGGCACCAAAGAGTATATACTGTACAGTTGCTAAGGTGGGGCCCCAACATGGGATAATCACACCACCACGGGGATATGAACACACACACAAAATGCGCCACACACTACCACGTGCTCGAACACATATACCACCCTCAGTGCACATTTCACCACACATACACCAACCTCGCCACATAAAAGTAGAAACACAAAAGTCGCCGCTCAAAACTCGCCACGCGCAAAACTCTCCACATGCAAAACTCGCCACACGTGCAAAACTCGCCACACGCAAAACTTGCACACGCAGAAAAATTGCCACACGCAGAAAAATTGCCACATGCACAAAAGTTGCAACACATGCAAAAGTTGCCTCACACAAAACTTGCACATACTCAAAAGGCACCACACATAAAACTCGCCACGCGCAAAACTCGCCATGCGCAAAACTTGCTGCACACAACTTGCTACACTAACCTGTCACATGCAACTCGACACACAAAAAGTTGCTACACGCATGTCGCCACACAAAACTCATCTCACAAAAGTCCCTACATGCATGTCGCCACACGCAACTCAACACACACAACTTGACACACGAAACTCGCCCTAAAACACACACAAGTCTGGTATCCTTCAAAAATAAAAATCTGATTAATAAGCAGACAAACTACAAGAGCAACAAATGTACCATATAGGAATCCGGCAGCTGTCAGTCACATGACCAGTCTATTATGTGTATGTGTGAGCTAATATATACTGCCAGGGGGTGGGCTTACTGTTGGCTGGGGATTTATCAGGCTGCCATTTTAGCTTACAAATACTGAGGTAAAAATACTGACCAAATAACGTGTGAACGAGGGCTAATACAGGAGGAGATGGCATACAGCTATATACTATATACAGGAGATGACACACAGGTATATACTATTTACAGGGGAGATGACACACAGGTATATACTATATACAGGAGGAGATGACACACAGATATATACTATATACAGGAGAGATGACACACAGGTATATACTATATAGAGGAGGAGATGACATACAGGTACATACTACATACAGGAGGAGATGACATACAGGTATATACTATATACAGGAGGAGATGACACACAGGTATATACTATATACAGGAGCAGATTACCTACAGGTATATAGTATATACAGGAGGAGATGACACAGGTATATGCTATGTATAGGAGGAGATGACATACAGGTATATACTATATACAGGAGATGACACACAGATATATACTATATATAGGTGAGATGACACACAGGTATATACTATATACAGGAGATTACATACAGGTATATCTAATATATAAAGCTGAATGTGTGTATGTATGTATGTGTGTATGTCCGGGATTGGCATCTGTACCGTCGCAGCTACAGCCACAAAATTTTGCACAGTCACACGTCTGGACCCCGAGAGCGTCATAGGCTATGTTGTGAGGTGAAATTTTAACCCCGCGCGTTCCAATTCACCAAACAATTTTGCTCCTATCTACATAATGGGGAAAAAGTGAAGGGAAAAGTGTTGGAGGAAAATTGACAGCTGCCAGATGTGAACAATGAGGACTTAAAGAATGAGAGCGATGGCGACAAAGAGTATATACCGTACAGTTGCTAAGGTGGGGCCCCGACATGGGATACTCACCACACACGGGGATATGAACACAAACACAAAATGCGCCACACACTACCACGTGCTTGAACACATATACCACCCTCAGCACACATTTCACCACACACACACACCAACCTCGCCACATAAAAGTCGAAACACAAAAGTCACCACTCAAAACTCGCTACATGCAAAACTCGCCATATGCAAAACTAGGCTCACGCAAAACTCGCCACACGTGCAAAACTCACCTCATGGAAAACTCACCTCATGCAAAACTTGCACACACAGAAAAATTGCCACATGTACAAAAGTTGCACCACATGCAAAAGTTGCCTCACACAAAACTTGCACATACTCAAAATGCACCACACATAAAACTCGCCACGCGCAAAACTCGCCATGCACAAATCTTGCTGCACACAACTTGCTACACTAACCTGTCACATGCAACTCAACACACAAAATGTTGCTACACGCATGTCGCCACACAAAACTCATCTCACAAAAGTCGCTACATGCATGTCGCCACACGCAACTCAACACACACAACTTGACACATAAAACTCGCCCTAAAACACACACAAGTCTGGTATTGTCCTTCAAAAATAAAAATCTGATTAATAAGCAAACTACAAGAGCAACAAATGTACCATATAGGAAATACGGCAGCTGTCAGTCACATGACCTGTCTATTATGTGTATGTGTGAGCTAATATATACTGCCAGGGGGGAGGGCTTCCTGTTGGCTGGGGATTTATCAGGCTGCCAATAGCAACCAATCACAGCTCAGCTTCTATTTTGCTACAGTTAATTAACCTGAGCTCTGATTGGTTAATATAGGCAACAAAGACATTCTCAGTATAACAAAGCTAATATATGTTGTGAAATGCTTCTATTTGCTTAGTTTTTGCCTTTTAATAATTACATTTCTATCTATTTGTTTTGTGGTTTTTGTGTGCAGAATAAATTTTTGTTAACACATTCTATTTTGCTAACAGCAGTCATTAACCCGGGCGAAGCCGGGTAGTACAGCTAGTATATATATTTTTTTTTTTAAATAGTTTTACCCCAGAACAGACCCCCTAAAAAATACAAACCCTGACCCTCCAAATAGAGACACCAAACTCCCTAAACAAATACTAGCTCAGACTTTCCAAACCCAGACCCCAGACCAGACCCCCTAAAAAATACAAACCCAAATCCTCCTCTAAATACACAGCCTTTAAAAGCATAACCTAATACATGAACCAAGAGCCTCCAAAAACAGACCCTAGACACCCTAAAAAAAGACTTCAGACCAGACCCCCTAAATAAATACAATCCCACTCTAAATACAGACCCCCAAACCAGCCCCATAAATAAGTATAAATGTAAATACGGTCAGTCGTGCCAGGGACAATTAAGAGTTTAAAAATGGGGGACGCGGTGCTTTCCAGCCTCGCATGATTGGGATGTGCTGATGGCGTTGTCATGGAAGCCAGGGGGGCAACTGAAGGAGCCCGCGTCCGCCATGTTTGTGCACCTATGAGGCCTGTGGCTCGGATTCGTAGATGGGTGAGTTCACAATTCGCTGCGATATTGTCTGAAGTAATATAATATCGTATTTATCTGACGCAGTGAACGCTGAAATGGAAAAAAATATGTGTCAGAGATGCTGTTTTATGGTCACATCACCTCCCAAAATAATAGGACAAAAAGATGAGAAAGTTGTATGGACCCCAAAATGGTGACGATGAAAACTACGACTCATGACGGAAAATACAAGACCAAACACAACGCAACTGACGGGAAAATAAAGACATGATCGCTCTGCGAAGGTGAGGAGGGAAAACAAAAGGCGAAGAGGAACCTATGGGCATAAACTGGGGCCCCGCTATGCTTGTATTTCAGGATTGTGGGGGTCCCAGAGGACACATCGCTGACTCCTCAATAATGGCTTCTCCACACGATCATCTTCAGGAGCTCTGCTTGCTCTCAGTGAATGGAAACGTTCAGACTTTTTCAGCAATTCAATATTTAAAAAAAAAATCAGAAAAATTAGAAAGTTTTATTTAAAACAATTTTTGGCGGACTCTCATCTCTCCCCAGCAGACCATGGTGTGTTTGTACATGCTGGGACTTGTAGTGTTTGATGACTAAGTGAGGACGCATCAGGCACAGGACCCTCTATGAAGAAGACGAAGGTGTGTAGCCGAGTGAAAATAAAACTTTACCAGTTTATTAGTAACAGCATAATAGGTTCCAGGGACATTAAAATATTGCACCAAGGCAAAATGGGGCGTTTCAGACATAGAAAATCCCATGCCTTTCCATGTATAAGGACAGTTCTATGTCCGAAACGAGTCAGCTTTGCCTTGATGCGATATTTTTACTGCCCCTGGAACCTTGTACGCTGTGTGAACACGTTGGTGAAGTTTTCTGTCACGGCTGGACGCCTTGTTTGCTTTTGTGCAGCGTCACAGCCGATGTATAGGAGCCGGTGAAGATTGCACTCCGTCAGTTCCAACTATGGCCTGTGGGCGTCGCTGTCGCATGACGGCATTTACACTGTAGCAGAGGCAAAGCCGAGCAGTAACAGATACACAGATCGCCAGAAGTGCGACAGCGACACTCACAGTCAGGATGTAGGTACTGCACATGACGTCACCTGTAGAGCTGGAATGCGGCGTCTGCTGTCACGTGTCTCAGGTGACGGTGAAGATGGCGGCCGGATGCTGTCTCCATGGTGATGACGGAAGTCGGCCTGTCAGCTGGTAGGTAGGTTCGGTAAAGATGGCGGCGGAGGCTGAGTACGAGTCCGTGCTGTGTGTGAAGCCTGAGATCAGCGTATACCGGATCCCGCCGAGAGCGTCCAACCGGGGATACAGGTGAGAGGCGGAGCAGCAGTGTGGACAGGGCGCTGGGTCACCATAGTCCTGACTGCACGGTGTGTCCTCAGGGCCTCGGACTGGAAGCTGGATCAGCCGGACTGGACGGGGAGGATGCGGCTGACCTCCAAAGGGAAGGTGGCCTTCATCAAACTGGAGGACAAGCTGTCAGGTACCGACAACCCGACTACACCTCCATCATCTCACCCCCCGACTACACCTCCCATCATCTCACCCCCCGACTACACCTCCCGTCATCTCACCCCCCGACTACACCTCCATCATCTCACCCCCCGACTACACCTCCATCATCTCACCCCCCGACTACACCTCCCATCATCTCACCCCCCGACTACACCTCCCGTCATCTCACCCCCCGACTACACCTCCCGTCATCTCACCCCCCGACTACACCTCCCGTCATCTCACACCCCCACTACACCTCCCATCATCTCACCCCAGACTACACCTCCCGTCATCTCACCCCCCGACTACACCTCCCGTCATCTCACCCCCCGACTACACCTCCCGTCATCTCACCCCCCGACTACACCTCCCGTCATCTCACACCCCCACTACACCTCCCGTCATCTCACCCCCCGACTACACCTCCCGTCATCTCACCCCCCGACTACACCTCCATCATCTCACCCCCCGACTACACCTCCCGTCATCTCACCCCCCGACTACACCTCCCGTCATCTCACCCCCCCGACTACACCTCCCGTCATCTCACCCCCCCGACTACACCTCCCGTCATCTCACCCCCCGACTACACCTCCCGTCATCTCACCCCCCGACTACACCTCCCGTCATCTCACCCCCCGACTACACCTCCCGTCATCTCACCCCCCGACTACACCTCCCGTCATCTCACCCGCCGACTACACCTCCCGTCATCTCACCCTCCGACTACACCTCCCGTCATCTCACCCCCCGACTACACCTCCCGTCATCTCACCCCCCGACTACACCTCCCGTCATCTCACCCCCCGACTACACCTCCCGTCATCTCACCCCCCGACTACACCTCCCGTCATCTCACCCTTCCCTCTTCACCCGCTTTCTGTTCTCCTCCCTCTCTGCCCCCCCTCGCCTCCTTTCTTTCGGGGAAGGATTATTGAGTGACATCAATCAGAGATCTTGGAAATAGTTAAGAATTGAGCCTATTAGAGAGCTGTCGCCCCTCATTATACAGAGCGGGGTATGACATGGACGTGTCGGGGGTAACAGTGCGTGCGTGAGACGCTGGCACCCCAGATATCTGTCTGGTCACTGACTTCTCTTAGTGGAGGTGGAGGGATGCACAAGCCTCGGTGACGTTGTTGGGTCTTGCAGTCTGTGCTGAGCACACGGGGGGCAGCTATGGGGTCTGCACTGATCCCTACAGAGCGGCCATTCATGTCATAGCCGGTCCCTGCAGCGAGGCCCCTCTGCCTGACACCTCGCGTCTCTCTCCAGGGGAGCTCTTTGCTCAGGCTCCAGTGGATCAGTTTCCTGGGATTGCGGTGGAGACGGTGACGGATTCCAGCCGTTACTTTGTGATCAGGATTCAGGACGGAAACGGTGAGTGATAAGTAAGTGCTGATGTGGAGGAAGCGGCAGCAGATTTGTGTGCGTCAGCAAGGAGGCTCGCTGGTGGAATAGAATCTCTGCTCTGTCAGATGATCTCCCTTTAACCCCTTCAGGACAAATGTCATCCTGGTAGAAATAGAATTTCCCAATTTGGAGTACAAGATGGGGGAGATAAAACGAAGCATGCCCCTTATGCAAAAATATGGACTTGTCCTTAAAGGGTTAATTCTGGTGATGAGCGAGTCAATTTGCAGGACCCCGATCCAGCGGCCCCCTCAGTAGTCCATGGCCACCGGACACAAGCCCTGCCCCCGCCTCCTAACTGCCGGCTTTTCTGATTTGTAGTCCCATCATGTGTCACCCCGCAGCCATGACATCACGGCAGGAATAACATCCCACGTGGATAATTCTGGGAATAGTCCCCCCCATGGGGTGCACTGCAGATGCACATACAGGTGGGGTAACGGGCAGCCCGGGGTCCGCACATCTCGGCATCTCCCTCCATCTCATCGTTACTTCTCTCCCCCAGGAAGAAGCGCCTTCATCGGCATCGGGTTTGCAGATCGGGGGGACGCTTTCGACTTCAATGTATCCTTACAGGATCACTTCAAGTGAGCGCGAGTCCAGGCCCCCTCTAATGCCACAACAGGATTTGTCTGTCTTTTTTTTCTTTTTTTTTGCAGTAAAATTTCCTGTATAAGATTTGACTATTTGGTAAAAATCCTGCAACTAGTAAGGAATATAAACCTACAAGGAGACTTGCAGTATACAGTGTGACCCCCTCATTGCTCCTGTTCCGTCACTTGGCTGGGGGTCCCAGAGATCGGACCCCATTTATAGTGAAGTGGTGACATTCCATCACCCTACAGGCAGAAATACCCCTCTAATAACATCAGATCCTGTCATTTTCTGTCTAGCTGACAACCAGTATGGCCGCCACCACAGGGGACAGCGCTGCACTGTCCTTATAGGAGTCCCTGCAGAACTGGGCAGATTTACACCCAAGTAATATGGGAGCTTTCTGGGACCACCCCACATGGGGGTACATGGGGAATGGCCGCCTCAATAGTTTTCACTAGGAACTGATAGAAATGTGACAAAATGTCAGGAAACTAAGTCATACTGTAATTTTTCTCTCCTCACAGGTGGGTGAAGCAGGAATCTGATTTCTCCAAAGAACCCCAAGGGCAGGACAATCAACCCAAGCTGGATTTGGGATTTAAAGAAGGCCAGACAATCAAGCTGAACATCGGGGTATGTGCGTCATGTGTCCGCTCCGCTTTGGGGTCCTATGTGGGGTCAATGTTTTCTCATCCTATTTCTTTGGGAACGTGCCCCTCTCCGTCCTCCCGACTTCCTGGTTGCCAGTGGGGGGCACTGAGCTCCTGATGATCGCTATTTCAGTGGTCTGACTGGTACGCTCCCCCCAAGCTGTAAAAATAAGCTGCATTATCTCTACGGAATTGGTGTAGCACAGGGACCCTCAAGCTGGGATGAGCTTTAGAGCAGCTGGGCTTGTAAGTGCTGCGCTCCTTGCCTAGGAGACGGCCATCGCTGATCAGACTGCTGAAGTGGCCGTTAGCCAAGGCTACAAGAGGTAAACAATAGAATTAGGAATCCTGCTATAATGTTTAATAAGAGGATGAGCGCATAGTCTCCTGTTTTTACAAAACTCCTTTAAAAAAAATGGCTGCAATTTCTTAAACTTTTTTTTTTTTTTATTTTTTAGCAGAACATAAAGAAGAAAGATGGTTCCTGTAAGCCCCGGGGGAATGCAGGCACTGGGGGCATCGCTCTGCTTCCTCCTCCTCCAGGGGGAAAAATCCCAACACCAACTGTCCCCTTGACGACTCCAATATCGAATCATGTTACTCCTCCCCCCAGTAACACGCCCACCAGCCCAGGTACGTGCGCCGTCGCCCACCAGCCCAGGTGCGTGCGCCGTCGCCCACCAGCCCAGGTGCGTGCGCCGTCGCCCACCAGCCCAGGTGCGTGCGCCGTCGCCCACCAGCCCAGGTGCGTGCGCCGTCGCCCACCAGCCCAGGTGCGTGCGCCGTCGCCCACCAGCCCAGGTGCGTGCGCCGTCGCCCACCAGCCCAGGTGCGTGCGCCGTCGCCCACCAGCCCAGGTGCGTGCGCCGTCGCCCACCAGCCCAGGTGCGTGCGCCGTCGCCCACCAGCCCAGGTGCGTGCGCCGTCGCCCACCAGCCCAGGTGCGTGCGCCGTCGCCCACCAGCCCAGGTGCGTGCGCCGTCGCCCACCAGCCCAGGTGCGTGCGCCGTCGCCCACCAGCCCAGGTGCGTGCGCCGTCGCCCACCAGCCCAGGTGCGTGCGCCGTCGCCCACCAGCCCAGGTGCGTGCGCCGTCGCCCACCAGCCCAGGTGCGTGCGCCGTCGCCCACCAGCCCAGGTGCGTGCGCCGTCGCCCACCAGCCCAGGTGCGTGCGCCGTCGCCCACCAGCCCAGGTGCGTGCGCCGTCGCCCACCAGCCCAGGTGCGTGCGCCGTCGCCCACCAGCCCAGGTGCGTGCGCCGTCGCCCACCAGCCCAGGTGCGTGCGCCGTCGCCCACCAGCCCAGGTGCGTGCGCCGTCGCCCACCAGGCAAATATCATCTCATAAACCTAATCGCTCGTTTTTGGCAAATTGGATCCTAAAGCCAAAAGGGAAGGGGCTGTAAACTGGAAAAAATGTCAGGGGTCCTTTACCCTTCTTGTTTTAAGGAATGGTTACCTAACAACAAGCTGATCCCAGTGTTCAGCTGTAACCTGTCAGCAAGTGTAACCCTCCAAAGCAGCGCCCCTAGTGGACCTAAATTATTAAATTGCAAATTGGGGTGAGTGTAAATATTTTTTTTATCATTTTTTTTTTTTTTCCCCCCCCAGACATTCTGCTAGATTTGGGATCCCCGCTGCCACCTCCTAAAGCTGCCCCTGCCTCCGCTGACCTGTGGGGTGATTTTAATACTGCCAGCAGGTGAGAATAAGTAACGTAATGTAAGTACACAGTGACTGCACCAACAGAATAGTGAGTGCAGCTCTGGAGAATAGTTCAGGATGTACAGTTGTGAAAAAGTATTTGCCCCCTTCCTGATTTCCTATTCTTTTGCATGTTTGTCACACTTAAATATTTAAAATCACCAACCAAATGTAAATATTAGACAAAAATAGCACAAGTAAACAAAAAATGCAGTTTTTAAATGAAGGCCTTTATTATTAAGGGAAAAAGAAACCCAAACGTACAGGCCCTGTGTGAAAACGTCATTGCCCCCCTCGCCTTGAAACATACATTAACTGTGGTTTAGTAGTTTCATATCTTCGGGAAGCTTAGTTCACATTCCCTAGCCACACCCAGGCCTGTTTACTGCCACACCTGTTCTCAATCAAGAAATCACTTAAATAGGACCTGCCTGACAAGGTGAAGTAGACCAAAATGTCCTCAAAAGTTAGACATCATGCCGTGCTCCAAAGAAATTCTGGAACAAATGAGAAGCAAAGTAATTGAGATCTATCAGTCTGCACAGTGAGAGCCATTATCCACAAAAGGCGAAATCATGGAGCAGTGGTGAACCTTCCCAGGAGTGTCCGGCCAACCAAAATTACCCCAAAAGTACAGTTACAACTAATCCAAGAGGTCATAAAAGATCCTACAACAACATCCAAAGAATTGCAGGCCTCACGTGCTCTAATTAAGGTCAGTTTTCATGACTCCACCAAAAGAAAGAGACTGCGCAAAAATGGCCTGCATGGCAGAGTTCCAAGACGAAAACCGCTGCTGAGCAATAAGAACATAAACGCTCGTCTCAGTTTTGTCAGGAAACATCTTGATGATCCCCAAGACTTTTGGGAGAATACTCCTTGGACTGATGAGACAAAAGTTGAACTTTTTGGAAGATGAATGGCCCATTATATCTGGGGTATAAGTAACACAGCATTTCAATAAAGGAACATCATACCAACAGTAAAATATGGTGGTGGTAGTGTGATAGTCTGGGGCTGTTTTGCGGCTTCAGGACCTGGAAGACTTGCTGTGGTAAATGGAACCATGAATTCTGCTGCCTACCAAAAAATCCTGAAGGAGAATGTCCGGCCATCTGTTTGTGACTTCAAGCTGAAGCTCACTTGGGTTATGCAGCAGGACAATGGTCCAAAATACTCCAGCAAGTCCAACTCTGAATGGCTTAATAACAAAATTAATACTTTGCAGTGGCCTAGTCAAAGTACTGACCTTAATCCGATTGATATGCTGTGACCTTGAAATGGTGGCTCCTACTCGTAAACCCTTCAGTGTGGCTGAATAACAACAATTTTGCAAAGATGAGCGGCCAAAATCCCTCCAGAGCGTTGTAAAAGACTCATTGCCAGTTATCGCAAACACTTGATTGCAGTTGTTGCTGCTAAGGGCAGCCCAGCCTGTTATTAGGTTTAGGGGGCAGTCACTTCCTCACACAGGACCCTGTAGGTTTGGATTTCTTTTTCATTTAATAATAAAGACCTTTATTTAAAAACTGCATTTTGTGATTATTTGTGTTGTCTTTGTCTAATATTTACATTTGTTTAGTGATCGGAAACCTCTAACTGTTTCAAACATGCAAAAGAATAGGAAATCAGGAAGGGGGTGAACACTTAGGGTATGTGCACACGTCAGGATTTCTTGCAGAAATTTCCTGAAGAAAACCGGAAATTTTCTGCAAGAAATCCGCATGCTTCTTTTCGCGTTTTTTTTCCCGTTTTTTCCGTGTTTTTTTTTTAGCATTTTGCAAGCGTAATTAGCTTGCAGAATGCTAAAGTTTTCCAAGCGATCTGTAGCATCGCTTGGAAAACTGATTGACAGGTTGGTCACACTTGTCAAACATAGTGTTTGACAAGTGTGACCAACTTTGTACTATAGATGCAGCCTATGCAGCATCAAAAGTAAAAAGATACAATGTTAAAAATAATAAAAAAAATAAAAAAAAGGTTATACTCACCCTCTGATGGCCCCCGATCTCCTCAGCTGTTGCTTTGTGTGTAGGACCTGCGATGACGTCGAGGTCACATGACCGCGACGTCATCGCAGGTCTTTCACACAGAGCATCTATAGGAACGGAAGAGAGAGCATGCACCGATGAGAGGCGGGTAGACTCCGGGGCCATCAGAATGTGAGTATATCACTATTTTTTATTTTAATTCTTTTTTTTTTTTTACCAATTATATGGTGCCCAGTCCGTGGAGGAGAGTCTCCTCTCCTCCACCCTGGGTACCAACCGCACATGATCTGCTTACTTCCCACATGGTGGGCATAGCCCCATGCGGGAAGTAAGCAGATCAATGCACTCCTATGTGTGCGGAATCCCCGCGATTCCGCAAATTAATGAACATGTTGCTTTTTTTTCTGCGATGCGATTTTTTTTCGCGGAAAAAACTGCAACATTTGCACAAGATATACGAAATACACTGAAAATAATGGGAGGCATATGTAAGCGTTTTTTTTTCACATTTTTATCGCGTTTTTATAGCGAAAAAATGTGAAAAAAACGCAAAAAATCCTGAACGTGTGCACCTACCCTTATTCACACAACTGTAACTCAGGATCAGTACAGGATCAGTAATGTAATGTATGTACACAGTGACTGCACCAGCAGAATAGTGAGTGCAGCTCTGGAGTATAATAAGGAATAAGTGCTGGTGTTCATGGGATTTGGGCTCTACGTCCTCTTGGGTGAAGTTCACACTTGGTGGTTGCTCTGTAATAAAATAAATAAATATAGATATTTCTCATTCACAAAAATCCCAGGATAATATTGTGATATTAATAAAACTGTCTACAGAAAAGTAAAATTTTTAACATAAGAAAGGCCAGAACCCTGCAGTAAGATGAACGGCTGTTTGTCCTCTCCTCTTTGGCCGGGTTCTGTGATGCACAGCAGTAGCGCCCTATTCTGTCTCGCTGCCACCAACTCTGAACTTGACCTTGCTCTCGTGGCTTCTGTGCTCCACTCGGGGCATTATCGATGGTGGTGGGGCCACTCCGGCATGCTGAGACTTGCAGTTCTTCCTGCCCGTGCGATGTATGACTGAGGCTTCACCTGCTTGCGCTCTCTTCTGTCCAGCAGTCTGTCCTCTCAAGCTCCGCAGTCTTCTAGCTGGGTTCAGTTCTGATGGCCGCACCTGGATCTCTTCCTTTCTCTCCCCTGGAGAACTGCCAGTCCCATGTCCGCCGCCAGAAGCTCCGCTGCTCCGTGCCGCGTATCATTGTGACGTCTCCTCATTATATGGGCTGTGCGGGTCTCCCAGGGGGCATCGTATTGTGCATCTCATTCTTTCTTTTCTGCAGCCCTGTCCCCCCATCCCTGCCTGCTCCCCCTGTGTCCATGTCATTGTTTTACCCCCAAACTACTGGTTCCACACTGTAATCATTCCACACGTACATGCAGGGTATTGTGCACTGGCGCCAAGATGCCCACCCGGCCCCAGCGCCCACCCTGGACCAGAGCTGCTTCATTTACTGACAAATGTATTCATTACTTTTTTTTAGTTGTTAGTTTGTGCCCTCCGGGCCGCTGTGGATCCGTCCTCGGCCGGGGGAGACTTTGCATTCAGCAGATCTGGCGCCCGGGGTGCAGCCATTACTAGGATATGATTTCCTGTCTTTTTGGGGGGGCTCTCGTATGGGGTATTTGCTCGCATCATGTCCTGCTGCAGGGTAGATGTGGGAGGGGGGTAGATGGACTCGTGTATCTTGTCTTGTAATCATGAAACATATTTATTATATAGTGATCATTCTGGAAGAAAAGAACAAAGTGTATATAAAATAAATTTAATGTATGGACACTTCAGGGCCGTGTTTCGCGTCTCCTTATTTTCACCGTCGTCATCATTTGTTATTTGGCTTCTGGATTTTTACATGACTTGATCTCATTTAATAGAGTTCCCAAAAGCGCCGGCTACCAGGTATTTCCCTTTTTTTGCCATCTGCCTGTTGTCAGGTGTAATCTGTCTCCAGCAGTAGAGACCAGGCTTTACCCTTCCGCTGCCGTCTGTCACGCTGCATCCAGGCACAATAGACAGGTGGGTTTTTATTGCAAGACATTGGCAGGAGCAATGCATGCTGGGAAGTGAGGTGAAGGAAGTTCCAGCACATATAGTGCTGACAGCATACTAACAACAAGCAGAGACATTAACGATATAGAAAAAAAAATTGAGTCTTTAATTTTTTAGTTATATAATTTCAGTAAAAGTCTGGAGCTGCAAGGCAACAAGTGTTGCAGGACGTCAATTCTGAGAATAGATGCGCGACACAAAACTTCTATGCAATTTCTCTTGGAACTGTGATTGTGCTGTAAAAAAATGTCCAAATTGTAGGTGAGTCGCATTTGAGATGCATTGAAGTCTACGGCGCCTGAGTCTCATGCCATTTGTGATGCCAAAGGAATGGTTAGACGTGAGATCACAGTGCGTCACTGCGGAGCCTTCGTCTGGCAGCGAGGAGTCCAGAAATCACGATAATCCGCCATACCATGATAAATATTGTTATACAAGTCTCATGTTAGGATCTCGTCAGACTATTAAGGGGTTGTCCCTCTTCTATCTACGTGATCTGCTGGATATGTGCGGAGCCCAGAGGTGACACCACGTCTCCTGCCCCGGAGATGGGCCGCCGGCGCGCTCCGTTCACCTCTATGGAAATTCTTAACACAATAAAGATCGTCTGCAGCGTTTCAGGTTTCCACATTATTTATATTTTATTATTACAAGTGTATACATAATTGTGAAAGAAAGCGGCGTCTGCGCTCCGCTCCTCCAGCAGGACGCCATCATTACGGCTTGTTCCACCCCACAATGCGCCCACGTACCATCCGTGATCAGCGAGTGCCTGTCGCCTCCGCACCGCAGAGGGTCACTGCCATTACAGGGGGATGAACACAACTGCATAACAGTGGCTTAGGTTGGACTACCCCAAAGCTCAGACCGGCTGGGGGGCTCCTGACCTGAACTTGACGCTTCATATTTTCCTGAGGCCGGTCTATGCATCACTGTTACTCAGTGCCATGTGGATAGACGAAAGGGGTCATATTCTTCCAAGTACAGCGCCACGCCAGTCCACAGGTTGTGTGCGGTATTGCATCTCAGTACTTACTACATCCATGCAGGAGCAGACACAGCCCGTGAGCCAGTGGGGCGCTGTATTTCTAATCCTAGACCTCGTTCTACACGCTTTTGTCTGTTTCAGCATTATGTAATAAAAGGGATGAGCCGTCCATGGTCAGCTGAGGACAGTGCACCCTGCCGCCCATGTGCCCTCCCTCTGACCATGGACTCTTCTCCCAGACTTGCCGTTTTCACAAACCGCTCCCACTCCTGTTATGTTAGAAAGTTGATCACTCTGGCGGCAGGTCCTGCGGTCACTTTTGCACCTGGTGGCGGCACGTCTATGCATTTCTCTATAAGAGCTGCGCCACCATCACACCATACGACGGTAACACTAGACCTTCCACACGTCATCTCCTCCAAGACATTTCTGTAATATTGGAGCACGGACGACAATAAGACTGAACATAAATAGTGACTACGCTACAAGTAACAGTACCATCACGACAGACAGGGGGCGCTGGTCTTATAGCCCCGGGCCCTGCTACTTCAGACTGGAGCCATTGCATAGATATGTAGTAAATGCAGCTAGACACGAGACCAAAACACAACACCACAGTCACGTTAAGTGCTCCGGAGCAGTCATTCATCTATCTGCATCCTCAGTCATGTACTTTAAGAAAGGGAGGATCTAAGCGACAACATAAACCCGTGACTGCTCACATGTTCCAGTACTACAACTCTCAGCATGGCATGATATCTGCTCAGAAGAGGATGTCCTGAGAGGCAAAAAGGGCCGGCAAGTTGAATTCGCAGCCGCTTACCAGACAACTGCGGATTTCACAGTGCGTCATTGCAGCTCCTCCGGCTGCACAAGCGATTGGTTCCGGAGAATCCCTTTAGGGTATGTGCACACGTTGCGGATTCTGCTGCGGATTTTTCCGCAGCAGATTTGGAAAATCCGCAGTGCAAAACCACTGCGGTTTTCACTGCAGATTTTCTCGCGGTTTCTTCTGCGGGTTTTCAACTGCACTTTCCTATTGGTGCATGTTGAAAACCGCTGCGGAATCCGCAGAAAGAATTGACATGCTGCGGAAAATAATCTGCTGCGTTTCCGCGCGGAATTTTCCGCAGCAGGTGCACAGCGTTTTTTTTTCCCCATAGGTTTACATGGTACTGTAAACTTTGGGAAAACTGCTGCGGATCCGCAGCGTCAAATCCGCTGCGGATCCGCAGCAAAATCCGCAGCGTGTGCACATACCCTTAATGAGACCTTTTTTACTCCGTTTCTCACCTTTTACACGATTTCTGCTTGCTGTCAGTGAATTGTAAGCTATTCAGAGGCAAGAAACACGTCCTAATCATATGCAAGTGACCCAGCTCCAGGGCTCGGCCCATCCGACCGTGTGCAGCGATGCGGTCACATGGGGTTTGGTTAGTTTTTTTCTTTATACATTGTGGCCGCACTTTTTGGCAAATAAATCGCTTTACGGCGTCAAGCCACACGGCTACTGCAGCCTGCACCAAGCACATCGCAGCTGCGTCTGACCCGGCTCACCTTAGCTGGACGTCCTTAGGACCAATTTTTAATCCTCCAATTACAAACAAAAAATGTTCCCATTCACTGACCGCAAGCAGGGACCTTGACAGTAGTGAGAATGGAAATGCATTGGGTCTGATTCATTATTGCAAAAGTGTCTATTGTTTGTGTTTTTCAAAAGTCTACTTTATTTTGTTTTTTTATGGACATTTTTGCCCAATTTGTGAAATAAAATTTTTTAATGTTTCCAAATTTTTGCACGAATTTTCATCCTTCCTGAGTGATTTCTATGTATGTCTGAAATGATATTTTATTATTTTTGCAAACTTTAAGTGAAATGTGAGACTTTCTGCACCCCCCCCCCCCCCCAAAAAAAAAACCTTTCTTTTCATTTTCCGCAGAATTCATGAACCATCTGCGCCAATCTGAAGAATTTGGCAAAAAAAAAAAAAAGAAAAATTCTATTAGTACCATGAGACTAAAACCCCCCCAAAGGATGAATGGGGCCCAATGTGTCGGAGAAGGCTGCAGCGTTGTTCTCACGGCCCGGGATCGGTTCTCACATGCTGGACGTTTTCTCCAGGAACACAAATACTAGAGATATAATAAGATAATAATGATACGTCGCTGGTTATAATGTCTCGTCAGCATCGGGGGGACGCAGGTAACGAGTGGGGAAGACGATGTATGGCTGGGGCTCGGCTGTAGCGTCCGTCTCCTGATACACAAGGAAATTAAATAAAAAATCAATGTTAATTAGGAAAAACAAAAAAAATCAGCTTTGTCCCTTCATCCCTGTACCAGCCAATGGAGTGAAAGATCAAGCCAGGTCCGGCCACTACGCGATGGGGGTGATCCGTGGCTCCGTCTGGGTCCGCGGCGGTTTAGTGCATCGTTCTGGGTTCCGTTTTCCCGCTACATTGGCTGACACCTGCGAGCATGCACTCGCACAGCAACCGGTCATACTGCGGTCATTGCGCAGGTGCGGAGGGAGGAGGAAACGCTGCCTGTAAAGTGGCCAGATCACGGGCATCCGCTGCCGAGTACAAGCTACTCTGTCCTAACATGGACAGCGCCATCCGCAGGGTGCTCCAGATATTGTCAGACATGGCTCCTCCGTGGCCTCCGCTCTGCTGCTGCATGCTCAGGGCCTCTATGAAGTGCTCCACGGCCTCCCTGCAAACCAACAATACTAATTAGTAGAGGCCTCTGTGGACTCCTGAAACTTATTTTTTTAGTTATTCAATAAAATTATTAATTTTTTTTTAACGATGCAAATTAATAAAATAGTTTTATATCCACAGCGCTCATGCAGACTGGTGTGTCTCCATGGTTACAGACTACAAACAACTCCTGTGTAGTCTGACCCTGCAGCCTCCTCCGGCACAGAGTGGAGGATCAGACACATTCTTCTGCATCGGAGCTGTGGACATTTTATGAGATTATTTTTTTTTCTTTTTTTGTGCATTGCATTCGTACATTTGATTGGATGTTCTCCCTCACCTGTGCGCCCCCAGATTGATGCAGGCAATGCCCAGGTTGTATCGGGAGCGAATAAAGCCCGGCTGCAGCTGCAGGGCCCGTCGGTACGCCTCCACCGCAGCCTCGCTGTCGTTGCCATTGGCCAGAGTGGCTCCCAGCTTATTCCACAGTAAGTAGTCCTGCAGGAGACAACTCGGCATTAACACGCAGCTAGGGGGGCAGCAGAGACCCTAAAACCGCAGCGCTTCTCACAGATGAGGGTTTGTTACAATTGCATCTCCTGCACAAATCCTCCAGTTTGTTACCGCGAAGGATTAGATCGCAGAAGAGATCGGATGCAATAGTAACAAACACTCAGCTGTGAGAAGTATTAGATGTATAGCAAATAACCCCAGCGTCACTTCCGACCAGGAGCCATGAAATGGAAGCAAGGAAAGCCGAAAAAGACTCCACTAACCCTGCGGCCCCTCCGTTCTGGGGATCGGTGGAGCAGCCAGAGGCCGGACCCCCAACAATCACCAGGCCGTGGCATGGAAATGTGGAGTAGTCCCCTATGGAAAACTAATCTCAGAAAATAGAAGCAGCGACCCGATTGGCTGCCAGGGATCACTACCCCACAGAGCTCGCACTCGTGCCAATCACCACTCACGTCCGGTCTCTGGCTCAGCGCGGCCGTGAAGCAGTCGACGGCTTTCTGATACTCCCCGCTCAGGTTGAAGAGGACCCCAAGACCACACTGAACGTCAGGATCCACCTGATTGGGGTCCATGCGGACGGCGGTGAGGAACAACTCCCGAACTTCGGAGAACAAGGAGCTGAAAGCCAAAAGCAAGAACAGATGTGATCCTTCCATTCATCATTTTACAAAGTTTTCCAACTTTCTTGTATATTTTGCATAACCTCTGCTTGCTGGCAGCAAATGGGAATATTCTTGTTTACATCTATGGACTGAAAATTAGAGATTCCCAGGACGGACGCCGATCCAGCGGCTACAAGGCCAGGGCCCGGAGAACCTTTTCCAACCTGCTGGCAGCCATTGTGCCCCTTCTGAATAGGAGGCAGCATAAAGTCTAATCAGAAGATGAGCCGGGGAAGGGGTCCTAAGTCCACGTCTACTGGACCCGTGTCTCTATTAGCCCGCCCTAACCTAATACTTGTCACAGCTGAGGGTTTGTCACAGGTGGATTAGACAATCCACTCAGGAGTGGAGATATGATAACTTGCTGATCATTTGACCACTGGGACCCCCACTGCCCGGAAAATGGGTCTATGAAATACCCCACTGTCTATGGGACTGCCAAAGATGGCAGATGACAGTGAGGAGGCATTTCAGAGCCCTGTTGGGATCGGTGGGACCCCCGCTAATCAGCAGGACACGTGATAAAGGGTTGCATGTTATCCCCTATCCTGCAAAGTCATTCACTGACCCCACGAACAGGGCTCTGAAATGTCTTGTGGCTTTAGCCAGTTGTGGTTGGCAGCCCTATAGACTTTCAGAGCCACGTTCCCTGGGTTAGTGGAGGTCCTGGCAGTCTGACGCCCACCCATCAGCAGGATAAGTCATAACGTGCAATATAGAGAATAACCAAGGTTTTTCTCCCTCGGAGAAGTTTCCATTCACTGACAGCAAGCAAGAACCTTTGATAAGAACAACACATCCAAGCATTACACACAAAAAAAAAGCCTAAACATTTTAGTAAATACATTTGAAAAAAATGACCGTCACATCCAAACATAGATCAAGTGTGAACAGGTGCTGAACCTAGAGTCACCAACTCCTATACAGTCAAGCAAAAAAGGCAGCACACTGCAGCGCTAAGACATGAAAAAATGAAACACAGAAATTGAACTGCATTACTGCACTAGAAATATGAAAAATGAGAGCGTTTAGCGCATAAAAAAGGCCAATTTTATGTGTACCTGGTAGCCACTTTACGGCATCTCTCTTATACCAGGTCCTGCGCTATCCTTCCTCGCTGAGAATAAACGTCTCCATGTGAATGGGCACCTGTTCACACTTGATCTATGTTTGGATGTGACGGTCAGTTTTTTCAAATGTATTGTCTAGCCTTCTGACCGAGCACTCCGCCTCCTAGTCACAAGTGTCTTAATTGCAGCAGGTCCAGTACCCCTCCACAGAGAAGGAGAATGTTAGTCTCATGAGAGGTTTTCACAGGTGCCCATTCACATGGAGACGTTTATTCTCAGCGAGGAAGGATAGCGCAGGACCTGGTATAAGAGAGATGCCGTAAAGTGGCTACCAGGTACACATAAAATTGGCCTTTTTTAGGCGCTAAACGCTCTCATTTTTCATATTTTTAGTGCAGTAATGCAGTTCAATTTCTGTGTTTCATTTTTTCATGTGTTAGCGCTGCAGTGTGCTGCCTTTTTTGCTTGACTAAACATTTTAGTAAGACCTGTGTAATACTCAATATCCCCTTTGGGGGCACTGCAGGGAAATCGAACACTTGTTAAACCAACCGTGGGACTGACAAGAACTTGGATGCACTTTGACCCCCATTTATGCCATAAACCTATAACCACATATAGATGACGGTCATCACTCACTCGGACAGTAACGTCCCCAGGGATTTCTTTCTAGAAGCTTCCGCGGCGTCGCCCTCCGCCTTCACCAGGTGGCTGTATCTGGGGTTGTGCCGCAGCCACTCCCGCAGGGTCTCGCAGGCCTGCTGCTGGAGGCATTCGTTGGTAAAACTAACCGCCAGCGCCATCAGGGCGCTCAGATTGTCCGGCTTCAGCTCCAGGCACCTGAGAATAAAGATCACAAGGTAATCAGTACAGGAGACATGCATGCTGGCGCGAGAGCGCAGGAGGAGACGGGACCTCACCTGCGGAGGGCGCTGATAGCCGCCAGCTCCTGCTCATTTTCGGCCTGAGTCGTGCCCAGGTATTGCCAGCCCTGGAAGATACGAGGGGTTAAGTGATGGCGCGGATCAAACACCGGTCCCTCCCCGGATCCTGCACAGACAGGATCCTCACACTGAGCCTGAAGGAAACAGTCAGCAGTGCAGGAGCATAGCTTCAGGGGGTAACGGCCATAAGACACCAATATTAATAATGGGACATAGTTGTGCGTGGGCCGATCACTGATTTTGCACCATCGTGGCCTCCAGCCGTGCATCACACCGGTGAGATGTGTCGTCACGTCCTCGGGACTTTGGTCTCACCGGCTGTTAATGAGTGAACAGCAGGGATTAATCTAATGTTTGCAGAGCATTTTCAGTCTGCACTGAAAAGCAAGTACACCAGGAGGCCCCATGGACTGCAGAACACCCTGGAAGATACTGCTATGTTCATCCTGAGCTACCTGGTTCAGCTGCTGTGGAAGGAGAGCAGAGAGGGCCGCCGCTGTCTCACAACGCCAGGAGCATGTATTGACCCCCCTGATCGTCCTCTTACCTCCATGTGTTTGGGGTCTCTCTGTACAGCGATCTCAAAAAGTCGTACTGCGCTGGGGAGGTCTCCTTCCCGGAGGCGTTTTAGACCCTCCTCAAATGGCTGCGCCTCCTCGGAGAATGGATTGTCATCTTCAAACGCGTAGCCCTAGTGGAAGACAAGCCGAGACGTGCCGATTCATTGCGTATAGTTATTGGAGTAATTCTGATGCAGAGCTCCAAATCCTCTGCACGGAGAGTTACATGATAAACATGATTCCCTGCAGCCACCACCAGGGGGAGCTCTCCGCACCCTGTGTTATTATTGAGTCCAGTGTACACACAGTATGCAGTGAGCTCCCTCTAGTGGTGGCCGCAGGTAAACAACTTTTAGGCCGGCGTCACACTCAGCGTAAGACAATACGGTCCATTTTTTACGGCCGTAATACGGAGAAATGTTCCCAAAATATTGATCCGTAGTCAGGGTGTGTCAGCGTATTTTGCGCATGGCATCCTCCGTATGTAATCCGTATGGCATCCGTACTGCGATATATTCTCGCAGGCTTGCAAAACCGACATCTAATGGATTTATGTGCTCAAATGTTCGGTAAAACATATATACAGTATATATATATATATATATGTCATTGAGACACATATATATATATTCTGTATTTATATTTAATTCAGCGCGATATATGTTAAAAGCCGGTAATTCAATTGCCGGCTTCTCATTTCTCCTTCCCAAACCCGACAGGATATGAGACATGATTACATACAGTAAACCATCTCATATCCCCTTTTTTTTTTGCATATTCCACACTACTAATGTTAGTAGTGTGTATGTGCAAAATTTGGGCGCTGTAGCTGCTAAAATAAAGGGTTAAATGGCGGACAAAATTGGCGTGGGCTCCCGCGCAATTTTCTCCGCCAGAGTGGTAAAGCCAGTGACTGAGGGCAGATATTAATAGCCAGGAGAGGGTCCAATGTTATTGGCCCCCCCTGGCTACAAACATCTGCCCCCAGCCACCCCAGAAAAGGCACATCTGGAAGATGCGCCTATTCTGGCACTTGGCCACGCTCTTCCCACTCCCGTGTAGCGGTGGGATATGGGGTAATGAAGGATTAATGTCACCTTGCTATTGTAAGGTGACATTAAGCCAGATTAATAATGGAGAGGCGTCAATTATGACACCTATCCATTATTAATCCAATTGTATGAAAGGGTTAAAAAACACACACATTATTAAAAAGTATTTTAATGAAATAAACAAACAGGTTGTTTTAGTATTTTATTGCTCTCTCAATCCATCAGAACACCCTCGCTTGGCAAAATAATAAACCCACAATATACATACCCTCAGATGACCTGTCACGTCCCACGAGGTAATCCATCTGAAGGGGTTAATTATTTTACAGCCATGAGCTGCGCTAAAGCACTCGCTCGTGGTTGTAATCCCCGGGGAATGAAGGAAATCTGAGTGATCTGTACTTACATTGAGTTGCGGTGAGGGGCCCTCTGGTGGATGAACTCATATGAACTCGAGCGTGGGAACTTTTCCAAGGCTCCAGTTCATGAGTTCATCCACCAGAGGGCGCCTCACCGCAACTCAATGTAAGTACAGATCACTCAGATTTCCTTCATTCCCCGGGGATTACAACCACGAGCGAGTGCTTTAGCGCAGCTCCTGCCTGTAAAATAATTAACCCCTTCAGATGGATTACCTCGTGGGACGTGACGGTTCATCGGAGGGTATGTATCTTGTGGGTTTATTATTTTGCCAAGCGAGGGTGTTCTGATGGATTGAGAGAGCAATAAAATACTAAAACAACCTGTGTGTTTCATTAAAATAATTTTTAATAGTGTGTGTGTGTGTGTGTTTTTTAACCCTTTCAGACAATTGGATTAATAATGGATAGGTGTCATCATTGACGCCTCTCCATTATTAATCTGGCGTAATGTCACCTTACAATAGCAGGTGACATTAACCCTTCATTACCCCATATCCCACCGCTACAGGGAGTGGGAAGAGAGTGGCCAAGTGCCAGAATAGGCGCATCTTCCAGATGTGCCTTTTCTGGGGTGGCTGGGGGCAGATGTTTGTAGCCAGGGGGGGCAATAACCATGGACCCTCTCCTGGCTATTAATATCTGCCCTCAGTCACTGGCTTTACCATTCTGGCGGAGAAAATTGCACGGGAGCCCACGCCAATTTTATCTGCAATTTAACCCTTTATTTTCGCAGCTACAGCGCCCACATTTTGCACATACACACTACTAACATTAGTAGTGTGGAATATGCAAAAAAAAAAGGGATGAGATGGTTTACTGTATGTAATCATGTCTCATATCATGTCGGGTTTAGGCAGGAGAAATGAAAAGCCGGCAATTGAATTACCGACTTTTCACTAACACCGCTGCGTATTTCTCGCAGGTCACACTGCTGGTCCGTGTGGAATCCGTATTTTTCTCGCCCCCATAGACTTTCATTGGCGTATTATTTGCGCAATACGCTGACAAACGCAGCATGCTGCGATTTTGTACGGCCGTAGAAAGCCGTATAATACTGAACCGTAATATACGGCTGATAGGAGCAGCCCCATTGAGAATAATTGTGCCGTTTGTTTGGCGAGTTTTACGGACGTATTTTCTGCGCTCTTACGTCCCTAAAACTCGCCAGTGTGACGCCAGCCTTATCCTGTATCTATGTCTGCGCTGAGGATTTGGAGCTCAGCTTTCATCAATGTCTTACCTTGTCGTAAGACTTGGCAGACAAATCCTGGAAATCCGTTAGCCACGGATGCGCCTCTGCGTCCCTCTTGGCCATCTCCTCCCATTCTTCTTGCAACTTGTCCCAAAAATCCACATCAGCCTAATCAGAGAAAAGAACAGAGAGTGAAGGTAAAACTAAACCCAAACACTAAATGTCCTACCCAGAAAAAAATATCACCCTACGACTCTGCAAAACTACATCTCCCAGGGAATGCTGGGAGTTGTAGTTTTACAGAAGCTGAAAACCTCTGTCCTATAGGAGGTGTGCAAAATCTGAGAAGTAACATTACCCCGTGTCTCTTTCTACCAGGGCTCGCTGAAACACTCTGTGCTGCTGCAAGCATTTTATTTTGTGCTGTTTTACCTCCACTGCAGCCTTGGCAGACTCAAACTCTTTCTCCAAGGGGGTGAACTGATCGACCCACTGTTCAGACACGGCCTGCGGAGAAGACAATAAGGTCAGAAATAGACGAGGGCGTACCCAGGGAATGTAAGTTAAGGGGACAGTGCGGCATACAGACATCCCAAGCGGCAGAAGGGAACCAGAAGACTAGATCCGGTGAGCAAGACGCCGATCAATGTCAGCTGTAAAGACGGAACCGGTTTTATAGAGACACTACAACTCTCAGCATGCCCTTACATCCTCTGGCACATCTTTACAGCTGGAGACTGAGAGTTGTAGTCCCCCACAGCAGGAGGGGCCAAGGTTGCAGACCATTAATGTGAAGATAGTAAAGGATTTCCATTTCTACGTAGATAACGTTCTGCACTTTTCTCATGCTATTTGCACCATTTCTGCTTGCTGTCAGTGAATAAGATCATTCAGAAACTAAACAGCCGTGCTGCGTTATTACTTCTCGCAGCTGAGGGTTTGTTACAGGTTCATCAGTCTAGGACTGGGTACAACTGTAACAAATGCACAGCTGCATGAGCTCTATAGAAGTTTTGAGAATTTCTATTCACTGACAACAAGCAGAAATTTTGAAAAAGGTAAAAAAAAAACAACAATATATGGGAAAGTTGATAAATAAAACAAAAAAATATATAGGATAATCCTTTTAAAAGTGATGTAGGCACAAAAGGACAACAGATCTCACTATCCTCGCCCCTCGGTGCGGGTCACTACCTGCTCTTGTATAAACTGTTCTGACCACTGCTCTGCCTGCGAGACCGTCTGGGAGGGAGCGCCTGGAGTCTGCGAGAGAGACACCTCCCCGTCTCCTATCTTCCTCACAAATTGTAAGAACTGATAGAGAGAGAGAGATGGAGACAGTGACATTGACACATGCAGATAAGAGGCAGCGGGGGCATTATACGAGCCGGATATGGGGGGGCACAGCTTACACCTGATGGACCCCAGTATTATAGAGGATGTCACGTGTGCAGGAAGCTCATATTAATGCTATTTACTTGCAGATTAACCCTATATCTGCACGTAAATTGAATTGTTTTGCCCATTGCAGATTCTCCGTAGCCACCACTGGGGGGAGCTCCAGAGCTGACTATTGAATGAATGCAGCGAGCTCCCCCTAGTGGTGACTGCATGCATAATTTCATCAGAGCTATATCTATGCAGGGGGTTTGGAGCTCTGTATCAGAAAAAAAAAATATTTCTTCAAGAGCCGTGGAATGAGAGAGAACATTATGGTCAGAAAAATCGTCATGAAACTGATTAATGCCATATTTACAACCTACAGCCCGTCCTGACCTGCCCTCCCTGTACCTGGCTGTTAACTAGTTTAGGGTCATTGACTTTGGAAAGAAGAGATTTTGCTTCTCTCTGCAGGTTATCGTCAGGCTGGTACTCCTCCGTCCTGTAAGAGGGGAAGAAAGGATTATGTATTAAAATGCAGACAGAGGAATCCATACAATGATGGGAGTCATTGTTCTAGAGGGGAGATGAGAACCCGGACAACTTTACTACTACCCTGAAGGCGGCTGCCCCCCTCCACCGGTCACATGATGCCTTCTGGTCATTCACATGGTACAGTGGGTTATCTGGGACTGGCAGAGGATTAGGGGTCCCACCTCCCTCCAATAACACAAAGCCCCTTCACCATTGTGAAAGCTTCTCACCATTTCTCCGCCATCACTCCCTCGCTCTCTCCCAACCACAGTTTCTCCTCTGATTGCTGGAGGTATTCTTCTGCCCAGCGAGATGGCGATGAGTGGGGGTCTTGTAAGAGAGAAGAATATTGATGAAATTTCCACTATTATCACTTGCAAGAGGGCTCCGTTACGGGGGCACCGAGCATGGCCGCTTCTGTAATGGAGGCACCGAGGATCGCCGGCTCCGTTACGGCGGGCACCGAGCATGGCCGCTTCTGTAATGGAGGCACCGAGGATGGCCGGCTCCGTAACGGAGGCACCAAGGATGGCCGGCTCCGTAACGGGGGCACCGAGGATGGCAGGCTCCGTAACGGGGGGCACCGAGGATGCCCGGCTCCTTACGAGGGGCACCGAGGATGGTCGGCTCCTTACGGAGGCACCGAGGATGGCCGGCTCCGTAACGGAGGCACCGAGGATGGCCGGCTCCATTACGGGGGCACCGAGGATGGCCGGCTCCATTACGGGGGCACCGAGGATGGCCGGCTCCATTACGGGGGCACCGAGGATGGCCGGCTCCATTACGGGGGCACCGAGGATGGCCGGCTCCATTACGGGGGCACCGAGGATGGCCGGCTCCATTACGGGGGCACCGAGGATGGCCGGCTCCATTACGGGGGCACCGAGGATGGCCGGCTCCATTACGGGGGCACCGAGGATGGCCGGCTCCATTACGGGGGGCACCGAGGATGACCGGCTCCATTACGGGGGGCACCGAGGATGGCCGGCTCCATTACAGGGGGCACCGAGGATGGCCGGCTCCATTACAGGGGGCACCGAGGATGCCCGGCTCCTTACGGGGGGCACCGAGGATGGTCGGCTCCGTAACGGGGGCACCGAGGATGGCCGGCTCCATAACGGAGGCACCGAGGATGGCCGGCTCCATAACGGAGGCACCGAGGATGGCCGGCTCCATAACGGAGGCACCGAGGATGGCCGGCTCCATAACGGAGGCACCGAGGATGGCCGGCTCCATAACGGAGGCACCGAGGATGGCCGGCTCCATAACGGAGGCACCGAGGATGGCCGGCTCCATAACGGAGGCACCGAGGATGGCCGGCTCCATAACGGAGGCACCGAGGATGGCCGGCTCCATAACGGAGGCACCGAGGATGGCCGGCTCCATAACGGGGGCACCGAGGATGGCCGGCTCCATTACGGGGGCACCGAGGATGGCCGGCTCCATTACGGGGGCACCGAGGATGGCCGGCTCCATTACGGGGGCACCGAGGATGGCCGGCTCCATTACGGGGGCACCGAGGATGGCCGGCTCCATTACGGGGGCACCGAGGATGGCCGGCTCCATTACGGGGGCACCGAGGATGGCCGGCTCCATTACGGGGGCACCGCGGCTGGCTTCCTTACAGGGTGGACACCACTGATCACATGACACCAGAGTGAGAAGACTCCTTACCCGCCTGATCGATGAACTCGCGGCTCCAGTCTTCTTCCTCTACCGCTGGTTCTTGCTCAAGAAACTCATCCGTCCAGCGTTCAGAGAGAGCGAGATCTGCGACACCAGGAGCTACAGAACAACAAGGGAAGAGAGGAAGTATGGAGGGACAGCTTGCCGATCAGACAGCTGCACGGCTCGGTCCAACGTCAGCCGGCAATGATCAGAAAAGGGTTTGTTTGGGGTTTTTTTTGCCACTGGGCAATAAGGCTTCCACTCACTGACAGCAAGCGAAGAACTGACACAGAAAGTATGCCAAGAAGAAGAACATGGAAGGACGGAGATCGTTCTCACCTCGGAGCGGCTCGGGGCGGAAACTGCTTTGCTCGATTTGCTGCATCTCCGCCAAGAGGCCGTCCATCTTAAATGTGTGCGGAGCGCGAGTATGCAGGGAGGGTGCGCGGGACTGCAGGAACTCCGACACCAGCTGGCGGCAAGGAGAGCGGGATTACAGAGGAAGGCACAATAACGGTGCAATCCTGCCGCCATCATCCATTTTCATTTTTGCGCTCCCCCCCCCCCCTCTAGAGCCATAACATTTTTTATTCCTCCGTCCACATCGCTGTTCTGTTCACTTTGCCATATAATGTACTGATATAAAAAAATAAGTAAATAAAAATCACAATTTCGCTAATGGTTTTTTTTTTGACCCCTGAGCTGACGCTGTTCATTGGTGCCATCTTGGAGGTACGTACAATGTTTTGCTCGCTTTTTATTGCGTTTTTTTTTTTGTTGTATGGCGTCCAAAAAAAAGAAAAAAAAAAAACAGTACCGGTAATTTTTTTTTTTTGCTTTACGGCATTTGCCACATTGGGATAGTTAATTGTAATATTACAGACTCTTATAGAAGCGGCAAAACCAAAAAGTTTTTTTTTTCTTTTTATTTATTTTTATATTGGGAATAGGAGAGAAATCCAAACTGTTTTCATGTGTTTTTTTGTCAAAAAAAATAAAATTAAATTTTAACATTGAAAACAATTGTTGATGGCTTCCTGACTCGTCAGTAGTGATGTATGTGACAGAGGTGACGGTCTCCCATAAGGACTGCAGCCTGAACTGACACCACTGGGATGGCGCCCCCTACAGGTCGCTCTCAAGGATTTACAGGGTCATTTAAGGGGTTAAAAAGCAGCGATCAGCACCAGCCCCCACTGCTACAATCTGTTGCAGGCGCCAGCTGTGTAATGGACCCCCGACATTGGATATACAGCTGATGTCGGGAAGGGGTTAAAGAGCCTGATAACAGAGAACACTAGAATCTAGGCGGTACGGCTGCGCTTATTCCCTCTGTGCTGCTGAACGGCGCTGCGCTCACCTCATCTTCTGTGGCTTCTCCCAGAGGCTTTGAGATCTGCAAGAAAAGACAAAAAAAAAAAAAAAGAATTAAAGGCGTCAGGAAATCCGGAATAATCACTTTCTGAAAAGCTCTGAGGGAGATTGATGAAGCCATCTTTGTTACCCATATCAACCAATCAGAGGGCAGCTTTCATTTCATATTCTGCTTTTAATAAATGAAAGCTGCACTGTGATTGGTTGCTGCGGGCAGCACAGCTTCGAGGCCTGAATCTCCCGCTTTACATGTCTCCTTCTCGCCAATGTTAAGACCTCTGCTTGCTGCAGGTGAATTGGACCCTTCTGTTTACATTCAGAGGGTAAAACTTCTCACAAATGAAACGAATGCTCAGCTGTGAGACGTAGGAGCCACTTCTAGGCGTAAACATGAATGATACATCTTACTGCCAGCAAGCAGAGGTCTTGAAAACGGCCAAGAATTTAGCGATAAGGAATCCTTGTAAGAAACCAGCGATGATCAATGTTCTGTTGCTGTGCTGGGGCTTGTAGTTCTCCCTGAGGACGGTATTTGCACCGAGTGACTTACGGCGATGGCTCCCGGGGGCCAGGCCACGCTGGGCAATCCTTCCTGCCGCAGACCCTTGTCCTGGGTGAAGTGACCCGTCAGCTTCATTAGGGGATTGGCCCCCCCACACTCCGTGTCCACCAGTCCGCGCATCGTCATGGTGACGGTCTGCAAAATGGAGGCAGCAACATGTGAAACACCGGCCCCACCAGGCACAACTGTCTGCCCCCATAACCTTACCCTGTGTCACCTCCGTCTGCAGCACTCCTTCCCTGCACAGCCCTCTATTTCAGGAGGGAGTCTCTCGCTGCCATGGATCTGTCTCTCTGGTCCCGGATGTCTCTTCCTGCGGACAGAGTTCAAGGGGAGGAGAGAGAGTTAGTAGTACAGAGATCAGGGGAGGAGAGAGACAGTCACAGCATGGAGGGAGGAGAGAGAGAGGCAGCCAGTCATAGTATGGAGGGAGGAGAGAGAGAGACAGCCAGTCACAGCATGGAGGGAGGAGAGAGAGAGAGACAGCCAGTCACAAGATGGAGGAGAGAGAAAGAAAGAGAGGCAGCCAGTCATAGTATGGAGGGAGGAGAGAGACAGTCACAGCATGGAGGGAGGAGAGACAGCCAGTCACAAGATGGAGGAGAGAGAAAGAGAGGCAGCCAGTCATAGTATGGAGGGAGGAGAGACAGCCAGTCACAGCATGGAGGGAGGAGAGACAGCCAGTCACAGCATGGAGGGAGGAGATAGAGAGGCAGCCAGTCATAGTATGGAGGGAGGAGAGAGAGAGACAGCCAGTCACAGCATGGAGGGAGGAGAGAGAGAGGGACAGCCAGTCACAAGATGGAGGAGAGAGAAAGAAAGAGAGGCAGCCAGTCATAGTATGGAGGGAGGAGAGAGACAGTCACAGCATGGAGGGAGGAGAGAGAGACAGCCAGTCACAGCATGGAGGGAGGAGAGACAGCCAGTCACAGCATGGAGGGAGGAGAGACAGCCAGTCACAAGATGGAGGAGAGAGAAAGAGAGGCAGCCAGTCATAGTATGGAGGGAGGAGAGAGACAGTCACAGCATGGAGGGAGGAGAGACAGCCAGTCACAGCATGGAGGGAGGAGAGACAGCCAGTCACAGCATGGAGGGAGGAGAGACAGCCAGTCACAGCATGGAGGGAGGAGATAGAGAGGCAGCCAGTCATAGTATGGAGGGAGGAGAGAGAGAGACAGCCAGTCACAGCATGGAGGGAGGAGAGAGAGAGGGACAGCCAGTCACAAGATGGAGGAGAGAGAAAGAAAGAGAGGCAGCCAGTCATAGTATGGAGGGAGGAGAGAGACAGTCACAGCATGGAGGGAGGAGAGAGAGACAGCCAGTCACAGCATGGAGGGAGGAGAGACAGCCAGTCACAGCATGGAGGGAGGAGAGAGAGACAGCCAGTCACAGCATGGAGGGAGGAGAGACAGCCAGTCACAGCATGGAGGGAGGAGAGAGAGACAGCCAGTCACAGCATGGAGGGAGGAGAGACAGCCAGTCACAGCATGGAGGGAGGAGAGAGACAGCCAGTCACAGCATGGAGGGAGGAGAGAGAGACAGCCAGTCACAGCATGGAGGGAGGAGAGACAGCCAGTCACAGCATGGAGGGAGGAGAGAGACAGCCAGTCACAGCATGGAGGGAGGAGAGAGAGACAGCCAAGTCACAGCATGGAGGGAGGAGAGACAGCCAGTCACAGCATGGAGGGAGGAGAGAGACAGCCAGTCACAGCATGGAGGGAGGAGAGAGAGACAGCCAGTCACAGCATGGAGGGAGGAGAGACAGCCAGTCACAGCATGGAGGGAGGAGAGAGACAGCCAGTCACAGCATGGAGGGAGGAGAGAGAGACAGCCAGTCACAGCATGGAGGGAGGAGAGACAGCCAGTCACAGCATGGAGGGCGGAGAGACAGCCAGTCACAGTATGGAGGGTGGAGAGACAGCCAACCACAGCATGGAGGGAGGAGAGAGACAGCCAGTCACAGTATGTAGAGAGGAGAGACTGCCAGTCACGGCATGGAGGGCGGAGAGACAGCCAGTCACAGCATGGAGGGTGGAGAGAGTCAGCCAGTCACAGTATGGAGAGAGGAGAGACAGCCAGTCACAGCATGGAGGAGAGACAGACAGTTACAATATTGAAGGAAGAGAGAGACAGCCAATCACAACATGGAGGGAGGAAAGAGAAAGCCAGTCACAAGACGGAGGGAGGAGAGACAGCCAGTCACAACATGGAGGGAGGAGAGAGACAGCCAGTCACAACATGGAGGGAGGAGAGAGACCGCCAGTCACAAGATGGAGGGAGGAGGGAGACAGCCAGTCACAAGATGGAGGGAGGAGAGAGACAGCCAGTCACAAGATGGAGGGAGGAGAGAGACAGCCAGTCACAGCATGGAGGGAGGAGAGAGACAGCCAGTCACAGCATGGAGGGAGGAGAGAGACAGCCAGTCACAAGATGGAGGGAGGAGAGAGACAGCCAGTCACAAGATGGAGGGAGGAGAGAGAGACAGCCAGTCACAAGATGAAGTTGGGACGCCCGCCTGGGCCGTGGGGTACTTGGTACCAGGTCCGGTACTCAAAGGGGATATCACGGTGGCTGCGACCCGGTCCATGGCCCTGGGCGCCCAAGTAAAAGGGATAGTCTTTAAAGGGGTTTTAGAATAAAGTTTGTATTCGTGATGCCACCTATGGTATTTGGTCAGAGGGGACCGACGCCGCTTAAAGGGGTCCTCTGGGGTGATGTTATGGCAGCTAGATGGTATACCTTCCCACAGGTGAAGTATATTCCCAGGACTCCTGGTGTGTAGATGGAAGATGGTGAATGGTGCAGTAAAGAACGGAGGACACAGGTTTGCAGTCTCTTTACCTGGTTTACTGAAGACTTCAGGCGGCCACAGTCCAGGGCACCAGATCACAGGTACAGGCAGGGTCCGGCCGGCTTGGAAGCAAATTCAGAGTCCCTTTTACCAGGTGGACTTAGAAGCCTTCCTCATAGCGCGGTGGTGTAGTAGTGCCTTGCTGCCTGTGGCTTCTATCAAGGTCCTCACAGTTCTCTCTGACCTCCTTAAAGGTGGGACACAAACCCGTATAATAGGTGCCTCGAGCCTTTTTACAGGGTCTCTATCACGACCTGAGCTGTATGCGCCACTGTGTCTCCTGGGTATTAGGGCGGACAGGTGACGTGTAATCCAGCTGTCCTGCCGGTTTCTGCTGTAACTCTTGGAGTCTCTCACAACCTCGGTCTTCCGGCTACCGGTGTCTGCGCTCTGCCAGGGAGGTAGCCCAGTCGCAGCTGTCCTCCCCAATGGTTACTCTCCTGTGCTTTGCTTTCCTGCTCGCTTGCTACACGCTGTTCTTCCTTCTCAGTTATCTCTGTCCAGGAGCTGCAGCACCTTCGTGGCTACACGGCCCCTCCAGTCCTTCTGACTGCTCTCCTCTCTGCCAGGAGATGCAGACTTCCACGTCTGCTCAGCTACACTCCTTTCTTGCCAGCCCCGCTTAAGCTGATGTTCCATGACAAGCTCCTCTCTGGCAATCTCTGACTCACTGACTTCCTTTCTCTCCAGACCAGAATATATGTATAGGGGAGCCACCCATAAACTGGATCAGGGCTCCCCCTTCTGGCCTGGAGTGTGAACATGTTGTATGCTTGTGGTTTACCTGATAATGAAGATCTTCCTTCGCTTCCAAGCATGACATCACTCTCCCCGTGAGGAAAGCAATGCCACTGCAACAACCTGGACCCTGGGGTGTTACAGAGGGAGGAGAGACAGCCAGTCACAAGATGGAGGGAGGAGAGAGACAGCCAGTCGCAGTATGGAGGGAGGAAAGAGACCGTCAGAATGTTTGTCTTCCCCCTTGCTCAGCAGCACTCTGTCTCTCTCTGGCTGGTGACGGATCCCCCCTTTCTATATGACCCACATGTATTATACTGATGGCCGGATGCACATTACAGGCAGTTTTTACCTGTTGTGTGCCCCCTCTTTCCTTATAGATTGTAGCTTGTGAGCCGGACCCTCACTCCTGGAATTAGGACCCTCACTCCTGGAATTGTGGAATTATGCAGCTGCTGACATGTACAGCTGAAGCCAGAAGCTTCCATCCACTATATAAAGACACATCTGCAGGTTTTTCTCAATATCTGACATGAAATCAGAATAAACCTTTCCTGTTTTAGGTCAATTAGGATTACCATAATTATTAATATTTGCCACATGCCAGAATAATGAGAGAGAGAGAGAGAGAATGTTTTAGGGCATTTTTATTTATCCATTTCATTAGTATTTGGTGCCATTGCCCTTACACTGAATGACTTGGGTTAGACGTTTGGGATCTCCTTCCACAAGCTTCTCACAATAGTTGGTCAGAATTTGGGCCCATTCCTCCTGACAACACTGGTGTAACTGGTCCAGGTTTGTAGGTCTCCTTGCTCGCACCGGCCGTTTCAGCTTTGCCTATCCATTTTCAATAGGATTGAGATTAGGGCTTTGTGATGGCGGCTCCAGAACATTGACTTTGTTATCCTGGAGCCATTTTGGCAGTAAGCTTTGGGTCATTGTCCATTTGGAAGACCCATTTCCGCCCAAGCTTTAGCTTCTTGGCTGATGTCTTGAGATGTTTCTTCAGTATTGCCACATAATCTGCTTTTCTCTATTTTGTGAAGTGCACCTGTCACTCCTGCAGCAAAACAACCCCACAACATGATGCTGATGTAGAAGGGAAGACCGGGCTGCCAGAGCTGCTGAAAAGCTGGTTCCAGAACTGCTGGGGACGAACCTCCTGTTCCTGGGGGGAATGAGATTGCAGCCGCAGCGAACCAGTAACCAGAGTGAAAGGGGCACAGCCAGTCAGTGTGAGGTAACATGGGTTGCGTGGCATCGGAAGCAGTCTTCCCGCCAGAACGCTGATGAGGTTCAGACTGCAAAAGCTGAGTGGAGAGCGACAGGCCGTGGCGTAAAGAGAAAGGGCGCCATAGTGAGGGACTCACCGAAATCGACGGGCGCACAGGGGAGCATGCGATGAACGGAGCATCGCAGTACAGACGTCCGGGTAAAACATTGCAGTTCAACCCTTCAGGTCACAGCGGCTGCTCAAGGAGACCCGCGCCGAGACGAATCTAGTGGGGAGCTCCACTCTCTTACTCCACAAATATATGGACTAGGGGCTCAATGGGTAGAATCGGAGACCGCCTGCTGCCGCCAGAAGAAGGACCATGTGCTAGGCGAGGACCCCAGCAGACATTACACCAAACACCGCCGACATTCTGTGATCCACGGAGCCTTCAGACAGTGACAGTCACGATAAGTGAAAACGTTAACAAGAGACTGTTTAATTAACCAATGTTTATTCAGTTTTACCTTTGTACCCTTTGTTTACCCTACTATCTCCCTGTGAGTTTTCCCACTGTTAAATAGTTCAATATAGTTTATCCCTGCTGTGCAGCATTTGTGTTACTGCATTCCAGCACCTGCTTATTACCTGCCTCCACCATGTTTCACAGTTGGGATGGTGTTCTTAGGCTTCCAAGCTTCTCCCTTTTTCCTCCAAACGTAACGATGATCATTATACCCAAAAAGTTCAATTTTAGTTTTATCAGACCACCGGACGTCTCCAAAAATTAAGGTCTGTGTTCCTGTGTGCATTTGCGATCATTAATTTTTTAAAGGTTTTTTTATGTTTCTTTTGGAGTAATGGCTCCTTCCTGGCAGAGTGGCCTTTCAGCCCATGTTGATACAGTTCTCATTTCACTGTGGATATTGACACAATCTTACCAGCTTCCGCCATCATCTTCACAATTTCTTTTGCTTTTGTTCTCGGGTTAATATGCACATGTCAGACCAAAGCACGTTCATCTCTGGGACACAGAACCCGTCACCTTCCTGAGCGGAACGATGGCTGGACATTCCCATCTTGTTTCTACTTGCGTAAAATTGTTTGTACAGATAAACGAGGCACCTTCAGGTATCTTGAAATTGTGCCCAAGGATGAGCCAGACTTGTGCAAGTCCACAATTCTCTTCCTGATATCTTGGCTGATTTCTTGAGACTGTACCATTATGCTACACAAAGAAGCAGTGTGTTTCAGGTGCGCATTAAAATACATCCACAGGTGTGTCTCTAATTAACTCAGATGTTACAAAAAAAAAACTATCAGAAGCTTCCAAACGCATGATATCATCATGTGGGCCGTCCTGAATTGTTGTTGCTGTTTAAAGGCATAGTAATCTTAGTGGATCTAAACTTTTGACTTGACAGTAATAAAAATGGCCCTATCCCTGTTACTTATATTCTCCATCTTGGGCCTTAAAACATACTCTCTCTCATTATTCTGGCATTTGGCAAATATTAATAATTATGATTATCCTAATTGACCTAAAACAGGAAAGGTTTATTCTGTTTTCATGTCAGATATTGAGAAAAACCTGCACATGTGTCTTTATATAGTGGATGGAAACTTCTGGTTTCAACTGTAACTGCTGGGTCCTTGTAGATACTCATTCTCATTCTGTGGCCCCCCATACAGGTTCCTTATTTCCCCCCCCCCCCCCGACCCATATAGGGGATCATATGACCGCTGTAGTGCACCTGCATTCACCACTAGAGGCAGCAGCTTCCAGTGAAGTTCAATGGACAGAGACGCAGAGCTGGGGTCATCCTGTGTGGCCGCCATTCCTGTATTTGCCCCTTCACTGGGTCCTGGGGGTCCTTGTAGCAGCCCTAGGAATCCACACTGCGGTCCTGGCCCTCCATGCATTATTTCATGATGGCCATACCTTCTCCCCTGATACCATCATTGTGGCATGAAGAAAGCAATGTTAATGCTGCAACCATTTGATAATAGACTGGATAATGGGGGGCACAGTCTGGGGCCTGGATTTGTTCAGGGGGCTGGATTAAAGTGCCCCTGTTAGCAGGATTGTGTTCAGTAACCTACAGACAGTGTCAGCTCGGCGCCGTTATACTGAATACAATGATACCTGGTGATGAAATCCGTCTTGTGGTTGTTGTTTAATCTTTATTTGTAGTTTTCATTTAATGAGATTCTCGCGCTCCGGGATGGATCTCATCACCAGGTATCATTGTAATCAGTATAATGGCACCGACCTGACACTGTCTGTAGGTTACTGAGCACAATCCTGCTGGCAGGGTCAAAATTAATTAGGGGGTTCTGTTCTAGGGTCTTTATTTGACTGGGGCGTTCTCAGGTCCATATTATTTTTTCAGCTGGATCTAGGGTCTTTTAGTTTAGGGAGTCTGTTACTCTAAGTGTATGATCTGGGTACAGGAAAGATATATATCTTGGTACCATGTTAGCCAGTAGATAGAAAAATATTTAGAAATCTGGGTACAGATTTTGTTTGTGGTGACTGGTCTCGGGTGGTCAGAATTGGGCTCTATATTAGTTTAGGGATCTGTGTTTCTATAGTGGGGATGGCCTGGAGCAATGCTATTCTAAGGGTATGTTCTGGGGTCTGTATTTGTATAGTGGGTATGGTCTGGTGTCTCTAAGTTTAAGGCGTTTGGTCTTCGGTCTCTGTTTGTATAGAGGGTATGGTTTGGGGTCTAAATTACATTAGGGGCATGGCCTTGGGTCTGTGTTAGTTTGAGGGGTCTGGCCTGTGATATCTGTTTGTATAAGGGCTATGGCCTGAGGTCTATATTAATTTACGTGTCTGTTCTGGGGTCTGTTATAGTTTGAGGGGTCTGTATTTGTATAGGGGGTATGGTCTGAGGTCTATATTACTATAGGTGCCGGGTCTGTTGCAGTTTGAGGGGTCTGGTCTGGTGTCTGTATTTGTATAAGGGGTATGTTCTGGGATCTGTTCATTTTGGGATCTGATGACGGGAGTCATGTACTACCAATGCATTATATCTCAGGTTGGGGTGGTTCCCTTTATAAATGTGAGGACTATATGTTGGTAAATGATGAGTGCCGTGCTTCTCAGAATCTTCCTAATATGAACAACATTAAGCTCCATACTGACTGTTTCCTTTACAGCAACATAACACACAAACACTTTCTTCAGCCTCTATATATTTA